>NC_044335.1:19151745-19474245 GCF_007399415.2 Gopherus evgoodei | reverse complement strand
GGCAGGACCAAATACTGTCTAGACCATCCCTAATAGACATTTATCTAATCATCCAAAGCCCAAGATTTGGTGGTGATGGGGGACTTCAACTATCCAGATATATGTTGGGAAAATAACACCGCAGGGCACAGACTATCCAATAAGTTCCTGGACTGCATTGCAGACAACTTTTTATTTCAGAAAGTTGAAAAAGCTACTAGGGGGGAAGCTGTTCTAGACTTGATTTTAACAAATAGGGAGGAACTTGTTGAGAATTTGAAAGTAGAAGGAAGCTTGGGTGAAAGTGATCATGAAATCATAGAATTTGCAATTCTAAGGAAGGGTAGAAGGGAATACAGCAGAATAGAGACAATGGATTTCAGGAAGGCGGATTTTGGTAAGCTCAGAGAGCTAATAGGTAAGGTCCCATGGGAATTAAGACTGAGGAGAAAAACAACTGAGGAAAGTTGGCAGTTTTTCAAAGGGACGCTATTAAGGGCCAAAAAGCAAGTTATTCCGATGGTTAGGAAAGATAGATAATGTGGCAAAAGACCACCTTGGCTTACCCTTGAGATCTTGCGTGACCTACAAAATAAAAAGGCGTCATATAAAAAATGGAAACTAGGTCAGATCACGAAGGATGAATATAGGCAAATAACACAGGAATGCAGAGGCAAGATTAGAAAAGCAAAGGCACAAAATGAACTCAAACTAGCTATGGAAATAAAGGGAAACAAGAAGACTTACAAAGCAGTTGTGAGATTCTAGAAAGAAAGCAGCTATGGAAGTTCAAAGTATTAGTGTTATTATATAATCTGAGTAGGTTAGCATTAATTAGGCAAAATGGGTTCATTCCAAAACAGATTTTTTTTTAGCACAGCAGAAATATTAATACACAAGGACATTTAAATTAAAGGTCTCTGTTTATCTCAAACCAGTTTGGGACACTAAAATTTTTTTTTAAATCACTTTAATTTTGGCAGCAAAATTGACTGTTAAAGGAAACTGTTAACATTCATTGAGTGGCATTTGGAAGAAAACCAGTAAAGTAAATTCAAGGGTTAATGAAAGTAAATGAGATAATCCCCACTGATCCCCCATAATCCTCATGGTCTGAGTGCAACTGTCAATCACCGGTAAAGAATTTTTTTAATGTATTCCCTTGTGAATAAGTCATTCCAAACTGAATAAACTTAACATGCACACACACACACTTTTTCAAACAAAAATGTCTTAGCAGGACAAAGTCCAATCTGAAAGGAAAAAAATACAACATGGCTAAATATGTGGTATATACATTTGAAAAAATATAAAGTTTCTTTCAGTGGTTAAAATATATTCAAGCCGTCTGTTCAAACCATTTCATTGTTTTTCAAGTAAGCAGCAAGTAATGAATCTGCTAACCCCCCCCCAAAAGAAAAAAGAGTAGAGAGCCTGTTCCCATAAAATTAAAACTTCGAGCTAAGCAGAGCATATCCTGGAACATTAAAGAAACCATTTCACTCCTTTTCAGAGAACTATTGGCATAAGAAATGCATTAAATCAAATGATGGCATATACAAAGCTTAAAGGACCATGAGATGTGCCAGTAGCAATATAAATAAATGTTATAGACACCTGATTACTTTTCAGCATAAGAACTATGGATGGCAAACTTTACCAAAAGCAGTTAGAAGGTTGGTTGTGGTCTTTCCTTGCTGATGCCAACTTAACCATAGTTACCCATACTTCTAACATCTGGATTATTCCTATGGTGCTGCAGCTACTCCTGCAGAACATTTTAGAGCATCAGCTAGTCAGTATGTAACTATCTGCTGTGGCATTGGAGTAATTCAGTGCAAGCACATTATGCTAGTGTTGTGTGCACTGCACTGTCATCTTATTTACTTCCAGATGCAATCTGAGGGGCTGGTTTCATTCTTTAAAGCTTTGTACAATTTGGGACCTGGCTTCATTAGAGAACACCCCTCTATCCATCACTGGACGTATGTTCATTGACAGCCCCCTAGCTGTGCAATCTTGAGAGCTGGTGGGCAGGGTCTCTCAGACCTGATCTGCTCTGGGGGGTGAGAAGGGGGAAATAAATCTAAGTTATGCAACTTCAGCTACTAAGTTGATGTACTTAGATCTACTTACCACAGTGTTTTTACTGTGGTAAATCGATGGCTGACGCTCTTCCATCAACTCTGCCTGCACCTCTCGCCCTGGTGGAGTACCGGAGTCGACAGGAGAGCGCTTGGCAGTCGATTTATCATATCTAGACTAGACACGATAAATGGACCCTCACTGGATTGATCGCTGCCCATCGATCCAGCGGTTAATGTAGACAAGCCCTCAGACTTACACCTTGGGATGGTGTGTCTGATATCTGAAGTCCTACCTATGCATTTGGGTTCTGAGTAGGAATCATCTTTCCAGCGAAGCCTTTGTCCCGTGATTGTTTGATTTTGTGCTAGACGTACCCAGATGCCTTTGAGATGGACATACTATTAGTTAAAGTAAAGTATTTATTATGATGAACATTTTGAATTTAGAATGTCTAGATACTGATGGCAAAAACTCCCACAGAATTTAACAAAGGTAACATTTCTATAGAATGTTTAAACCAGCCTATAGGATTCTTCTGTATTAAATTATATTAGATGAGTTCAAAAATCCTATTGAAAGGATCTTATCTATTAAATGCTATATCTATAAAGATGCTCCATCCGCCAACCCCTGGAGAAACCAATGCCACTGCCATTTCCTACCTTGAAACATTCAAAGCAAACTTTGTGTTCCCTGAGGCTTCACTTCTAACCTGAGGCTGACTTGGAAATAAATGCCCCACTCTCAGGTTTAAAGGAAACCCGCTTGGGTAGCCATTTGGCCTGCAGCCAAGATTAAAGTGTTAACTCCATGTCTGTCACTTAAACATTTACCAAACTACTGACCACTTCTATTAAAAGACCATTAAACCAGGATTAGGCTTTTCCAGGGTTAAATTGATGTAAAAATGCCAGGAATGTCACACCCAGGCCAGCTCATTTTATTTGTATTGTAAACGGGCAGAAGTTGGAGGATACATTTTTACGTTTATTAAAGATGTGACTATATCCCTTCCTTGCATTTTAACTTTCAGACTTCCTAAAACAAGCTCCAATTACTTGTTATTCCTGGGCATCACATGGGGAATACATAATCCTTCACTAGCCTTAAAAATCACACTGATCATTTACAACAGATCAATGCTGTTCTAACTAGAAGAAGGATGCAATATAGCATCTTGCCATTGAAGAAATTAATAGTTGTGGTTATAGAACTAATATAACACTAGGTTAATGCATCTTGTCATAACCAGAAACTGATTGTTATAAATGATGCTCTAACCAACATCTGACAAATGTCTGCACACATTTTCAGTAATTTGTGAATCTATTTTGTACCAGAATTTATAATCATCGATACAAGTTTTTGTGTGCATGAGAAAGATATGATGAGCTGCTATTCCCTTCAAGCTATTTCATTATCTCAACTAAGACAGACTTACAGGGAAAGACACAAAGCCCTACAAATCCTCAATTCATCCTCAGTTAGGAGGCGGGCTAACATTATCCCAGCTAAAGGTCAGTGAAAACCTAATTATGTTAATATCATTTCAAGGGAAATGATCCACAAAATAAAGAGAGTGTGACCTCACTCTTACCTTCAGCAATGCCCAATAGACACTGAGCACTGTATCTCATGAACATAAAGCACTAGAAAATATCCTCTTGAGGACAATCCTACACTGGAGGATGGACTAATGAGTCTTTTCCATCTCTAACTTCTCAAATCATTTGGCTTTAGTTAGCACTGCTGTACTGGACTGCACAATCCAGATTAACACACACACACACACACACACACACACACACACACACACACACACACACACACACACACACATGGCACCGTTAGAAAATAACTATTCTGTATTTTGCAAAATTGACAAACTTGAAGATCACACTTTTTTTAAATACTATATAGAATTCCTCACAACAAAGTGGATTATATGGGGTCCTAAACTAGTGTGCTGGACAGATAATCAGGTCATGCCAGAGGCCAGGTAACTACAGACCCCCTTAGAATCTAAGAGAAACAGGTAGGTCAGTCTAGGCTTCATGAAACTGATCCTTGTGAATAAGGACTCATCCTCAAAATCAGAGCTTTGCTATTGACTTCAGCCACAGCAGGAGCAAGGCCTTTGTGACTATATTTGCCAAGAGACATACCAGTCTCCAAGTTTGGAAACAGTTACTGTTATGGGAAAACCTCAGTAAAGCTAGAGGGTACTACTAACCTTGTTGAAAGGTTAGAACTTTGACAGAGGATGATGACTCAGAGAATGCTTCAGCTACACAGGGCATTTTTTCTTTCTGTGGGACTAATTAATATTAATTATTATTTGTGTGTGTTATCATCATGCCTAAGAACCCCAGTCTGGAACCAGGACCCCATTGTGCTAGGTGCTGTGCAAACATAGGACAAGACAGTCCCTCCCCCAAATAATTTACTAATGTCACTACTAAGTCATTTCTAACAGGGACCCACAATGCCACACAGAGTTCAAAATGTCACATGTTGTGTCCCATCACTTCTTCCCAAAGTTTCTCATTCCCTAGTCAATCTCCCCTGAGAGTATTCCTCCTATCAGGGCTGCCCAGAGGATTCCAGGGGCCTGGGGTCTTTGGCAGCAGGGGTCCCCCACTTCGGCGGTAATTGGGCACCCTTCCACTCTGGGACCCGCCGCTGAAGGGCCCCGAAGACCCGCAGCAGGGCCCTTCCGCCACCGAATTACCGGGTCCCCCTTTGGCTGTAATTCAGCGGCGGGGGGGTCCTTCCACCCCGGAGCGGAAGGACCCCTGCTGCCAAAGACCTGGAGCAGAAGAAGCTCCAGGGACCCAGGCCCCGTGAAAGTTTTCCGGGGCCTCCAGAGTGAGTGATGGACCCCGCTCCAGGGGCCCCAAAAAACTCTCCTGGGAGCCCATGCGGGGCCTGGGGCAAATTGCCCCTCTTGCCCTCGCCTCTGGGCAGACCTGCCTCCTATTTACAGTGTTTTTTCTTGTTATAATTCATATTTATTGTTTTGTCTTGTCTTTGCTAACTAGTGAGAACAGCGTCTCCTCCATGTAGTACAGCTTTTCATTTCCCCCTGTATCATCTGTAGCAGGGCGGCCAAAATTGCTGACCCTCCGAGCCACATACTACAATCTTCAGAAGTTCGAGAGCCAGGGCATGCCTGCTCAGGCTTAGGGCTTCAGCTCTGCGGCCAGTTAGGGGGACTAAGGGCTTCTGCCGTGGGGGGTCAGGGGTGGTGGTTTCAGGGCTTCAGTCTTGCTCCTGCTGAAGTCATGAGTCCTAGCAGGCAGGGCCGGCCCTAGAGCGATTCTACCAATTCCCGGGAATCAGACCCCGAGCCCTAGGGGGCCCTGTGCCGTCCCAAAGGAGCTGCCGCTGAAGTCCCACCGCTGTCTTCGGCGGCAGCTCAATCACTGCCACGGAGGAAGGTTCCTCCGCCATACTGCCGCCGAAGGCACCGGCAGCCGATTGAGCTGCCTCAGAAGTCCTGGCACTGGCGGTGGCAGCACCTCAATCCTTGCCACTCTCTTCAGTGGCATTTCCACGTACGGTCATTCCTTCAGTGGCAGCTCCTTCGAATAGGGCCCCATGGTGTCTAAAGCCGGCCCTGCCAGCAGGTGCTTCCTGTGGAGCTAAAGCCCTGAAACTCCCCTCCCTGCTGGGCAGAAGCCCCTAGCCCCACCATCCTGCCACAGGGCATAAGCCCCAAGCTCCCCCAAACAGTCTGGTACATGGAGAATGGGGGGGCGGGACTCCAAGAGCCACACTTTAACAGTAAAAGAGCCTCATGTAGCTCTCTGGCTGTGGTTTGGCCACCTCTGATCTATAGTATGAGACCTAGTTTTTTACCTAGTTCTCCAGCTGCAATCTTACCAATGTTGGATAAAGACAAGGTTCACTGCATACTTTTGTTGCATCTCTGCTGCTATAGAAGAGCCTAATCTTCCAGGCTTTGCCAATATGTAGCACATGAATAACGGACATCAGTGGAAAGTTTTAAAAATTGGAGGATCGGTTATCCCCAAACACATAGATACATCTAACTAATAGGTTCCCTCTCCCCCCACATCTCTAATTTCTATTATCTGTATTAAAATACAATTTTGTTTCCAAGAAAGAGGTGACGCTTCCATCTGAAGCAGGACTTCCAGTATTTACAGCTATCAAAGAACTAGCTTTAGTTTCATCTGATAATTTAGAAAGCCTTTTATTCTAAAATAAATTATTTGAAACGTAGTATTGGTAGGGAAGGTTGCTCCAGTAATGGATTTACTGTGACTGTGCAATCAATTTCAGGGATTAGATTTCAGGATAGAAACTATGCATCATTGTTCATGTCAAAGTGAGGCTTTACCTTCACATTGCGGTCACCCACCGTGGCAGATGGCTACCAAGGACAGGGAAGGAGCCATTGAAGGAAAACTCCTCACTGATGTTGAGGTCAGAGCATCAAAAATATGTAAAAGTTACAGCAGCTACACAGTATTATCAAAGTGAGAGTCACCTGGAGATTCACAGAGACTTGCTCCCCATGGAACAATAGAAGGGAGCCTTTAGCGTGGAAATAATTAATTATAGTGTTAATTTTTATTTATTAATTGTTGTTGTTGTTGTTCGGGAATCACTAAATAAAACTCTTTTCCTATTTCCAGAAATAATTCTCAGGAATTCAGCTATGAACACAATTATTTCACTTTATTACTATAGTGGGTTCCTTAAAAAGAGTCCATGGGCTAGTTTTCTTCATTCCATGACAGGCAATGTTCCTGTTACAATTACTTTCTGCATAATGCTGTAGAAGGATTTTAGACCTACAGGCCAGATCTTGATCTCACAACAGTGTAAACACAGCATTACTCATCAAGCTGGGTGGAATTCAGTGGCATTGGATTTATACTGGTATATGTCAGATCAGAATCTAGCTCATAGCGCAAATTCTTTGCCACTTCCACTGACTTCTTTGTTTAGGTATAAATTCTGCCCTCAGTCATGTGTGTGTCAAAAGCATCATCAAAACAGTATGTATCCCACTTAAAAAATGGAGTCCTCCTGTCCATGCAGAATACCAGCACCAGAGAGCACCTCTTCATAATCCCAGCAAGGATATAAAGCTCACAATCAGAATAACCATAATGCTTTGCACTAATATAGCAGGATTCACATGATGACCTCAAATTGCATCAGCAACAGTAAAGGATTTACTTATTTTATTTGTTTATTTAAAATTGGAAGCCTTCTACTCTCCCTGTAATACTGTGTTTAAGAGTATGTCTACACAGCAATTAAAAACCCACGTCTGGCCAGCTGGCTCAGGCTCGGCATGCTCAGGCTGTAGGACTGTTTAATAGTCGTGTAGCTTTTTGGGCTGAAGACTGGGCAGTAGGACCCTGCAAGGTGAAGGTGGAGGGTCCCAGAGCTTGGGCTGCAGCCAGAGCCTGTATGCTATACTGCAATTAAACAACCCCATAGCCCAAGCCCTGTAAGCCTGAGTCAGTTGCCACAGGCCAGCTGTGGGTGTCTAATTGTGAGGAAGGAGAGGGAGAAGCTACAGAACTGAGAGGTGGAGTGAGTCACCCAGGATCACACAGCAAGCAGTGGCCATACTGAGTCCCCTCAACTAGGGTGACGGGATGTCCCAATTTTATAGGGACAGTCCCGATTTTGGGGTCTTTTTATTATATAGGCTCCTATTAGCCCCCACCCTCTGTCCTGATTTTTCATATTAGCTGTCTGCTCACCCTACCCTCTACACCTGCTTGAGTCAACTGGAGTTGAAATCACTCAGCACCTTATAGGATTGGACCCCTGATTTCTAAGATTTAGGCCAGCTGCTCATTTCAAAGTCTCTGGGTTAGTTGGTTTTCTTGTTCTTTATCTGCTTTCTAGTGCATCACTGTAGAAGTCCTTGCTGTGTAGAGAATCAGTCCAGGAGGAAGAGCCAGAGTTAAACAAGAGATAATCAAGAAAAGACAGAGTGATTTATTTGAATTTAGCAAACAAATGGTGATTGTAGGTCCTGATCCTACACTGTTTGTCAATGGGGGTTTTGTTACTGACTTTTGTGGGAGCAAGAGCAAGGGCTTAGATTATAGTTTGAAGATCAATAAGAAATTATCACTTTTAATTATTTTTAATAGTAAAGTTTTCTATATTGATAAATAATTGGCATATACTAGGTGTCTCATGTATTGCCTCACATACAGTATCAATGTAATGTTTATGGACTCACAAATTTCTTTTAATTAAGGGGTGGAAATCCTTGTCCTTTGCACTGAATGAGTGAGTGGGTTGTAAACCAAACTTCTCTGTAGGGTCTGAAAGGAATCTCTCAGCCCTCCCAGGAAGTAGAACTGCTCAATGGGGTATTAATGCTGCTTCAAAGCTGCTCTAGCCCCTGGGTCTGCAATGCCACCCAATGCCAGGGATATTCCTGATGGAAATACCCTATAGCATATAATAATAGAAAATAAAAATTTAATAGAGAATTCTGAAGGATCTCTTTCTCAACGGTATTTAGAGTAATTTCTACATAAACCTATTCATTATCTATAGAACCCGATTGGTTTCACTCTATTAAATTGAATAGAGTTTTTACGTAAGAGGATAGCTGGTGGATCCTTGTAGTTGTAGATCCCCCTCCCCAGCTGTACCTTCAAATATATCCTGGGGCATAGGAAAACACCACAGTGAAATCCTGGCTTCATTGAAGTCAATGGGAGTTTTGCGTTGACTTCAATGGAGTCAGAATTTCACTACATTGATTTGCGCTCTGTGATACATAGGTGACCCATAAATCTTGCACAAGCTCATTAGTTCCTCCTGCCCGAATCCCTCCGTACGCAACAGTTTCACTGTGTTCAGAACCCATAGAAATTCAGTAAATAACTATTGTTATAACTATTCATTTTAGTATTCAGCAGCAGAACTACTGAACTGTCCATGACAGGAATGGATGGCGCTTACAAAATTTAAGACATTCAAAAAATGAAAAAAATTTTCTAACTTCATCCCTTTAGCAAGCCCAGCCCTAAGTTCCTAGAAAGCTGAGTCAGCTCCATAATTAGGGAAAAGTCTATTGACTATGGGTTTTTCATTAACACCTTCATTCATGCTTTGCCATGACCCATTGGATGGGGGTGAAATATTCCACTGTGCTGGGAAATGGCAGCTCTGGAGCCAAATGTAGCACCTAAAAAATTTCCATTGGCTCTTAGATGCTGTAATTCTAAACTTGATTCACTACTTACAAACAAAGCAGCATCTATGTTTTAGTTCAGGTGTTCTGCACCTCAGAAGTTAAATGAGGACTGGCAGCCCCTGCCTATAGAGGGAGTTGGAAAATGTGATTTGGAGCCAGAAATGAAACTACCTTGGCTCTAGTCTGAATTCTTTCTACCCACCTCAGCCCTGCCTTTACTCCTTCATTGACTAACTCAAACACTGCAGATGAGGAAACCATCATCAATAAATATATTGCGGCTAAATACCTTAAAAGATGACTACCAAAGGCTGAAAAATTAGGCTTCTTAGCACAGATAGAAAGGGGAAAAAAGCTTTAAAATTTCCCAAAAGCTTTCAACTGCCTTTGACAGGATTTTAACTGGAAATGTAGATATCTACCCTAGAAAACTAGGGAAAAACTAGAGAAACTCTGGCATGATAGGAGTCAAGAAACTGAAAGCTGAGCAGCTGAGGATAGATAGGTCAAATTCTTCATTGCCCTATGACCACTTTGCAATGGCTAAGCCAATGCAAAGAGGCTACAAAATAGCTACAAGTCCCTCTCACCACTCTGTGCAGAACTGGCATAGCCCACTCGGGGCTGCCCTAACCTGCATCAGGAGCTGACCCAGCTCCCAGCAACTCCATGATAGGGGAGGCATAGTTTGCACCTCCTTCAGCTCTGCACTGGGCTCAAGAATGAGTTGAGGATGCTGTCTCTTCCTTAGACTGTTTTTCTTAACATTCCTAACCAGTGAATGCTAACAACAGCTAAGGTGCTATTGTAGACCATCCATGGGTATACTAACCCTGTGCAATCATGGGCCAATGGAAGAGATCGCAATAGATCTAGATGATACAAAGGTTATCCGGAAGGCAGGCAGCCAGTGGCAGTCATTCCACGTTACCATAGCAACTATTGCATCCACAGTGGAGGTTTACCGGCACTAGCGAATGGTGGGAAGGTTTTGGGGGATGAAGGGCAGTGCAGAGAAGGCCTGACCTTTGTTCAGAATTTGAAAACTCTGAATTTTATGTTAAAACCTATGTAACTCCAATGACCAATGGAAAAAGGACTTCTTAGTTCCAGATTCAACGCCCCATCCATTGAGATAAGACACGGGCGCTCACAGCAAACATGCTCAGAGACTCCTAAGAGGTCCTCCAGCAAAACCAGGGAGGACCAGACTTGCCATTGTTTTTTACCTTAGAAATACTAAGACAGAAAAAAAAAATCTAAAAGACAGAAAACTTGTTCTGCCTTCTTTATCCATCACAAAGCAGCAAAAATATATAACTCAAAAAGCACAAATCAGATCTGATGTGAATCCTGTGCAAATCAGCTTTCAAATCAGAAGCTGCACCATATATTATGCTGTGACATAGTCTGAACACATTATTACTGTGTCTGTGTGCATCAGCACAACCAAGCGCTTTCCAAGATGCATAAAGGTACATACACCTGTGAGCTTAGTACCAGACTCTTGTCACATATGCTCTTTTCCAGGTGGCCTGAGGCGTTGGCCCTACTACATGGATGAACAATGACCTCTGCATGACTCACAAAGTGGTAGTGGTGCCTGATGCTGTCATTCTAGACCACTTAATTCCTATACATTTCTCTGTGCAGTTTCATTTACTAAAAACCTATTGGTTGAAGTTTTCTAAGCAATTTCGAGGACAAGGCCTGGGATTCTTTTCAGAAACGGCAGATTCACTCTCTCTGGGGTGAGGGAGGCTGAGATCACATCATTCTTCACTTCCTGAGACTCATTATACCAAACCCTACTGTCTCTGGAACAGGAAGCAAGATGGAAATGTTCACCAAATGAGCCTCTTCATTGACATCAGAGCTTAGAGACAAGATATCCATTGAGAAACCTGTTCCCTTGTGTAGTGAATGAGAAAGCTATTTTTTTTTAATGGAGATCGTATGTTCCTCAGTTAACCTGCTTGATATAAGCCTGTCTGTCTTCATGGAGTAAAATCAAAGAAGGCTGTTTGAAAAAAACAAAATAAACAAGAAACAATACAATGAAAAAGATAAGGTACCATCGGAGAACACCAATGGCTCTGAAGGAAAAAATGGAGGCGCTATTAACTGCCTAGCTCAAGCCAAATTAGCAAGGTTTATTCCTCCCAGGCCCAAACCTCAGCTCAAAAGGGATACTAAATGGTTAAAGACTCTGGACTGGAGAGGAAGGGGAATGAATTGGCAGCAGTGGCTGGAGATGAGTCTCTGACAGGGAGACACTTAGAGAATGGGTCAAGAGCTGCCCGACTCCCAGTCTAGGAGAAGGGGGGTCTGCACTGAGAGGCACTTACACAAAGGTTGCAGGGAAAGAATAAAGTTAGACAAGACCCAGGCAAATAGGCCTGTAGCAAGGCGATCTGATTCCCCACCGCCCCTGTTTGCTCAGCCCCTGCATACGGGCCTGGGCCAGAGACTCTCGAATGCCCCACTCTGAACTAGAGCCTGAGTCTGCAGAATAGAGCTGTTTGTTGGTCTCTACTGTTGCCGCGGCATGAAACCCAGGCCAGGCTAGTTCCCCGAAATAATCCAAAAGATGTAGCAAGGTGGTCTGGTTCCCCGCTGCCCCAGAGAGGGCCGAACCCAGCCAAACCCTTCTACAAGACCTTTAATTGTTTTATCCCTTTTCTCTCACATTTGAAGAGGGAGTTGCTTTAATCATCTGCTGGCTCCAGGAAGAAAAGGGCTACCAGTCCCACACACAGCGGGAGCTGTTGTGTTAACATGGGTGGTAAACAAGGGAGCTGCAGCTCAGAAACCCAGTGTAAGAGTGGAAGGACTTCATGGCTCCACCCATGGAGGAATGAAGGTAGCAAAACCAGTCCCCTGAGGGATGCACTCAAGGAGGACTAAAGGGGTCTAAAGAGCAGGTCACCCTGTAACCATGATAGCTGCCTTCCAGGATGTTCTTCTATGCACCTCTGCTTTCTAAAACTGCATATTATTAAATATTATCACTCTTTGTATTACGGTAGCACCTTGGAGCCCTCTGGGTGAACCCCCAAAGGATAAGAGGTTTAGTAAGCACCTAAATGAAGAAAGCGTCCACACTTGCCACAGAGTGCAGATAATCAGGAATCAAGACCGCTGAGTGCTTCTTCAGGCTCCGCCACTGACTCATTGCATGGCCTTGGGCAAATCACTTAATCACTCTGTATCTACATTCCCCATCTGTCAAATGATTACCATGATACTACCAGCCTGCTTTCCATGGCTGTTGTCAGACTTCATAAATGTGTATATAGAGATCTGAGTTCCTTGAATGAAAGATGCCATAGAAGTGAAACTTAGTATTATATGGCTCCTTGCAGCCATGGATCTCCAAGCACTTTTCAGGCATTCAAGCAATTTCACAATCCCCTTTGAAGTAAGAGTTATAATCCCCATTTTATAATGGATACACTGAGGCATCATGAGGTGGCATGACTTCTTAAGGTCACACAGCCAAACTTGTTGTAGAGTCAGGAGTAACACTCAGATCTCCTGCCATAAACACAAGGCTGCACCCTAGACCAAAGATACCATTAGATCAGTCTTTTATAACTGTTTTTATTATGAATAAAGGAGTGTCCTAATATTCCAAATGAGAAAAGGCTAGAGAGTTAATATATACATGAAAGGAACTTCATCAGAACATAGCACAAGGTGGAGATGGTCTCAAATACATTCATCCATCTGCATACCACCTCCAATATGGAGAGAAAAAAAACTCATAGGCCAAAACACTGAATTGCCACACTTCCCACATCAATCAAGAACACGGGAGTCTAGGAGTGCCAGACATTCCTGCCAGCCTGTCTCTGCAGTAAGTCTCAGGAGACTTGTGCCAAATCCAGCTTTGCTATAGTAATCCACTGTAATCATGATGGCCAAGAACAATGTAGGCTATAAACCCTCAGCCAACATTTCCACAATTATCAGTCTCAGGAAGGAGTGCCAGCACATTCTTGTTAATTCTGCTTTAACTGTTATGGAAGTTAAAGTCCTAACCAAGCAGCAGCGAAACGCCTCGTGAAAATGATCCAAAAGCAATGGAAGGGCCAGAGGGCTACCAATGAGAGAATCATTTTGGAGGCAATAGGCCAGATGCTTCTAAAAGAAATGGACTTTGGTAGAGTTAATCCTGATTTACACTGGTGTAAGTGGGAGCAGAATTTGTCCCTAAGTGTAGAGCTTAATTTTAATGTTTTGCAAAAACTGAATAACGTTTGGATAACATCCCTCTCCCCCAGTTCCCAAAATGCATTATTTTCCATTGCTGTATCTCTTCACTTCTGAGGTCCAGACAGAAAGAGAAAGGGCTGATACACTGTAATAATTTTGGGGTTCCTTAAACAACAAACTAGCAAATGAGAAAGGAATAAAACTTTCATTAAAAACGAACAAGAGAGCATCTGTGGTGAACTGCAGTACATAGCAACACTGTGTTTCTCAACACCTGCTTCCCGGACACTTCTCAAAATTCCAATATTCATAATGCTGTCCCTCGTGAGGGAGCCTCTCTAAATTACAGTCTTGCACACACATATACATCAGGAGACAAGCTGTTCCCCCAGTGTTTCTAACCCATCTGGAAATCTAACAAGAAAGCCTCTCCTTGCAAGATTCCTTGCTCTCTCGTGCAGACCAAAGACGTGTAGGGAGCAGAGTCTCATCTTCTAAGCATCTATTCAAACTGAGCCAAATTCCAAAGCTTTGGTGGTCTAATAGTTAATCATGAAAGTGTGAGACTTCAAATTCTCTTTCTGGCTCTGCTACTGACTTGTTACTAGAAATGAGCAAATACTGTGTTTGGGAGGGAAATGCAGAAATATTCATTTGAATTATTAACCAAGTTTGCCACAGCTACATTTATACCCCATGTTTGTTTTGTTTCCACACACATTCTTGGGAACAATTAGGAATATCACAGAAACTATACTTTAAGAAAAAGTGGGGAGTGGAAGAATGTACCATCTTGTTAGACACAAGAAAGAACGGAAAAACGTAACAGGAGTTGAGGATCCTTGCCAGCTTGAAAGTAGAGAGCTGCACCAAGTAGCACCCAATTGTAAAATGGCCAGTGATACTTGGCTCTGTCAAATTTAATGGGTTAGCACCAGTAAGGAATGCTGAGGGGAAAGTTTCTATCAGGGCAACCCTGTTGATGAATTGCAATAGGGATCAGGTGTTCATAAAAGAAGGTGTTTCTGGGGGAAGGGCTGCTTCTGTATTTTACATACCATCATCCCAGGGAGAAAACTTGTAGAAAGTGAATTTTCAGTCCACGAAGGGAATACATGCACAGATCAAATTATCTTAAATTCAGCAATTTGGGGAATAAAAACACACCTCATTCCTATCTGTCCAATGAACAGTAACTAATTCAGCTTGAATTTCAAATTTTGAGTACTAGCAAGTTAAAAAATGAGTTGGAGCCCAACAATTATTCACAGAATATATTTAGCAAATAATGAATACACATGAGAAAGTTGTAAGCTGTTCACAGACAACTGATGAACAGCAAAAAGATTCAAAATAAGTTATTTGCTGCAAATTATTTACCCAGCTCTCCTGACTCTGTGGCCTCAGACAAGTCATATGGGACTAGATTTTCAAGAGAGCTCAGCTCCCATTTATGCCCCTAAATAAGGGACTGTTTTTCAAGAACGTTTAGCACCCATCAGCTTCTATTGTGAACCTCAACTTCTCTGTTTCTTACTTCACTTATTTGTAAGATAGATGCTGTGAGGCTTAATCAATGAATTGTTATTATTATTATTAGTTATTATTATTAACAGTTTGTATAACCTAGAGCCTATAGGGCTGCAGTCATAGATCAGAACCTCATTGTGCTAGGCACTGTACACACAAAACAAACAAAAAAAATGGGGCTCTATAAGACAAGGGACATCAGATGGATAAATACAGGTGGGAGAGTACAAGTAAACAATGCGACAATATTGGTCAGCGTAGTAGGCAGTGGTCTCTTTAGTTGTTTGCAAAGCAATTAGAAGTCAGAAGATGAAAAGCTGCTTCCAATTACAAAGGCATGATGAGAAGCGGAGGATGTATAGGTCATATGTCTTCCTAAAGTGTGTGACGAGTGAAGACTGGCTGCTGGCATTTCTTCCTCTGTGTCTTCTAGTCCTGCTCTGAGCAGGGTAACAATGCCAATGGGCAGTCTGCACTAGAGCTGCCAGAGTTGCAGGAGAGCTTGAACAGAAGGAGAATTTCAGACAATCCCCAGTGTAGATAAGACCTGTGCGTGGTAGGAGTCAATGCATGTGTTTGGCACATAGGAGAATCTATCCTAGCTGCCACAACCTCTCTAATTCCTGCCTCACAATTTGGCTTCTTACTATAGATATTGATTTAAATTCATGTTGCCATCTGGGAACATGTTTTTTCTTGGGGTGTTAAGGAAGTTCACTACTGAGTATTAAATGGAAAATCATAAACCTACTGAGTGTTTGTTGAGGCGACAGAACAGCAATAACTCCAGCAATCATGGAATTATTTCTGTTTTCTCTTGCCTTCCTTCTCTAGCACTTCGTAAAACCCTATTTCCTTCCCCTCATTCATTCCCCCAACAAGGAATTCTGAAAGTGTTTCTGGACTTTAGCTGCTAGTTTGCTATACTATTTCCTGGTCACAGTTGTCTGGGCCTGATGCAGGTGGAATGATTTGAGCCTGTGTTCTGGAATCACATGGGAGATGTATTTATTTGTTTACCTGTTTCATTTTCTCTCTTCTAGAGAAGGATTTTTTGGGGGGAGAGAAGGAGAGACAAAAACTTGATTTAAAATCAAAAGAGGAAGAAAGAAAACAAGTTTAGAGTAATGTGTGTGTGTGTGTGTGTGTGTGTGTTTGTGTGTGTGTGTTTGTGGCTTTAATCTGTTGCTTTTCATTTTTCTGTAGTCTCTCTGGTAAGTAAAAATTTGCTTTAGGTTTTTTGCTTTAATATACTGCATAGAACCTCAGCAAACCCTCTCCCTCAGAATAATGTAAGGCAAAATCTTGTCCTGGGATACACACATGTTGTCTTGATAGCTGCTGCCATAGCTCATTGCCCATTGATATCAGAACTGCTACTTGAGGCAGAATATGGCCTATTGCAAGCTAGAGAACAAGGAGGTAACATATTTCTTCATGCATTGTACTCTACAGATAATATCTTACATTTCTTTAGTGCTTTTCACCCCAAACTTCAAGACATTTTATATCTCAATATTTGCACAGTGGAAGTAGTTAAAGTCTTTGTCGTTTTATTGCATGGCTTCCAAGATAATCCCTCTCCTCGAATATCTCAAATTATTATCTGTATTACCATAGTGACTATGAGCCAAAGACATGGACCTGAACCACATTGTACTAGATGCGGTACAAACACAGAACAAAAAGACACTCTTGTTAATTGCATGCAAAAAGCCATTCTAAAGGTTTTAATGGACATACATGTATATTTTGTCACCCTCCACGGGAATATAAGTATCTCTAGGGTGGAATACTGTCTAAAAATGTACAGCAAGATTGCTGAAAAAATTAGAGAGGAAGGGCTGATGAATATCATATAAAATTTGGGTAGGAAGGCAGATTGTAATTACCCCCACTGGAATTTGGCCATGATACCAAGACTAACACCCATACATTCTCAGAAAGTGCTATTATTGTTCATATTCCTATAGCATCCAGTTTTATATCTCAGATGAAAGACAATATTTTTGGGATTGCCTTCTAGCATTGGCTAAGTATGGACAATGGAGAAGCACCATGTATTGAATTATGGCCTTTTGCCATATGGGTTTCCTTGGAGATCTCCCATCTAAATATTGGCTTTACAACATGTGGCTTGTGGGACATGATGAAATCACAACCCCAGATGAAATGGCCACAGGCAGCACTTTGAATATGCAGCACAATTATTTGTTTCCATCCATACTTCACAAACCTCACTGACGAGGAATTGTAGGACTGTCTAGCAAACACCATTGCCCAGGTAAATGTCCAATGAAATTCATAGAAAGGATCCATTTTTTACTATATTTTTAAAAGGTATTTTTTTCTTTTAAGTCACAATTCCTTTTTTTTACCAGTTTGATTACAGAAAGTAAGCATCACAGTGAGCCATACAGGTCACCTGCCAAAGAGAACAGCTGGGTATAACAGGAAAATCCTTTCGTTTTAAGCAACCTCTAGGAAAGA
Organism: Gopherus evgoodei; assembly: GCF_007399415.2. NCBI lineage: Eukaryota > Metazoa > Chordata > Testudines > Testudinidae > Gopherus > Gopherus evgoodei. Next base: position 19,456,730 of record NC_044335.1, on the reverse strand, counting down.
GTTCTACAACTGAAGTTTGGTGTTTTCCAAAATGTAGCAGGCTCTCAATTCCTCCATTCTCCAAAGTCAGTAGCTAGCTCAGAATATTGTTTCTCCTGCTTCTTATACTCCCTACTCATCCATCAGCTATTTCACACCAACTACCACCGTATCTGAATTCTTCCAGTACCACATTATCCTGCCAGTGTGGGACCATCCATACTATTCTAAACTGTCCTCTGGAAAGCTCCTTCCAGAGTGCAGAGAATCAGCACTTTCAATCATTGATGTCATTTTTTAAATGATTTGTTTTAAGACAGAATGGTTGGACACACGCAGCAGAAAGGACCGTTTTTTAAACCATTTTCTTTCCATTGTTAGCCATGCACCTAAGGAGACACTGACCCCAAATCTGACACAGTCAGTTCCAGACAGGATGATCTCTTTCCATAGTGTTCATAAGTGCTTTTGGACTGGTTTTCTTTCCCTGGGGCAATTTAAGGTGATTTTAAAGTGACAGATGCTGTCAGATTTCTCCCTTGTCTGACAGGCAAAAATTGTTCTTGGCTCTCTTTTCTTCACCTAATCTTTGAATTTAAAAAAATAATCAGCATTTCTGGACAACAGCTCAAATTTTCTGGATAAATTCAAATTAATTTTTTGTTCTGCGGTGAACTACCAGCCATTTCCTGTTTTCCTGTACGTACTAGTAAGCAAGCCCCTAAAAGGAGGCTGTAATTTCTAGCTTAGTGTATTTGATAGTCTGAGGCACTCTTCAGAGTGCATCATTAGACCTTGTGACTAAGTACAGTATTCTCTGTATTACGGATTCATTTCCTAGTATGACAGATGGTAGAATATTTTCCCCACTCACTAAATACTGACTAAGAACTGTATCTAGCCCCGCATTTTATTATGATCACATTGCCAGAAATATCTTTGAAAGCACAAATTTATGCACACTACGATTGTCATTTGAAGCCAAAGTTAAGGAGATACCACTCTAACGTTCCTCCTTCTGTGGCTTCGTATAGTAGCTGCATCATAACTTCACCTCTTTCCCTTCTGGATGATTTTCAGACAGTTTCCCTTGTAAATATACAAACAGTATCAATCAGAATAAATCTCTCTCTTCTGGTGTCATCTCTATTTCCCATGCATCTCGAGATGCGTAATAGAGGTTGCAAAGAGTCCTTTGGCACCTTATAGACTAACAGACGTTTTGGAGCATGAGTTTTCGCGGGTGAATACCCACTTAGTCAGATGCATGTAGTGGAAATTTCCAGGGGCAGGTATATGTATGCAAGCAAGCTAGAGATAACGAGGTTAGTTCAATCAGGGAGGATGAGGCCCTGTTCTAGCAGTTGAGATGTGAAAACCAAGGGAGGAGAAACTGGTTCTGTAGTTGGCAAGCCATCCACAGTCTTTGTTTAATCTTGAGCTGATGGTGTCAAATTTGCAGATGAACTGAAGCTCAGCAGTTTCTCTTTGTAGTCTGGTCCTGAAGTTTTTTTGCTGCAGGATGGCCACCTTAAGGTCTGCTATAGTGTGGTCAGGGAGGTTGAAGTGTTCTCCTACAGGTTTTTTTATATTGCCATTCCTAATATCTGATTCGTGTCCATTTATCCCTTTCCGTAGAGACTGTCCAGTTTGGCCGATGTTCATAGCAGAGGGGCATTGCTGGCATATGATGGCAAATATTACATTGGTGGATGTGCAGGTGAATGAACCGGTGATGGTGTGGCTGATCTGGTTAGGTCCTGTGATGGTGCTGCTGGTGTAGATATGTGGGCAGAGTTGGCATCGAGGTTTGTTGTATGGATTGGTTCCTGAGCTAGAGTTACTATGGTGTGGTGTGCAGTTACTGGTGAGGATATGTTTCAGGTTGGCAGGCTGTCTGTGGGCGAGGACTGGCCTGCCACCCAAGGCCTGTTAAAGTGTGGGTCATTCATCTGCACGTCCAGCAATGTAATATATGCCATCATATGCCAGCAATGCCCCCCTGCTATGTACATCGGCCAAACTGGACAGTCTCTACGGAAAAGGATAAATGGACACAAATCAGATATTAGGAATGGCAATATAAAAAAACCTGTAGGAGAACACTTCAACCTCCATGACCACACTATAGCAGACCTTAAGGTGGCCATCCTGCAGCAAAAAAACTTCAGGACCAGACTTCAAAGAGAAACTGCTGAGCTTCAGTTCATCTGCAAATTTGACACCATCAGCTCAGGATTTAACAAAGACTGTGGATGGCTTGCCAACTGCAGAACCAGTTTCTCCTCCCTTGGTTTTCACACCTCAACTGCTAGAACAGGGCCTCATCCTCCCTGATTGAACTAACCTCGTTATCTCTAGCTTGCTTCCATATATATACCTGCCCCTGGACATTTCCACTACATGCATCTGACGAAGTGGGCATTCACCCATGAAAGCTCATGCTCCAAAACGTCTGTTAGTCTATACGGTGCCACAGGATTCTTTGCTGCTTTTATAGATCTGGACTAACACGGCTACCCCTCTGACACGTAATAGAGGTTGTTCAGTCTTCAGGCATGCCTTACTGTTTGCAAGATTTTGATAAGTAAACGTACTTTAATCTGCATTGCAGACACAGGAAGCATGTTGTGGTTCTGTGAAGGCTTAAAGAAAGTGGCATGAGGCCCAAAATTCAGAACAGAGCAAATACTAGACAGCTGCATGCATCTTTCCATGCAGAAGTAAAACAGATACTTAATGTATCTGCTTGGAAATGAGAATTTTCTGGTTCTGTTATGCTTGTCATTTTGAAAGCTCCTGTTTTGATATTTACCAGTTTGCATGCACCTGACCTTGTCTGTTTCATCTTGAAAAATTCCTAGTACAAGTGAACAGCTGGTCAACAACCCAGATAAGTTCACAGTCTGAAGCAAAGAGATTTAAAAAACAAAACCCCATAAATCTGTTATGTGTTTTTTCAAGATATTTGACCAACAGGGCTGAGAAAAAATGTACTGAACCTTCATCAACCCAGAGCAGAATGGGCTGAAATAAGATGTTGATGATGTAGGAAATACCATATGACCAATGATCAAGTTACCAAGCAGGTTCTGCCCATAACGTTCCTCTTTCTGAAGTCTTTTGTCCCAAGGTAGCAGATGACAAATGACCCCTCCCCCCCATCTCTTAAATACAAGAGAGGCCTCCAACCCCTTATCACAATTTCCCCTACCTCCTGCACTTCTCACCAGAGATCACTGGCTGTGTATTTTGTGATTCCATAGCCTTGGAATTCACCCCTTTGCACAGAATTGTGCTGTGGAATCTAAGCTTATAATTATGTTTCTAGCCATTCCCATGGTAGAGAAAATTGTGAAAATATCACCCAAGTGTAAACAGAGCAGTGATGTCATTGTGCGTTGGAAGACAGTTTGAAATAATAGCTGACAGATGTAAACTGCCCCATGCATATTCATAGAAATTGTTAGCTCTGAAACCTAAAGATAATAATCTGCAGCATATGGAAAACTGAAATGGGGAGAGGAAGAGATAACAACATTTAATTTAATATCAGAATAAATAACCCTGGACTGCTGTACTGATGGTATGATTCATTGTCAGGGCCGGCTCCAGGCCCCAGCGCACCAAGCGCATGCTTGGGGTGGCATGCCGCGGGGGGCGCTCTGCTGGTTGCCGGAAGGGCAGCAGGCGGCTTCAGTGGACCTCCCGCAGGCGTCCCTGCAGAGGGTCCGCTGGTCCCGCGGCTCCAGTGGAGCACCTGCGGAAGGTCCACCGGAGCCGCAGGACCAGCGGACCCCCAGCAGGGACGCCTGCGGGAGGTCCACCGGAGCCGCGAGACCAGCGAAGCGGCAGAGCGCCCCCTGCAGCGTGCTGTCGTGCTTGGGGCAGCGAAATGGCTAGAGCTGGTCCTGTTCATTGTCATACTTATTTCAACAAAAATCTCAATTAAAAAAAAAATCAAAAGTTGCTGTAGAATTTCTAACAGATACCACAGAATCTAGGGACTTGACTTCATAATTTAGGTCCAGAAGGCCAGGGAGTATACATGCAGTGCCTAGAACAGCCTATTCTGTTCCGTGGCATCTTCAGTCAGGGATCTTGGTGTGTCACTGTCTCAATCTTAAAGGATCTGAGCATGTTACATGGTATTATTTGGTTGTAATACATGGGCAGAACCAAACCTTGGATCCAAACATGCCCTAAACTTTGTAGGAGGTTGAACCTTGCTCTGGACTTCGTAACTCAGCCCCATCTGTCCTTCTCGCACACAGACCCTTTGGACTACTCCAAGTGAATTATTTGGCTCACGGACCCCCTTTATATGCATTGTACATTTGGCCAGGTTAGCACAGGCCACTGGAAGAAGCAGAATACTTGGACCAGAACCCCTCTTGGTCAGTGGAGCTATATTAGCCAGCCAAGAGCAGCCGCGATCACTTCTGCCAGGCTTTGTGGAAAGTACCTGTTTTTGCTTAAAGCCACTCATCATGAAGGAGAATTCTAAATTGGGATCAGCAGCCACTGTGTGCCTAGATCTCAGCGGAACATTGAGTACTGGCACCTCTAATCTCAGTGAGCTGGTTTTTATTAAAGAGGAGGTGACTACAGTCAGTTCTAATCCATACACATTTGACCTTTTTACAAGTTGTCCCCTCGGTCGGGCCAATTCACTGCCAAGATATCTCAGTTATGCACAGGTTTTCTCCAAGTTATGACTAAGCTGCCCTGCATCCCTGGGGGCCTGATTCTTAGTTACCCTGCAACTTGTGCAGTCATTTACCCCAGTGAAATGCAGATATTGTAAAATACTATGACATTGGCATGACAATGTTTTACTCCCACTTTGGGCTGGTGGAAATGACTACACAAGATGCTGGGCAGCTAAGAATCAGACCTGCTGGACCCATAAGCACACTCAATAACTTTCCCCATTCCAGGATCATTTCTGCCCACTCTTTCTTTCAATCATCAGTGTCACAGTGGAACAAACAGAAGGACTCAGTCGCTTAAAGCTCTTTCCTCTTTTTGCCTGCCACTTAATTAAATTATTCCATAATGAAATCTTTCCCTAATGAGTCAGTGCTTAATAATTTATTAGATACTGAAGCCCTACTTGGAGTCTCATCAATTATGTATCGTAGCACCAGGCACTTTCTTTTCATTTACCATTCACTTCATTAAGAGCCCCAGCCCAGCTACTTCTAGTTTTCATTGTACTTGCTCAGAGTCAGAGGTCAGATCACCTATATATTGCCCAGAGCTTACCAACAGATGTGAGTGTGTGTGTGCATGTCTGGGTGTCTGAAATTATATATCATTTGTGTATGTTTGTCTGTGTACTTGTAAGGGTGTGAATCTGTGTACATGTGTGTCTGTACAGGAGCATATATATATATATTTGTGTTGGTGTGTGCAAGGGTATATGTTCATGTCTGTATGTACATGGATGGCCAGGCATGAATCTGCACACCTGTGTATACGTATCTATATGTACATATGTGCATGTATGTGTCCGTATCTGTACGCGCGCATGTTTAGATGTGTAGGTGACTGTGTCTTTGCATGTATTTGTGTCTGTGTGTTCATAGCTATATGCCTGTTCATGTCAGGGCATGAGCACGCATGTACAACTGCAGTATATTACCCTGCAGTTTTTATGCTTTTGTCTTTACTCAAAACAAAGGTAGTACATGTAGCTGGAGGGCGGTCAGAGTGAGACTAGGTTTTTCATAAGATCTGTGGATGATGCATTTGGACCTATCGAAAGGACAGCATGAGGACTATTGTGTTTACACATTGCTTTGCTCCTGACAACCCAAAAACCAAAATGAGTTAATTGTAGCTTTGCTTTTCATTAAGGTTTTCAAACCCAGACCTTCCCATCCCCTACATGTTCCTACAGGAGTCCTCATTATCAGACCATTCAATACATTGTAATGTAGACAGCACAAAGACTATACTGAAGACATATTAAGGGCCAGACTCTGCTCTTACATACACAATATATATTAAAAGTAACTCTGTTGACTTCAGTGGAGTTATACCAGGGCAACTGAGAGCAAACTCTGGTCTGAAGTGCCTACATTTCCTAGTTATGGAACTATACATGGTGCATTGTTACAAAGAACTGCTCTAGGGAAACAACATGCCAAAAGATTCTGCTCAACTCTGGAAAGTGACTCTGTCAAATAGCTCTATCATGCCCCAGGTTTGTCTCAAAAAGCCTAGGCCAAATTTGCACACCTTACAATTAAAAATATGATTGTTGTAATCTTCATTGCTACAAACTTACCTTGGGATCTGACAGTGAAGCTGGGTTGTTCCTAACTCATGCATAATTCCCCTAACCCTGATCCAATTGAGGTTTACAGTAACTGTGGTTACAAAGCAACTGATGTGCCTGCCTCTGTTGTTTTGATTTAACAATTTTGCAGCTGGACTGTAATTAGCTGTTGTAATGATGAGGGATGAGCCAGAATAGAATCCAACTCACTACTTCCATAGGCTCCACCAGAGTAAAACAAGAGTAAAAACTTTTGACCATTTATTCTAGTCAGTACTGTAGCAGATCTGATATTGAATACAGTCCTGAACTGTGCAGTAAAAACACTTTTTAAATGAGGTTTTCTTTCTGATCATCACCACACTTGAACCCATTCCTGCACTAATCACAGGAGGCATTTGAGGATGCTGCAGTGACGCAGTTTTATCCTACCCATAATGTATCTTGGGATGGGAGGTTTCCTTCCCTCCACAGTGAGGCTCTATTTTCCATGTAACCACGTTCTGTACCACAGCCAGTATGAAAGAAGAGAACACAGATGAGACACAGAGTGCTTCATTCTTTTCAGAAGCATCAGTTCCAGTTTTGTGCCACTTCCCAGCTATTGAAATAGTCAAAGTGTTGGAGGACATCCACTGGTAAATAGCATGATCTGAGTAACATGGGTGTTCCATTTTGGGTCAGACTGTTGGTCCATCCTGCTGTAACACTGGCTGTTATTTAGTGCATTGGAGGACAGTGAAATCCTTCCCCTTTCTCCATGCATGCACACACTGCACACACAACATTTTCATTTTAAATACATAACCAGATAGCTGTGCAATCCTGTGCCTGGGAAAAATTTTTTGATCAGCTCATGCCCTGAAGCCCACAGTTTGATTTCCTTCATAATTATCTTATCATGCACAGCTAAAAGAGTTATTAGCCATGATAATATTATCAGGCTCTTTTAAAAAGTTCAGTGACAGTATTTATTTCTATGGGTTTTTTTTATTACTGCCTCCAATAAAAAGTTGCTCATTCCTGTGGTAGGATGCTTTTATAGGCATTGAACAACAACACACTTTTCACTTAGTGAGCTGATGATCAATTTTTTGAAAGAGGACACAGTCATGTGAAATGACTCCATATTGGGGTTATTGGAGTCATATGGTGCTCATCAATAAATACTCTGGGTCAATAAGCCATTAACTATTAATGACAGTGTTGGCCGTTTGAGAACTTTACATCAACACTCTTGTTACTTTACGCATTGTTTCTCATCTTATTAAGCAGCTTGCACATATGTACAAGAGCAAGGGCTTGCAAATGAGTCCATGTCATTAATGCATAGGAACCCCCTCCTCCCCCCGATAAACAAGGGGGCTGTCATGCGGATTTACTTACAGTGAGAAGAAAGAGAATCCAGTCTGGAACTTCCATCATATGTTCATCCTGTACCACATTGTGGCTTCAACTTTTTTTTTCTTTAAAGCAAATTTAGAATTAGTGAAAGGCACCAGATTAAACAACCCTGACAATTAAAGTCCATTATGCGCAGAACAGGTAGATCACGGCTACTAAGAACATGAGCTTCCCACTCCAACCATGTCAATGTGCCCCAACCCTGACCTGGATGAATTATTTCTGGGGATGAAATAAGAGCTCCCCAGCCAGCCCTACCAGTGTGCCTCAAGAGGGATCATCTCTAGGAGTCCAAAGGGAGTTCATTCCTCCTGGCCCGTTCAGCCCAGGGCCTCTCTGATAAAACTGCCAGCAAGAGGGCCAAATAACTTTAATTTCCACACTCTCCCCACCAAACAACATCCTGCAGCAAAAATGCATTAAACATTGAAAGCTAGACAAAAGTCCTAATTTAACAGTGAAGTATGGTTCATGGTGCATGAATGAGCAACAGTTTTTCACACAACAAATTCAATAAACTTCACATTGTTCCGGCTGACAAACTCTCTCCAGACAACAATTTGTAATCTTTAATTCAGGCCTAGCCTGCTGATCTTATCCATTTCTACCGCAAGTCACCTTAGAAATATTTAGTTTTCCAGCCCTCAATTGGCTTTACTGTTCCTTCCAAATAACTGCAGCACAGGTCCACAAAGCTTTTCAAAGCTGTTACTCCAGTGAATTAATGAAGAAATAGAATATCCTGTATCCAGCCACGAAGGAAAACCCTGCAGTATTCTATTGGCGGTTACAGAAGGCAACTAACAAAATTTTGAGAATTACTATTACTAGAGCATGTAGGAAGATTGAGACTAAGAAAATTCACCTTTTGTTTAAGAGGTAACAGAGAAATAGCTGTCAATGGCCAGACAGGCCAACAAAGATTTGCAACAGGTGTCAACTGCATAGTTATGTGAAGGGAGAAGGTGGTGGGCAGATAGATACACACACATATCTAATATATCTGAGTAAAGGCAATTCCTATTCTGCAACTATGTGGCTATTATTCCTGGCTTTTAGCTGGCTGGAATTCAGCGGGAATCGGTGTGTCTTCAATGTACAGTAATGATGACAATGCAACAGCTGTGGTCTCTGGCAATCTGGGTAATGATATTGGGTTTGTATGGCTCTTTGGTTTGATTCCCAGTAGCAACTATCCTATTATCTCTGGCTGAGACAGGTTAGCACCTGCTAAAAGCAATTTCTCATAAATTAGTTCATGTCAGCTCTTGAATGGCTGCTACTCAAACGTAAAGTCTGTCTATTTCCCACTGTAATTGCCCCTCCCCACATAAGCTTTGATTATACAGATGGCTGTCTCTGAGCAGCTGTCCATTGAATTAGTGGCACACTGGCAGAACAATAGGTGTAGTGTGCTAAGTCTATCAGGTTGTGTAGTATGGCCGCACACAGGCCCACACCTGTGCTGTACAGATGGTAAATATGCTTCTTAGCTATCAGAGGCTGTGGAATGTCTAACATGGAGGGGAGGGAGCCCACAGAGTTAGTGTTTAGATATAAACTTCAGATTTAACAGTAAACAGCTTTAGAAAAAGCAGAGGCACAATGCAGATTTGGCTAGCTGGGAAAGGAAACAACATCTCAGAACCCTTGCCCACTACAAACAAAGAAAGCATTTTCTTTTTCAGTTTTTTCATTGTCAAAATTAGTTCTCTCTCATGAATCAGCAGGTCCCTGGCCCAGACTTCACAGACACAAGGCGGGACCACTCCCAAACCCCTGGAGAAGATACCTCAAAACATGGTAGAAGTTTGGATCCAAACTTTTACAGCTGGCCATTATTTCTGTAACTACAGATATTGTCATCCCACCACACCCTGCACTTTGGGGAAGATCCAAACTTTGGGCCCAGCTCTGACAAGCATTTGGGGCCAAAATCATCCCTAATGTAACTCCACCAGAAGGAAGGAATCTAGCCCTTTGGGCCAAACTGGGGGTTTAGGGTATAATTTACCCTCTGGTTTGTAAACATGCAGTTACCCTCTCTTTCATTCTCTCCAGCCTCCGTCATTCATATCTCCAAATCATCCTTCACAGGGACCACTCAGAGTCTACAATTACATGAGCATTTCAAGCAAATAATTTCAGTGCAGACCTGCAATTCTCTGATTATGAACCACTCCTGCAGCCCACAGACAATGCTCTATACAGGTCCAGAAACAAAAGCACAAAAAGCCTGAGATCTCTAGCTCTTCAGGCTTAATTCATAACTTTGACCTTGACATGGGTGATCCTTTCACTATCTCAGTGCAGCAAAGAACATGCAGATGGAACATTTCCTTGACATAGGAACCGCCTATACTACACATTGTCTAATAGGTCACTTAAGAGCTTTGAATCAATAAGTCATCTCATTGGAACCTATGCGGGCCACAGAACTCGAAGGAAATCTGATCTGGCAGTTCAGTGTGTTACAACAATTTTTTGACTGCATTGAAAACAAGGCAGGAGGGGGGAGTCCCTCCTAAGGAAATAGCAAGGGAGTGTAGCTTACACAGGGGATGTCCCCAACATAAATGAAAGAGGATAAAGAATTGAACAGCCCCTTTGAAAACAATATGAGCATGGGACAGAAAGGAGGCAATACAAAAATGGTACGACCCTGGTGTTATCATAAAAACTCCTGAACTATCCCCCTGGGGCATATCAGCCAACAGGGGAGATTTCGTTGACCTGGTTGGTTTGCAGCAATGTAACTACCACAGCTGTCCCTATCTCAGACCATGTCACTGTCATGTTTTTATACATGTTACTTATCTGTGGTGTTGAGCTCCAATCTTCCTATTTACCCTGATTAAGTGCCACAATTGCTTGTTATTCTGAGCAACACTCTGGTGATGGGTCCGGGCATGCTGTTATTGCCAGATGCAGATGAGATTGGCAGTCACTCAGTGGCAGGGAACAGTGGGGGTACAAGTGCATACTGAAAACCCACCTCTTTCCTCCACTTGTCACTCCAAATTGTGCTTCTCTTTTCATTCCTTTTATCCATCCCCAATTTTCCTTCTCCACTTCACTCCTGTTTTGTTGCTCCCTACTTTTCTCCCCATATTATCTCCTTTCCATATTCTCTTCAGCCCCTCTTCTTCTTATATATTGCTTCATTTTTCTTCTTCCCTCTAACAGATCATCTCTAATGCTCCTTGCTGATCAGACCTTTCCTCATCCCCTCTTCTCTTTGTAAAGAGTTTTCCTTTCTTAACACAGTAGCCTTTCTAATTTTGGGATGAATTATTTAAATACCCTTCTCTAAGAGTTAGGGCGATATTGAGGAGAGGCTTTGGATCCCCTTTACACCTTCTCATGGGTTCTCAAAATGCACAACTCTTTCCAAACAGCACCTAACTGATACACTAAACAATCATAGAGCCATCTAAAAATCATGCCATCTGCAATTGAACTGGACTCTCAGTTCCTGATGAACTGAGATGATTTTGGAGCAGAACAGTAAATACCATATCTGGACCAGAAATAAATTCCATCTTCAGAGTAGGTCACAAAGTAAAAGATCAACCGCCTAACTTTCAGAAGTGCTAAGCATCCATAGCTCCCATTGACTTCAGCTGAAGTGGTGAGTATTCAGCACACCTGAAAAGCGGATGGTTACTTTTCATTCCGTTGAGTTTGGACCTCTATGCATTTGAGCACAGACAGTGAATTTGCTATACCACGACTAACAAACATGCAGTGACGATGCTCAGGGGTGAACAGAGCCAAAGACACAGTGTAGAGTTCATAGGCGACAACACATCCCACTTAACCTCAGTGGTCTGAGTAGCTAAAACTAGCTGGAAACCATAAAAAGAGCAAAACTAGAAAGCCATGGTCAGTCAAAACATAAAGGCCATAGTTTATAGCTCCAGAGCCAACTTTGTCAGAGGCAAGCTGATTACAATCAGTGGACACTTGAGGGCTCTAGGAGTCCCAGCTGAACAATTAGCAATAGCATTAAGCAAGTGAAGATATACTATAAGTCTGTCTTTGTAGTGGAAATGACAGAAAAGAGAGGTAAGAGGCCAAACTGCACATTTAGGTCAAAATTCTGCCTCATTTACACTCCATGAAACCTACTGCTGGCTGGAAAAGAAAGGAAAAAATGTCACAATGGTTTTGGATGGGGTGGGGGGAAGAGTTTTTTTTTTATAATTTTCTCCCTGGTTTTTCAAAACACACAATTCAAAAAACTGCAACCAGCTGTAATGAAACTTTAGTGAAGTCAGGAGGCTTTTATGAGTGTAACTGAGGGGAAATGGGGCCTTCAGGCTATTCCGCAGACAATACAATAGACCAAAGTGGACCAATCATTCTGAAACTCCTGTGGCTTAATTAAAATGAAGGAACTCAGCCAACATCTTCACTTCTTTTCCCCTGTCACAGTATAAGATGTCATGACCAGGCTTAGGAGGAATGGGTGTTCCCTAAGTCATGGACAAAGAGGGGGGTAAAGAATGTGCCCCACCAACAGAGCCTGGAAATAACTTATCAAACAAAACCCAGTTACCACCACACAAAGTCATAAGGTTAGAACAGATCTGAAATCCATAGGATAGATCTTTTCACTCTCAAGTCCAAATTCACCTCAGGGTTAACTCTCATGATGTAAACAAAGTTGCACCAAGAATGAACTTGGCCTAAATCTTGACTGAACTCGTGCATTCTTTATTAAACTAAATTGCTGAAGAGAAAGTAAATTGGGTAGTTTTGGATTACAGAAACAGACATTACATTTCTGTGAAGAAGCACTATGCAAAGATAAGACCATGAACATTTTCTCAATACCATAAGAGAAAGGATCTTCTCTGTACTTATATACATTTGAGGAAGAAAGAGACAAGTAAGAAAATTTCCAGAAGTCTTTTTCTGTATAGGTTATTGATTATAGAAATATGTTTGTTGTTTGTGTGCTACAGGAGCGGCGCCAGGGTTTTTGGCGCCCTAGGCACAGGGCCAGCTCGCTGGTCCCGCGGCACTGAAGCTGCGGGACCAGCAGACCCTCGGCAGGCACGCCTGCGGGAGGTCCACCGGAGCAGTCTGCCACCCTTCCAAATCCTGGCGCCCTAGGCCTCCTAAATGGAAGCGCCGGCCACGGTGTGCTACAATTACAGCAGGACAAACCTATTAGTCAGGCATTGCAATATTGCAATATTCTTAATGCATCTTCTGTCCTTTTCAGTATATTTTTTTCACATTATGCTTTATAAGATTATGGGCATACGAGACATACAACCCAACTCCTGACTACCAAGATCTCATAACACTTTTCATTAAAGAGGGGTTATTAGCCCCAGTAACCTGGCCAAATTCATTCGACTGTTCTAAAATTCTCCCTTCAGTTTCAGTTGAATATGATATATTGCAAGTTTTAACCTACAGTGCCATGAAAGGCAGTAGGACACCATTTAAATAGGAGAAATGTTTTGCTATATTTGAGTGGTGGCTATCTATGCTGTGCATAGGACCAGATCTTCAAAAGAGTTAGATTAATAATGCACATCCCAAATGCATGTACAGTTATATGCAAATTGGATAACTGTGCACACAAATGGCTAATTGGATGCATTTTTGCATTCAGTCCAATCACTGAAGTTATGCAGCTCAGACAAATAAGCACATGCAGGTGAGGACCATAACTTATAAATCAGTTTTGAAAGTTTGTTGAGAACCTCAGGATTTTTAGAAAAGAAGGTCTCCACAAATATCAATAGTTATTTATCAGTTGTCATTATATAAGCATGAGCTTTTTAAGACCAATTTTTCAACAAGCCTACTTAGCTGCAGCCATGGATTTGTGCACACAAAATGAATAAAGACAATTTGCTAATATCAAACTACACATTATGTGCATGCAAATTTTGTTCAACAGTTAAGGAAGTCTGGTGGAAATGCGTCCCTTACATATTTGCTATTTGGTAGTATGTATTAATAAAAAGGTAATTATTTCAAAATGACAGAGCAAGAGAACGCAAACAGACCTGAGCATGATAATCATTATACCATAGTAACTTATCTCCTCGCTTGCCAGTGAAACACACACTTCTTTGAGCTCCAACAATGTTGCCTCACTCAGGATCAGATTACTTTTGAAATCTGCAGCACTGCTTATCTTGCTTATCTTTGACCTGCAGTACAATGTCATTTAAAATCCGCATTGCGTGGGATTGTGTTCTTTTTCAATAAACCTTTTAACTATTGAACTGGTAAGCCACAAACATCCAGAAGCAGCATCTCTATTGTAAATCCTTAGTAAGTCACTGTATGAGCAATACTGTCATTGAGACAGCACCTGTATTTATGAGAGAAAGCATTATCTTAGAAATAGTTCTCTAGACTGGTCTCTTAAACACAGAAACAAAACCGATAATCATCTAAGGCAATTGTCTTGACAAATGAAGACTCAGCTGGATGCCATGGCAACAGGCATTTTAGTAAGTCCTTAAATTAGAACAGGGCCACACAGATGCTTTTGGGGACCTGGGGCAAAATCCAAAACTGAGGTCTCCCACCCTCCCCATCCTGAAACTGAGGCTCTCAGGGAGTGGAGGTCGGAGAGTGAGCCTGCCTCGCATTCACCCCACCATGGAGGCTCCTGTCCTGTGGGTCTGGGTCCAGCTCCAGGTTCCGAGCATCGTGACCTGGTACACAGGGTTGCCGTGCCACTCAGGTATGACCTGGCTGCCCCTCCACAGTGATGGGGATGCAGAGTGGGAAGATGGGCTGGATTTGTGTGCATGGCACATGGGGTCACAGCACATCTCAGTGAATGCAGAAGCCAGGCCAAGCCTTAGTGGCACCACAACCCAGTGTGCCAGGTTGCAGCACCACTCAGTCAATTTCCATGGTTTGAGGAGGGCTGCCAACCCTCCAGGATTGGCCTAGAGTCTCCCAAAATCATCATCAACCTCCCGGTGACTACTGAAAGCAATCCGGGAGATTTTAATAGGATATTTTAAGAAAGTGACATTACCTTATGTTGGGGGGGGAGGAAATGGTCCCAGAATAGCTTCTGTCAGAGTTGGAAACCTTAGTTTGGGGGCCCTCTCAAACTAGGGGCCTAGCCCCACCCACCAAGGCAGTCCTGCATTAGAATAGACAACTGGAAATTCTGCTGCGGCATTGAGACATCTTCTTTACATCTCACCTTCCCATTTTCTCTCTCCCTTTTTGGAGTAACTCTATTTAAAGTGTTTTGTGAATGTTTCGAAAGGATGCTATACAAACTATTTTTATTACATTGACTAGGTTAATAGGGTCTGCCTATAAGGGCTTTAAGTATGAAAACAATACTAAAGGCAATTCCAAATGATAGTTGCTCTTTTATAATTGATTTACCTAAGTATTTACATAATTCTGATTTGATATCCATCACGTACAATGTTAAGGGATGCTTTGGAAAGATTTGATAGCTCTGAATTTAGTCACTATTTTTCAGAGAAGACTAATATCAGATGGGGAAGGACCCAGAACAGAGCAGGGGCAAATAAATCATGAGGTCTAGTGAAGGATGCATCTAATGAGGGCTTAGGTCAATTACTTCCGATGCAGTGCTATTGTAAGTTCCTTTGTGAGTACTGTTGAAGACCGTTAAATAGTTTGGCTACTTCCAGCAGTCGCAGAATTAAATATGGTGCCTGGTTTTGAGTCTGGGTTGGAATCCCTACTAGAAATTCAGATGTTGTTTAGAGACTTTCTGATGGAAGTTGGTAGGAGTAGCGTTCCAGAAATAAAAGGAGTCTTAACACCTGGTTGACCCCCGAACGCTGCTTGCTGGTTCAGAGGAAATTTTTGCTTACTGGACTCAAGATGATGCCCTGGCACATCTTGCTCTCCTTAGTCTATTGCATGCAGTGAATACTAAAGAGATAGTATTTGGTTGATTCTCCTCATAAAGTCATTCTTTCAAGTATTATCTTTCATCCTGGCACCTGACATACACATTAGGTTTGTAACAGAGGCTACCGTGGGCCTTCTTTTAGGGATCACAGACCCAGCCAAAAGAAAAATAGGCAGGTTTGAGGCAGCTGGGGTGCCTGCAAGGCAGCATTTTTAAATGTTTGTCCTAAAAGGTTATTAAGAACTAATGACGTTTCATTTTTGGGCACTGACAGACCCAAGGCTCCTTAAGACACTAAGTCCTAAGCAGGAGGATCACATTATATGCAATCCATTCACAATTAAACCACTGAACATAAGAACAGCCATACAGGGTCAGACCAATGGTCCATCTAGTCCAGGATCCTGTCTTCCAACAATGGCTGGTGCCAGCTGCTTCAGAAGGAATGAACAGAACATGGCAATTATCAAGTGATCCATCCCGTGTCATCCACTCCCATCGTCTGGCAGTCAGAGGCTTAGGGACACCCAGCATGGGGTAGCATGGCTGGTTATCTTGGCTAATAGCCATTGATGGACCTACCCTCCATGAACTTATCTAATTCTCTTTTGAACCCAGTTATACTCTTGACATTTGCAACATCCCCGGCAACAAGTTCCACAGGTTGACTGTGCGTTGTGTGAAGAAGTACTTCCTTTTGTCTGAAACTCACTGCCTATTAATTTCATTGGGTAACCCTTGGTTCTTGTGTTATGGTGTCTTGTGGTAAATAACACTTCCTTATTTTGTCATGCCATCAATGATTGTATAGATCCTTATCTTACCCCCCCTTAATCATCTCTTTTCCAAACTGAACAGTCCCAGTCTTTTTAATCTCTCCTGATATGGAAGCTGTTCCATCCTCTAATCATTTTTGTTGCCCTTCTCTTTACCTTTTCCAGTTCTATTACATCTTTTATGAGATGGAGATGCAATTGGGCTAGATCTACAGCTGGTGTAAACTGAGGTATCTCTATTTGACTTCATTCTAGCTATACTGATTTACACCCGATGAGGTTCTGGACCTTCATGTCTATTTACTTCTTTAGAGAGGCACTCAAGTTGTCCAAAAATAACATGAGAAGATACATTTCAAATCACTTTCTAGATTCTAAAGCCCAGTAAGAATTCATAAAATATGTTGATAACTTATGAAGAGCTTTCAATAGCTATCAAACACTCAACAGATGCACTGAAGGGAAAATAGTTTGTCTCAACTTTTCAAAGGGACGTTTGCAGTTAAGAATTTTGTATATCTGGGTAAAATTGCAATTGTTAAAACCAATGTGAATGAAAGGTTAGTTCAAGCCAATAGATTAAACTGTAAAATGTCTAAAAGCAGAATTTGCTACAATAAAAGCAATTGGCTTGTTTCTTTGTAATTTGATTGGTCACATAAGTGCAGAGACCTATCTTATGGCTTTACAAATCTGTGATAATTTCCTTCAACTTTTACTTTTATTGCCTTGTCGTTAAATTTACATTGAGTTCTTAAAACAAAAATGTTTAAAACAGATGTGGCTGTTAAAGTTACAATATGAATTTTACAACCTGAGGTTTTATGACACTGAAAGAAACTTCAGCCACCAAGGTCAGAGACAAGAAAGGAACTAGAAGGAAGCTCTGATGGTGACATAAGAACTTAAGACAACAAAATACATAACATTGTACATACCCATTGCATGGAGGTAGAAACAGTTCAGGAAATCATGAAATTAAGCATTGAAAGGGGAAAAAAACAAAAGAAAGGAAAAGGTGACTGCATGGCCAGACAAGTCTATGTCTTTAATTTTCTCAGTTCCACCTCCTCTCTTTACCAGTTTTTCCCTTGGTCTCTCTCCTTTAGGAGATCTAAACTGTGAATCTATAGTTAAGACAGTGTGTTTTTAAAGGTGCCACTTTAAGCACAGATTCAATTTAACAAAAATTCCAGTTTGCACAAAGAGAAAAACCTGGACTTTCATTCAACCTCACTATAAATACTCTCTCACAATATACGATTTAATCAAAAGTAAGCTCCACCCCAGGTAGATAGGTAGGTATACAGCCAGACATCATCTACCTATGTATTAAACTAATACATACCAAGTGCAGAGATGACTTCTCACGATATAGTATTCCATGCAACGTGTTCTCTGAACTTTCATTACAATGGCTTTTCCTGAACTCCATTTTAATTCCTAATTTCCTGGTTTTTAGATTATGTGCCATAGGTCTCACCACTACACATAACTTTAATTCATTCCATCTTATCACACACTAGCCATCTTATCACACAAGTGAGCACCTTCTCATTTTAAATACTTCTCTCAGGTCACTCTCGGAAAGATTCTGTTAGGATTATCGCAAGTGTGAAGAAAGACTATTGGGTTTCAACCCCAATATTTTATTTTCTCCTCTCTGCTTCTGTGGCCTTTCTATGTCAACCAATATGCCTAAAACTTTCTGTGATGGGTTCCCCCCGGGGTGCCACTTGGCAATGGGGTACCACTGAGCCTGCCTGACCCACCAGCCTGGGCTCCCTTTCACATTGTGGTTCTGTAATAAATTGCTAAGCTCTCCAAGCTTGCTCTTTCACCACCATACACACAGATACAGACATACCCAGCTGCAGCTTCACAGTCAGATGCTGAGATCAGCTCCGCATGAGAAGGCTCAGCTAATCCCAGTTGCGAAGGCACACACACACACACACCCCAGAGTGTAAACCCAAAATTATACAGTCTTGTACTACACAGGGAACTGTACAGCATGAGCTCATAAAATTCACCCCCTCCCTCAGTGTGGAAAGAGATATGCTACACAGGACCAGCACTAGTGTTTTTAGCGCCCTAGGCGCACAGCTATTTCGCCACCCCGCACACTGGTCCTGCGGCTCTGGTAGACCTGCCGCAGTCATGCCTGCGGAGGGTCCGCCGGTCCGCAGCTCCAGTGGACCTGCCGCAGCCGTGCCTGCAGGAGGTCCACCGGAGCCGCGGGACCAGGGGACCCTCCGCAGGCACGACTGCGGCAGGTCCACCGGAGCCACCTGCCGCCTCCCCTGGCAAAATGCCGCCCCCCAATAATCCTGGCGCCCAAGGCAATTGCCTAGGCCGCCTAAATGGAAGCGCCGGCCCTGATGCTACAGCTTTCTGCCCCAAGTTAGGATTTCCACGCACTGCTTTTAGACAAAACAAAAGCAAATGTATTAACTACAAAAAGATAGATTTTAAGTGATTATAAGGGATAGCAAACAAATCAAAGCAGATTACCTTAGTAGTCGAGGCAGTCCTCGACTTTACGACATTCAACTTACGACAAACGGCACTTATCACATTTCTGAATTGACACCCTGATTCGATTATAACAATTGGTTTCAACTTTACAATGCTCAGTCCCGCAATGGAGTTGATTGCGGTTCCGAATCAAGACGTTTTGACTTAGAATGCAATTTTCAGAAACCAATTGTGTTGTAAGTCTGAGGACTGCCTGTAAACAAAACCACAAACTGACCTTAACACACTAGATAGGTAGGATAGAAATTAGTAAATTCTCACCCTGAGTGATAAACAGGCTGGCAGATTCTTAAGGCACACGCTACCTTGGCTTTCTCAGGTTTTCATACGAAGGCTAAAAATCCCTCTAGCCTGGGACCATCACTTCCCACAGTTTAGTCCTTGCCCCTCAGGTTTTTCCAGGTGTAGTGTTGCAGAGAGAGTGAAGTACCATCATGATGTCATTGTCCCCCTTTTATATCTTCTTCCCACTTGCTGGAAAGCTCTTTTGCTGTGATCTGGGTCAAACAGTTCCCATTCTATAGTGCTACCTCCGAGTGGTTTCTATTTTATGTAGTTCCTGGGGTAATCCTTGTGCTTGTGTGCATTTCCTCAATAAATCATTAGCATTTTTTGGACTTTTTACTGTTCTACCTGAAAGGCTGCTTGTGGTTGTTTTCAACCTCACAACATGTTTCAGTAACATATACACAGCCAAACTTCAAAACTTCACATGTGATAGTAGCACATACAATCCAATGAGATATGGTCCAGCAGATTAAGACTTTTAGAATGATACCCCACCAGGCATACTTGGTACAAAACATATCCTAATTACATGACAATGGTGAATATTGGGGTGCCAGGATGTCACACTTTCATATTCTTGGCTATCATATTTCATCCTTTTTCAAGTCAATAGTTCTCATAACATTAACCAATTGACAAACTCAAACTCTGTATATTCTAGATACGGTCTAACCAGTTCCCTGTACAGTAACTTCACCTACAATTTGGTTCACTGTCCATACTTCTGCTGATGTAGTTTAGTCACCTCGTCACACACAACATTCATCATCATCATCATCATGGCAAATTCTCAAGGGAGATAGACCCCTTGCAGATGAACTGCCACCTCAATCTATATCTAGCTAGGTTTTTGAAAACAGTCTGGCTAGACATTCAATCTGTGACCATAACTGATGATCTTATCAAGCCACTGAAGCTTTTGGTAACCATATGATCACATGAAATATTACTTCTATACCATAGTACTCACCAGTTCTTCTTTCCTTCTCAATGGGCAGGTCTACACCACCAGTTAAATCAATCTAACTTACATCGCTTAGGGGTGTGAAAAAGCCCCTCCCCAGAGCAATGCAAGTTTCACATTATCCACACCAATGGTATGTTGGCAGAAGACACTCTCCCATCGGGATAGCACATCTTCACCAGATGTGCTACAGCGGAGCAGCTGCATCAGTGCAGCTGTGCTGATATAGCGCTGTAGTGTAGACATGCTCTAAGTCTCCTGTGAACTAGTTTTTGATGATTTCCACAATTCTCTGAATTCTCCTCCTGTGATGGTACATTTATATTTTGCTAAGGACTGATCAATCATTGCTTTCTATATTAGTCCTTGTTCTCTACTTGTTTGTATTACCTTCCCCACCCCACCCCCATCTATCTTACATTTTAAATCCTCTCAGTTAGTCTCACATCTTTATTATTCCAGTAGTATCAAGCACATCCTGGCCAATGCAGAATTGTCATTCAGCCATCTTATTACACATACTTCTGGCTTTTGCATAAAAACATTTTACCTCTTCCCTCTTGGTCCTCTGGTCCTTTAACTCCCCTATTGATCACCAGTGGTTACATTACCTCACCATCTAGGCAGTTCTCCCCGTAATCTCCTCTCTTCCTTCATGCCTGAACTAAAAGCTGGCCAGGTAACTTTCCACATTAGCAGCTAATCTCTTTGTTCCAGTATGGTAGGGATCAGTCATCATTTCCACGACTTGTTTCAATCTCCCTATTAAGTGAGGAAGTTCTTGGCATAAAGTAGCTTTAAATGATGTCAGAGGTCATCTGTGCCTTTGTTCCTGCATTGTAAATGCCCTTCCAGTGCTTGTGTTCTTCTTAATATGCAGCACTATAGTGGGTGTTACATTAAGAATATAACTACATGGGGATAAAAAACCCACAGCTGGCCCAGGATCAACTGACTTGGGCTCACAGGGCTCGCAGGGCTGAAAAATTGCTGTGTAGGCACTCAGGCTCAAACTGCAGCCTGAGCTCTGGGACCCTGCAAGCATGGAAGGTCCCAGAGCTTGGGCTCCAGCCCAAGCCCAAATATCTACAAAGCAAAGTTTAACCCCACAGCCCAAGCCCCACGAGCCTGAGTTAACTGACTAGGCCAGCTGTGGTACAAGTTCCATCGGTGGTGATGCTAGTGTGGATAAGGCATATGTGGCTGCTAGTATCTTAACTACTGTACCATCTAGACTCTCTCTGAAGAAAATTAGATCATGCTGTGGTTAATGCACTGACTGCCAATCTACACTAGTACTTCCCCCTTCCTCCTGCCCCCTACTTTCACTAGTGGAGGTGCACAAATGGTTTTATTAACCCATCACTTGGGACAAAGCTCTGGAGA
Source organism: Gopherus evgoodei (assembly GCF_007399415.2). NCBI lineage: Eukaryota > Metazoa > Chordata > Testudines > Testudinidae > Gopherus > Gopherus evgoodei. The sequence goes on along the minus strand of NC_044335.1, from coordinate 19,435,218 downwards.
AAGCTCTAAATGGAAAAAGAGTGACTGTTAGGATGCTCTGACAGGCCATTTACAGTTTTAATTTCTATCATGCAAAGTAGTTAGTGTATGTAGGGTCTTGTAACAGAGAGGCTTGCCCTTAAGGGCTGGAGGGCCTAATGCTTACCAGCCCTGCGAACCAGGGAGCCACACCTGGGTTGGGGGAGGTGTTTCTACTATAAGGAAAATGCTGTGTGCATGGGGGCTGTGAGAGTTACTGAGATTGCCAGAGACAGGAGGCCTGGCCTTAAGCTGTGGAAGAGACACCCCCTGAGGACAGAACTCAATACCAGCAAGTAATTGTTGTTGTTGCGTTGTTTTCAGTTTGGGTTTGCTGTATTGGGAAAATAGAAAAGGAATTCAAACCTGGCCAGAAGGGCCTGTGAGACTGGTTGTTTGGCGTGAATGTAAGGGGAGAACCCTGAGGAAGGGATGAATTGTTAGCAGTGACTGCAGAGGTACCCCAGGCCACAAGGGGTTCATGGTAAGTGGCTGACCCCACTACAGACTGTAGCTATATTGTCTGCTTGTTTGCTGAGCAGCAGCAAAAGACTCAGGCCCTCCTAGTGCAATGTTTGCAAAATCAGTAGAAGCAGCAGGAGGTGCAGTTGTTCACCAAGCAGTAGTGGCAGGATACTGCATGACAGCAACAACAGGAGCAGCTTTAGCAGCAACTGGGCAAATGGGCCCCTGAAGTGGTGGTGGGTTTTGGACAGGGCAGGCCTGGCCCAGCACTGGCAAAGTTGGGGCCTGAGGATGAGGTTAAGGCTTTCCTGTGAGTGAGTTGCCTATGCTGCAGGCTGGAAGACTCCTCCGAGTGGGGAGGTTCAAGCTATTTATAGAGCTTTAACTGATGCTCAGTCAAACTCATATCCCAAGCTGAAAGCAGCTGTCTTAGATCAGCTGGGGCCAAAGCCAGAAACTTACCAGCATAAATTCCTCATTGAGCCATTTCCACACAGAACACAATCCCGTGTGGTGTCCCACCTGGTTGCTGAGACCAGACGTGAATTCTCTGGGGAAAGACAAGGACTTAATTGTCTTAAAACAATTCTTGTGAGTCCTGCTTGAAGGAGCTCAAATGTGGGTAAAGCAGTTTCAGCTGGCATCAGTGGCAGGAGCCTACTTGGTGATGGAGAGAGCCAAGCAGCTGGAGCAATGGACCAGATCAGTAGCACCAAATTTGGGGGAAAGCTAGTAGCAGGGATACCGCTACCAGAAGGAAGCCCACAGTGGGAAGTTAAGATTAGCCCCATTAATGAGCCTCAGAAGAATGATCAATGCTCCTCTATCCTTGACAATTGGTAAGAAATCCATAGGGCGTGGCAGAGAAAGCCCTACAGAGTTTTCATTATGGGAAAGCAAGATGCATTCAGAGGAACTGCTTTCTCATGGGATGTGACTTGGCGAGGTGCTATTTCAGCCATGTAGGAAGGCTAGGGTCCCCTCCTAAGAGGCTATCCCCTCCTAAGAGGAAGAGCCCCTCCGAGGCATATGTCCAAAGCAGGATGGAAGGTCATAAGCAGAATACTTACCCTTTTGAAGAGTGGGACCATGGGCACATGGGACGTCGGCTGGAGGAGTGCAAGAAAATCTAATCTTGGCAAAAATGGGAAGTGTTCTCCAGAACAGTCCGGTAAATGTTGGTGTCATGTATAATTTGTTAACTAGAGTTTATGAACCCCATGTATCTGCAGAAAGGCAAAAAGGTTCTGGCCCACTCTCTAGAAACAGGAGAGAGTTTAGATCTGAAGCCAGATTACCCAGAGAGGAAGGGTGTGAGATAAGTGAAGTAGAAGCTTTGCAAAAGTTAGAGTTAGCTATGCTTTAGACGAAGAGAGTCCTGGGAAGCAGGTGCCAGATCAGGAGATAGTGGGAACCCAAACTGTGCTCTGGGGTTGTGTCAGGACCCACACAACACCCTGAGGGGAGGAGGTGATGGACACCCAGACGTTTCCTCAAGGCCCACCAAGGGAAGTGTGGGTAGCTCAAGCTCCTTCTCAGGGGACATCAGAACAGTTAGCTGAGGCACATCAGGTGACCCTAGGGGAAAGAATTTGCCTGATTATTACGATGAACAAATTGGAAGGGATACTGGAGGTGCTCTGAGCCAGACTGTGCATTCACATGGCTGGTGACACTGGCAAATTGAGAGGGGGTAAAAGGGTATCCCCTCACCTAGAACTTCCCCTGGGGTGGGCATGGTATCAATTTGGGGGAGGGTGTAACAGGGTGGCTTGTCCTTACGAAGTAGAGGGCCTCATGCTAGCCAGCCCTGATTATGAAGGAGCCATACCTGGGTTGGATCAGGTGTGTCTGCAGGAAGCTGCAGTGCCAGCGACTTGGGAGAGGTGCTGGGACTGCCAGAGCCAGGTAGCCCGGCAGTAAGATGTGGAAGAGACCCTTGAGAATAGAACTCAAGACCAGAAAGGTAATTCTGTGTCATTGTTTTCAATGTTGATTTGCTGTATTGTGAAAATAAAAATAAAAGCCTTCCAGAAGGACCTGAATGAAGAGTAGAGGTCTGAAGAAAGGAGAAATTGTTAGCAAGGCACCACAGAAGTTATCCTGGGCCACTCGGGGGTGTTTGGGACGCAGCTAGCCCTTCTACAGGCCTACTCTACATTGCAGTGTAGTATCTAAGCAATTTAATTTAGGCCAGTGGTTCTCAAACTTCTTTTTTTTTGCGGATCACTTGAAAATTGCCAAGGGTCTCGGCAGACCACTTAATGATCTTTCCAAATGTTGTTTGTACCATTAGGTAAGTATTGTAAAGCGCTTTGGATAAAAGCATTATATAAAAGGAACTTAATAATAATTAACTTTTTTTATTCTACAAATAAAAGCACATAACTCATTTTAATATCAGTAGTCTTATCTTTCTAATGCAATGGATGTGCCCTCTCTCCCCCACCATGGCAGCCACCGAGCTGAGCTGGGAAGGAGGGGGGTCTCTCCCTCTCTCCCCTGCTGCAGCAGCCCCCAAGTTGGAGCTGGGAAGGAGGGGGGTCTCTCCCCCACCACAGTAGCCACAGCCCTGGGGTCTCTCCCTAGCAGCCATAGCCCTGGAGCTGGGAAAAGTCACCTCTTTCTCTGGCTGCCACAGCCCTGAATGTCCCAAATACCCCCACCCCCTCTTCTCAACCCACTGCCCCCTCCCAACTACCCCCTATTACACCCAAGGCCACCACCTAACTTACATGTGCATCTTCTCCAGGGTCCAGGCATCTAATTAGTGGAGTCACACCTGCCCGGCTCCACTAATTAGGTGGCTGGCGCTTCATTCTCTCGTGTACAGCTGCCCAGGTGCACATCTTAGAGAGAATTATCCACAGACCACATGAATGGAGCTCACGGACCACTGGTAGTCCATGGATGACAGTCTGAAAACCTCTGATTTAGGCAATATACAAAAAGAGACGAATTCAGAGTTGGTGTAAGATGCAACTTTGATATTAATAAAGGTTCATCTGCTTATAGCAATTTGGCCCAAGTTTCTCTCTTCCTTCACATATAGGCTGAAAATATTAGATCTTAATTATCCTATAGATATTTGCAAGTCTAGCTATTACATGTAGCTGTAGAGGACATATCACTTTACTGAAAGCATCTTGGTCACTTCCCATTCACAAATGGGACAGACATGATATCATAGCAACGCTGCTTCAAATTAGGTAATGTGCTGCAGTTTCAAAAACAGATTAAACAGATGTGCCGTGTAACTGGCTGCCACCCAACTTGGCAACATATCCCAGTCAGACCAGTGCAAACGGATTTCATCCCAAAAGTCAGACCAGTTCCTCTTTGGATTTGCAGAAAAGCAGAATGATTAGCTGTATTTGTCAATGAAGATCAGGATATTTTCATCAAAAGGAAAAATAGGCAAGACTTTATCAGAAACAAAACCAGCTGGAAGTTCCTCAGAAACAGAACTAGTTTTGTCCTTGTGCTTAGGGAAAATGAATCTAATACATCACAATCTAAGGGTGAGACGGGTATTGACGGACAAATTGTACTTGCTGCTACAAGATGTTTTGGAGAGATAAGTCAAGGCCCATCTGATCACAAGAGCTCTATACAAGAGGGAGAAACTGGAAGAGGAATAGTGCTTTCCTAGGTGTGGAGGAGGGAATATGCTGAGGCCAATGCAGCATAATCACTTGCTCAGCTGCCTAGCTTAGTCTTCAGAAGAGAAGAATGAGGAAGGATTTGATAGCTGCTTTCAGCTGCCTGAAAGGGGGTTCCAAAGAGGATGGATCCAGACTGTTCTCAGTGGTAGCAGATGACAGAACAAGGCGTAATGGTCTCAAGTTGCAGTGGGGGAGGTTTAGGCTGGATATTAGGAAAAAGTTTTTCACTAGGAGGGTGGTGAAGCACTGGAATGGGTTACCTAGGGACATGGTGGAATCTCCTTCCTTAGAGATTTTTAAAGTCATGCTTGACAAAGCCCTGGCTGGGATGATATAGTTGGGGACTGGTCCTGCTTTGAGCAGGGGGTTGGACTAGATGACCTCCTGAGGTCCCTTCCAACCCTGATATTCTATGATTCTAGTGAACTGAACTACAGTTAACAGGGATGATTGTGAGAGGACATGCTCCATGCAGTGTATTTCAGTCACTCATTCTATACACTGGCTCAATGGCACTTCTGTTGTCTGCAGCCTATTTACAGTCGTTATGAGGTTTAAATTTATGTTTTCCTTAGCATAATTATCTATATATTCTGAGTAGTACTCAAAGGTCCCAGTCAGGATTGTGGACCCATTGTACAGAACAATGTACAGAGAAATACATAGTAGATGTCAGTCTCTAAAGAGCTTACAATTTATACAAAATAGCTGAATGTAACTGACAACAGCAGGGAAGTGGAGATGGTAGTGCCACCTATAGTTAAGGTTGTGTGATATTTCCCATTATAAGACCCTGTTTTTGATTGCTTATAACTTTGCCAGACTTTAACCATTTGGGCAGCAAATTTTCATGCCAGGCTGAATTAATTTTTTTTTGAAAATTTCAGTTAAAACAGTTCACCCATTTCTAAGAATGTGACTGAGGAAAAATATATTTTACTCATGCAAAAAAAATAATTTACAACCATTTTATGAAGATGCCCTAACACCTCCATGCTATTGGGTGAGGACTTGACATTTGGCAGGATTGTCATTCTGGACATCAGGAGAAGTACCTTTGCCATTCTTGTGAAAAATTTCCCAAATTTGACCAACTTAAAAGTCTCCAGAAAATGGCAGTTTGCACATGTTCAGTAGGGACTTGTGGCAGTTGGGCAGCTAAATTCTCCATTTAGCTGTAAAATGAGGGTGATGATGCCACCTAATTTCAGTGTTTTTGTGAAGGTAGCGAAAATTAATAATTTTGAATTCAGTGCAGGGTTTGCATGATGTTTGCATAAGGCCTAGGTCCACAAATTGAAAGAGGATTAAAAGAAGTATTGAATAACTACTTTCCATTCCCTGAATGAAGCAGGGATCCTGGGGGGAAAACAGTAGGTTATTGTGTAATGTGAAGAATGTGTCATCACACACACACACACACACACACACACACACACACACACACACACACACACACACACCTGACTTAAAGTTGCACAGTCAGACTTAGTTCTGGAATTTCCTAACTTCCAAATACTTGACATTGCAACCTTAATGGTCTTTCAATATCATTTTTTTTTAATGTGATATGGGGTTAACTCAGTGTACTACGGGATAATTCTGAATCATTTGAACATACTTATATAGTATCTACTATCCTGGCAGCAGCAAAATCTGGCAATCATTAGTTGTCATTTCTTGTAAGTGTCACCACAGAAGTGGGCCTGGATGAGGAATTTGAAGGAGGAGGATTACTTCAGGGAGGGCTGTCAAGTGCAAAGTATGGCATGAAGGACACTATAGTGATAACTGTGAAATAAGCAGACAAAGTGGTATTCAGGGCTGGCATCAAACATACAGTGGAGAGAGCATAGTAGTAGATAGTAGAAGGAAGTAGAAGGAAGCTTGGGTGAAAGTGATAATGAAATCGTAGAGTTTGCAATTCTAAGGAAGGGTAGAAGGGAGTACAGCAAAATAGAGACAATGGATTTCAGGAAGGCGGATTTTGGTAAGCTCAGAGAGCTGATAGGTAAGGCCGATGGAAATAAAGACTGAGGGGAAAAACAACTGAGGAGAGTTGGCAGTTTTTCAAAGGGACACTATTAAGGGCCCAAAAGCAAGCTATTCCGATGGGTAGGAAAGATAGAAAATGTGGCAAAAGACCACCTTGGCTTAACCACGAGATCTTGCATGACCTACAAAATAAAAAGGAGTCATATAAAAAATGGAAACTAGGTCAGATTACAAAGGATGAATATAGGCAAACAACACAGGAATGCAGGGGCAAGATTAGAAAGGCAAAGGCACAAAATGAGCTCAAACTAACTATGGGAATAAAGGGAACAAGAAGACTTTTTATCAATACATTAGAAGCAAGAGGAAGACCAAGGACAGGGTAGGCCCACTGCTCAGTGAGGAGGGAGAAACAGTAACAGGAAACTTAGAAATGGCAGAGATGCATAATGACTTCTTTGTTTCGGTCTTCACTGAGAAGTCTGAAGGAATGTCTAACATAGTGAATGCTTATGGGAAGGGGGTAGGTTTAGAAGATAAAATAAAAAAAAAGCAAGTTAAAAATCACTTAGAAAAATTAGATGCCTGCAAGTCACCAGGGCCCGATGAAATGCATCCTAGAATACTCAAGGAGTTAATAGAGGAGGTATCTGAGCCTCTAGCTATTATCTTTGGAAAGTCATGGGAGACGGGAGAGATTCCAGAAGACTGGAAATGGGCAAATATAGGGGCCATCTATAAAAAGGGAAATAAAAACAACCCAGGAAACTACAGACCAGTTAGTTTAACTTCTGTGCCAGGGAAGATAATGGAGGAAGTAATTAACGAAATCATCTGCAAACACTTGGAAGGTGGTAAGGTGATAGGGAATAGCCAGCACGGATTTGTAAAGAACAAATCATGTCAAATCAATGTGATAGCTTTCTTTGATAGGATAACAAGCCTTGTGGATAAGGGAGAAGCGGTGGATGTGGTATACCTAGACTTTAGTAAGGCATTTGATACAGTCTCACATGACATCCTTATCAATAAACTAGGCAAATACAATTTAGATGGGGCTACTATAAAGTGGGTGCATAACTGGCTGGATAACCGTACTCAGAGAGTAGTTATTAATGGCTCCCAATCCTGCTGGAAAGGTATAACAAGTGGGGTTCCGCAGGGGTCTGTTTTGGGACAGGCTCTGTTCAATATCTTCATCAACAACTTAGATGTTGGCATAGAAAGTACGCTTATTACGTTTGCAGACGATACCAAACTGGGAGGGATTGCAACTGCTTTGGAGGACAGGGTCAAAATTCAAAATGATCTGGACAAATTGGAGAAATGGTCTGAGGTAAACAGGATGAAGTTCAATAAAGACAAATGCAAAGTGCTCCACTTAGGAAGGAACAATCAGTTTCACACATACAGAATGGGAAGAGACTGTCTAGGAAGGAGTATGGCAGAAAGAGATCTAGGGGTCATAGTGGACCACAAGCTAAATATGAGTCAACAGTGTGATACTGTTGCAAAAAAAGCAAATGTGATTCTGGGATGCATTAACAGGTGTGTTGTAAACAAGACACGAGAAGTCATTCTTCCGCTCTACTCTGCGCTGGTTAGGCCTCAACTGGAGTATTGTGTCCAGTTCTGGGCACCGCATTTCAAGAAAGATGTGGAGAAATTGGAGAGGGTCCAGAGAAGAGCAACAAGAATGATTAAAGGTCTTGAGAACATGACCTATGAAGGAAGGCTGAAAGAACTGGGTTTATTTAGTTTGGAAAAGAGAAGACTGAGAGGGGACATGATAGCAGTTTTTATGTATCTAAAAGGCTGTCATCAGGAGAAGGGAAAAAACTTGTTCACCTTAGCCTCTAATGATAGAAGAAGAAGCAATGGGCTTAAACTGCAGCAAGGGAGATTTATGTTGAACATTAGGAAAAAGTTCCTAACTGTCAGGGTGGTTAAACACTGGAATAAATTGCCTAGGGGGGTTATGGAATCTCCATCTCTGGAGATATTTAAGAGTAGGTTAGATAAATGTCTATCAGGGATGGTCTAGACAGTATTTGGTCCTGCCTTGAGGACAGTGGACTGGACTTGATGACCTCTCGAGATCCCTTCCAGTCGTAGAGTCTATGAATTTATGAAATTTTCTGACACAGCCCTGCAACACCATGCTTTTGGTATAGCTGTATTTAGCAGCTATATAAAATGTTTTCAATACCCCGATATTACGTTAATGGTTTCATATTTTGTTATAAGCTCCAAAAATCAGTACCATCCTGAGCCTGCTGAAAGATTTGTGCACCTCGTCCCTGTTCAGCCAGTCAGAGTCAGATAGAGATGCTTTAGACACAAAACCAGGGGAATGTGACAATTTCAGCCGAGTTCTGCGTTGATTCTGGGTTTGTGCTAATGGGAGTTGGAATTATAATTGGTACATGCACCCCCTCATGAGTAAAAGTTGAAGAAGTATTTTGTGTGAATCCCTGTGGGGTGAAAGGTCAGAGTTTCGTACAGATCCATGGCTAACAGAATCAACTCCTCCCCTCTCTATAGTAATCAAAACCTCCTCATCAAATGGACTATTAAGCATTGCTTTGGAACTTAGCCCTCCCAATAATGAGTCTCTAACTTGTCGACATGGCAAAGCCTAATGTTCAGCTCATGTAGAATGAGGCCATGATGGCAGAGGTCTCATTCCCACTCTTATTCTTGCTGTTCTCCTGATTGGTTTCTGATGCTGGGCATATTCCAGTTTGAATGGTTGGCGCTTCAGAGCCAGAGGTGCCATTTCAGACTTGCCATTTGCCAGGAGCCTACCTCATCACTCCAGGCTAGCAATACAGAGTATGCTAGGAAATTGTTGGTGGAGGACACAGCAATGAGTTCAAATAGTTGGAAGTTCTTATTCACCAGATTCAGAGATTTGATAGACCAGGGTAAAATATTAAACTTCCTAAAACATTAATATGTTTAGTGCAAAATCCCTGTCCTGCCCCTGGACTATTTTTTAAAAAACACTCAAACAATATGCAAGCAGCACATCAGGAAAGAGCTTTCCATTGCTTCTGTATGTCTACTTAGTCTGCAACTAAATTCTTACCGTGTGCATTGGAACTTGGCTTCATATCCAGCTGCAGTAAAGCAGAGGAAAGATAGCTTCTGAACACTTGCTGTGGGTCCAGCTGAAATAGTTTTTCAGCAGTATCACACAAAGGAGTTCACTGCCTCCAACCTGCTTCCACTATATACACAACACAACTCTAGAGTGTCCCCAGTGAGATAAGGTGGAGAATAGAAATGATCCCTTGGTGCCAGTCGGGGAGGGAAATGGGATTGAAGTTCAGAGTTGAAGAGTTCAATCCAAAGCAATTCATAAATGTTTCTAAACCCAGACAGTAACCTGAGAGATTGTTTGTTTGTATCAGTAATGACTTAACTTTTGGCAAATCCAGAAAAACCTCTCTTCCTGTTCATATTGGCCTTCCAACGTAAAGAAATAATTCAAATATGCTTGACTTTGCAGCTGTATCCAGATATGCCACTACACATTCTAACCTAGACATAGACATAGAAGAGAGGTACGTAAAGGCCTTGGATCAGATCTGTGGATTGCTTTGGGCATGCCTAGAAATAGAATAAAGCATTTTAGTGCATTGGAAATATTTTTACTACTGAAGGACTTCAGTATTTATCCTCATAATACTTTGCACTTATACAGCACCTTTCTCAAACAACTACACCTCTACCCCGATATAACGCTGTCCTTGGGAGCTAAAAAATCTTGCCACATTATAGGTGAAACCGCGTTATATCAAACTTGCTTTGATCCGCCGGAGTGTGCAGCCCTCGCCACCCGGAGAGCTGCTTTACCACATTATATCAAAATTTGTGTTATATCAGGTCGTGTTTATTGGGGTAGAGGTGTATATAAGCATTAATTAATGAAGCATCAGACCAAAAATAGTTATTATTTCATGGCTGTTCAGCAGTCCATGCAAAATATATTTGATAGGTCTTATTCCAGTTCCTGGGTAGAAAAAGTGTTCCCAACACATAAACATCCTTCACGTGGCACTAGAGGAGTTTGGGATCAAATGTGCCATTGAAACTGAATTATACTGTCAGCCCTGGAGCTGCTCATTCTCAGTCAATGTTGAGGCATGCTAGCAGGTTGGCAAAGGCTGGTAGAAAGGTTCCACTACTGCTGATTATGCCATACCTTTTCTCTACCTAAACAAAAGCTTGGGGCATTCAATCTGGCACTTTTCATAAGCCATCAGTTCATTAAGGATTGTACAGAGTGCAGTGCTGAGTGCATTGTGGTGATGCTCCTCTGGGCAGTATGCTGGGAGTAAAAAGTGCTGTTCTGTTCTGAAAAGTGGCTTTGTAAAAAATGTTATCATGGAGCTCCATACATAATTTCTCGTGGTGATTTCTGTATCAAGTGTGATGTTTACAAGTAAAATGATTTTTTATAAATAAATATCTGCTGTCCTGCAAACTTACCTCAGAAAGCCAAGTTCCGGGTTCTTTCAATCTTGCACCAACATCATCAGCAGTAAAGGTTCTGCAAACCACATTAGACCCTCAGTGACACCCATGTAACCACATTGTCTTAATGACTCACACAGGTAAATTTTAGTAAGCTCTGATGCACACAGTGGAATCTTCAATAAACTCAGTCTCTGTTGCTTTGGCTTTGCAGGGCTAACCAGAATAAAAAGTAGTAAAAAAACCCTTTTTCAGGCACAACAAAGTCAGTCAATCTAACAGAATGTAGTAAAGCAGCAAATCTTGTGATTGAAATGGTGCATTTTTACATGCTCATCTTTCAGAGTAGAACTGCACTTTAAACCAAGTAAAAATAATGCTTTAATATATTGTTCCTACATTTGCAAACCACTAACAAAAGAACATTTTCTGAGCATCCTATCATGCATGGGTTTTAGCTGTAACTTTATCTCAATCACCATCTTCAGCGTTGCATTTATTTTTAAAGAGCAGCTTAGTTCCTGCTCCTTCAGCATTATTCAGACAGATGTTCTGTTTTGTTCTTCCCATGCTATGAAAAATCTGGCATTCAGTATTTAATTGTAGCACCTAACATGCTCTCCTGAGACAACAGAAGAATCTTTTACATTATGTGAACCCACCAAGATCTTCAAGTGTGATAAAGAACTGAAGTGAGGAGCTAAAGAAAGACTGCTTGTCAGGAAACTCAAAGGCTTGAAGCATTGATTTTTTTTGGCATAAAAACTACTGTGTACTCCAGTCACTTCACTGACTTCAGTGGAGTTATCCTGGGGCAAAAATGAAGGAATGCAATGGTGAATCAGGACAGTTGTCTAGAGATTTGATGCAAATTGCAATGATACCACTAGTCTGTGATGGAAGGTGTAAACGGACAACCCATGTAAGCGAAACTGTAAATTGGATCTGTTCCTTATGATGCTCTCTAAATTTCATGTCAATTATTTATTTGCACAGCTCAGATAGGCTGGTTTCTACTTGAGATATTCATTTTATCATAAAAGACTCTGCTTCCACATCCAGATCTCATCTTGAAGACTTATTGTAGCAGAACAGTGTGACTAACCTGGGTGTTGTGGTGAATGTGGAAAGTCAATTATTGAACTGGTTGGGGGTGGGGAGTTTTAAACTGTATGTTCAGGTTTTGTCAATATGTATGCTGGGGCAATGCGCTACTGTCTCAGGGCTCCTGTGAAATTCTATCAATCTATCTAGCCCTTTTATATTTTTTTCTCTGTAACTTCACAATGGCAATATTTTCTGTCCAATGTTGTTACCATAATGCCCTGACCCTTGCCCTCCCCTTGTCTCCTTTGAAAAGCGGTTTAAATATGCCTCCCTGTCCTGAAAGTCCTAGATGGCCATTCCTGAAGAGATCAGAAATTCATGTGGAGAAAGGCCATCAGGCCTACCCCCGTTTGCTAGAGAAAGCAGAAGGCAAGGCACATCCAGAGAACTGCTGAGGGGTGAGGGAGGGAAAAGAAAGGGGTATCCCATACCTTAGCTTGAGAAGCCTCTGCCCCTTCCCTTTTTTTTAAATAAGCTTTGACATACAGTACTTTCAGCAACTATCCATCAACTGCGTTTCACATTCATAAGGAAACCCAATATTAGGTAAGTTGTCCCTGGCTAAAGGTTTCATTAGAAAATATCTCACTGCTCTGTACATACAGAGAAAAGCTCAAAGCTGAGTGCAAACATGCATGCACAATCACATGCCCACCTTGTGCATTCATGCATTTGCAAATGACCAATTAAAGGCCATATGTGTCCATAAATACCCAGCTTGCACACTCACAGAAACTAAACATGCAAGGTAGGCTCACATCAACGTGCACTGTCATGTGCTTCTGACCTTTTAAAAATTAAGTCCATAAGACCAACATCTTCACTTTCAATGCCCTTCACATCTTATCCCCCCCCCCCCCCACCTATCATCTCTCATTCAGGATCAAAAGGACAATGCCTGCTTACAGTCAGCCTGTGATGTCAGCCTCCCATCACCTACTTTTTTGTATTTTCAAACAAGTACCTCTGTATTCTCCCATGCTGGTCCTTACGTCTGGGAGATGCTCCCCCTAAACATCCATAAAGCTACCTCATTATCCACCTTCAAAGCCCTCCTGAAAACTCCCCTCACGCATGCGGACTACAAAAAAACTGACAAATGTTAGACTGCTGGTGTGCAGAGACCATGGCCTATCATGCTGATCAATACTGTCTCATTGTTTCGTGGTAGTCCCCTGTTTGCCTGTATCCATCTGCTGTCTCTTATGTGATACTTAGATTGTAAGCTCTGTAGGACAGAGACTGTCATTTTGTTCTGTGTTTTTAGAGCCTACAACAGGGTCTTGGTCCATGAAGGTTTCCTTGGCACTATGATAATACAAATACAGATAGAACCACAGTACCGGACACTGCAACACCCATGATTTTCTACAAGTCTTGTGATATTTGGAATTTTTCGTTAAGCCCCACGCCCAGGAGACATGATGTAACAACCTTAGCTTTCATTTAAAATATAAGTAGGTTTATAGCCCTCCTGGTTGTGGAGAGAAGCTTGAAAACATGAATCCTTTAAAGGCTCAAAAAATAGAAGAACCCATAATTTATTATTTTTTTCATAATCTCATAATTTGTGAGGAGGGCTGACTCATGTTTTTGAACACTTCTGATTGACAATACTATGTAAAGCCTCTGGGGTTCTTAACATGGCACAAGCTGAGGCAGCTGCCTATGTTAAAGGACATTTCTTCTGGAGATTTTCACATCTCACTACAATCTGGCTGAGCTTTAGCAGAACTCAGCTGAAAAGCGACTTCTCGCTGTGTTGCACAATATCTGGCACTGACTACTCCAACAGTGAGCACAAACTCCCTAAGAAAACACACGTTCAGCCATAATTTCCTGTCTCTCTGTTTCTCCTCTTCAGGGTTATGCATACCATTATCTAGAGCTTAGCAGTGTTGTGAAAAACACTAACCAAGTGTAGTGACTTGGGGAATGCAGTTTGCTCTCAAGTTTCCAGAAATCATTCCCCCATGCTCCCCCAATAAGTTTTTCTAATTATTTTATTGGCACAAGAAGGTAATAAATGTTTGTCTGGACAGTAGTATGGTGAGCGCCGATTGGTTTCTCGCTATCAAATGTGCAAGACATTTACTGGCAGCTCTGACAGTGTGGGTGCCGTGAGGACAGCCTCTGCTTCCCCTACTGTTACATCCTGCTTTATGAGGTGCTTGTCTCTGGAGAGGGCTGGGTATGCCTCCCCTGGAGGCTCATCAACACCAGTGAGTGACATCCATGGGGGGAGTCCCTTGAAAACTATACAAGAGTCCCCATCCCATTATAATACTGACTGAAGTATTGAGCCCTATGGGAAGAAGAGTGCCTTGGGTTGCTCCACAGTGAGCAGGCTGCCAGTCTGGTGTGTGAAAAAAGCCCAGTTCAGAACCTGAATTCACAGTCCCTTCATGGTAGATAACCTCGCTCTCTCACTGGAAAGATATCTATGGCTTGAACAGGCAAGCACCAACTTTTGTCCTGTTTATAATCCATACCCTAGAGAGACACTCCACAGGACTTTTTTAAAAGATGAATGTGTAACTATCAGATTACTAATGCAAATAGCTATTTATGGTCATTTCCATATGCATTTACTAGAGTTGTGCACACCATCACACACTCTAGGACTAGGTGCAGGATCGCATGCTCAATTCGCAAACATCTGGCAATATGTATTTGTACTAAAAACCTTCCACTAAAAAAAGGGAGAAGAAATTCCAAAAGGTCCTCATAATTATTGTTATAAATGTTTTCTCTTTTGCTTCTTGTGTTACTTAAACAAATTGTCATTTCCAAATGAAAGTTAAGCAACAGAATACAAAGTTACGGGGAAAGTCTTATTAAACTAGCTTTGATGATTTGCAAAATTAATATCAATCCCTCCATGCAGGGGCAGCTACAGCACCAGCACAGCAAGTGCATGCCTGGGGCGGCAAGCCGTGGGGTGCGGCCTACCGGTCGCTGTGAGGGTGGCCAGCAGGCTGCTTTCGGCGGCGCGCCTGTGGGAGGTCCACCGGTCCCGCGGCTTTGGCAGCAATTCGGCAGCAGGGACGCCGATGGCGAGGTACTGGTGGACCTCTCCCAGGCGCATCGCCAAATCCATGTGACCAGCAGAACGCCCACAGGCATGCTGCCAAAAGCCGCCTGCCTGCTGTGCTTGGGGCGGCAAAAAACATAGAGCCGCCCCTGCCTCCATAACAACCTTTGACAATTAGGCCACTGCATAAGGGCCAGCTTCTGCTCCCATTGCTCACGCTGAGTAGTACTTTACTCTGCAAGTAGTCCTATTGAGACCATCAGGACTATTTGTGCAGTATCCCTTTACATGAAGATTAAAATTACAATGAAATGGTGATCACAAATACAAAACATTCACATAACTGTACTGTGTTTAGGTCAGAGCAAATACTCACTATGGACTTCTTATGCTGCTGTTTCCTCATGGGAATAGCAGGGTGACTCGAATGAATGCAGTATATAGCATGGAGATAAAGTGGGACCTATTCATCTAGCATAACTTTTTGATAGGCTATAGCTCCTCCTGCCATATAGTTCAAATGATCCAATACATACATTTTGATCAAGTTGTCAGCAATTCATTTTGAATGACTATGGAATTTGCCATGAGACTTTATCAGATTATGATGCTACCATCAATGAATTCTGAAAACTTTCAGTACTTGATACTCTAGCAAGTCTTGGGACACCACTTTGGAAAAGAAGGCTTAAGCTGAAAGCAGACTTGAAGAGAAGACTTGTTCTCTGTCTAAATAATAGAGGAATCCCTTCTTTCCAAACACACAAAGAAAAAGAAAAGGGAAAAAAAAGAAAGTGCAAGCTAATGGATGATTGAACAGCTACAACATACAGTGTGGTCGTCCTGGTGTAGTACATCCCTGAGAGTTTTCTATTTTTGGTTGTTCACCACTTCCTTGAATATCACGGTTAGTTTTATTGTGGCGGAGGGGACAGACAGGGTTTCACCCTCCTATGCATTTCTTAATTTTCTGCTGACAACTGGGGTCATTTATCTGGCTTTCTTCTGAAGTTAGTGGATAAATAATTTGCGTGGATAATTAGTCAGTTGGGTTCCCTGCCAGAAGTGTGTCATTTAGTACCTGTGAGTGGTTATGGGGCTCAGGCATTACATACTCTGCATATTTCTGAAAAAACACACCACCATAAATGTCTTGCCCATAAAAAATTGAATGCTTTCAGGGCTGAATCAGGCTCTCTCAGCAGTTTCTCATGCATGACCAGAGGTGTGGATTTTATGTGCAACTCATAAAGAAAACTCTTAAATTTGTACGCTGCAGGCACCAGCAGGTGATGGGTCAGGGGAGGGAGGGAGGTGAAAATGTTTGGCAAAGATATGAAATTGTGTGTACATATAAAGAACACTTCTTTGCTATTTAGTGCAGGCACTGCATATGGTGGCTTAGTGAACTAAGCATCAGGTTTGAAATGTTCCCTGGAATTACAGATTCGTATCCCAGCAGGATTAGCTCAGCCCTTTGGAAGGTGAAATTTTACAGAGTCACTTGAAAGTGCATTCTAATTTGCATAAAATGCTCTGGAATGGTGCACCATTCACCTTGAGTTTAATACACACTCTGCTTCGCACAGCTAGCAGGCAATCAGTGACACACTGACCCTTGTCTCAGCTGGTTGCAGCGAGGGTTGCCAAGCATCCAGGATTGTCCTGGAGTCTCCAGGAATTAAAGATTATGTCCTCTGAAGAAACTCCAGGAATATGTCCAGCCAAAATTGGCAACTATAGTTGCAGCTGCCAGAGAAGTGGTTTCCATGCTACTGTTAGCTGAATTTGCTTGCGGAAGAGCTGTTAAAGCAAACTCTAATCACTTCTGATATTTTTTTGAAATTTCCATGTAGTAAGAGTTACACTAAGTCTGTACTGCTGCAGCTAAGTGAAAAATCATCAACTGCAAATGAGCCAGCCTGTCTAAAGCAATGAAGCACCCTGAAATTTATCCAGAGACGACAAACAATGTGATCATGTTTGTACGGAAAAATCATCTATTGTGGCTAATGTAATATACCATTACTACGCCACAGCTTTCTTCTGACAACTCACTCCAATATCCACCTTCTCCTCACACCCACTTCCTTTTGGAATCCAGATGAACATTAGGATTTGTAGTAAAATACCACCTGTCTACACATAATGCGAGTCCTCTTGAAAGTGTGAGGCACCAGACAACATCTACCCCATAGTTTTCTTCTTTTGCACTAATCGTCTCAACCATTCTCTATACTCTCACTCTGTTCTGGATAGAACATGATTAGCGTTAGGTTTGAATGTGGTGTTAATCCTCCTCATGACAAGAGTTTGACAGAATGTGCAAACAGCTGTCTTCTGTTGCTAGGCCCACTTTTGCTAAACAAACCTGTCTTTTGATGAGAAGTACTTTCATAGCTGATGTGGACTTGAAGAATTGGACTCAGTCTAAGTGGTTAAATCTAAGTGGACATTTATACCATGGTCATAGATATGAATCCAAGACATACACTCAAGTCATAGGCCAGGGCTTACACAAACAGTTTTGTGCAGGTACTGCATGCAGCTTGCACTTCAAAAGACTGTGTAGACTGAAAGGCTGCACACCATACACCTACACATGTTCAGAGGATCATAGGCATAAGAAATGCAAAGGACTTATCAAGTTATCCAGTCTATCTATATCCCATATAGTTCAGAGGTGCTCCTGACAGTGTTTTGTCTAGTGGGTTATCTCACTGTTAAGGGTTTAAAAAATCATTGGATTTTTTAAAATAATTGTGTGTCCTTTTTATTAGTCTTTTTGTCTTGAGGATTCATGTTTTAAAGCTGTTTTCTACAACCAGGAGGGCTAAAAGACTTCTTTTTTAAAAACAATTTAATTTTTTTTATATTGTATAAACAGAAATCCCCACATACTCATGGGAATTCAGGAGCTGAAGCTTTAAGAAAATCACCTAATATTGTAAGACTCACAATAAAATCATGAGAATTGGCAAGAATGCTAACTTTTTGGAATTATGAAGTTTCCACCACTTCCACTGGAGGCTATTCCACTATAGATTCCATTATGCTCATTTTGCTGTCACTCAGCAGTTCTGTATTTTCTCCAAGAAATTGGTTCCTTTATTTAACTCTTGACATCTGATACAAAGGGAAGCAGAAAGGTGGAGACTTGTCAATTGTACATAGTACTCATGAATGCTGATTGAATATATTTATGTAGTCAAGTGAGGGATATCACGTGGCGTTGTACTCAGGAAATGAGAGAAGAGAAGGTGGCTCTTACACAGTTTTAAGCACACAGCAAGAAAAAAAAGTTTTTCCAATCTTCATGCTTAACAAAGAAGATATTGTTTGGAAGATAGTAGAACATTAATTTATTTTCTATGACCTCATTAAAATTGGATTTAAGCTCCAGCCCCAAAGAATTTTAGAACAACATTACAGTCTCTTACCCTTAAATCTCCATCTATTGAAGCTGGTCTATTTATTAATGTCTCTGCCAGAAAGCATATTTTGACTGGCCTGTGTGCTGAACAGACAGTTTCTCCTTAGAAGCTCACACGAGGGCCTTTTTCTTATGCATTTCTCCTCAGCCTTTCCAGCCATATTATTTTTAATCACAGCACTCTGGACTTAGAAACAATTGTTCCTGTTGATAGACAGATAGGATTTGATCCTGCCAAGAAAATAAAAAAGGGTAGTGCCTCTCTTATCTGCAATGAATGAATGAGATTAGCCACAACCTGTTCTCCTCTCACTGCACAGCCTTTCCAAAGTATACTCTCATCACAGCCACAGATTCCTATCTTGTAATTTTTAGTACAAGACATATACAGCCTGAGGTAACAAACTACTTGTCTATATTCCACATGCCTCAGTACCTTCAGAAAACTGCACTTGAGAAAAATACTTACTTTGCTTGGCAGAGAATGCCTTTAAAAAACAAAGGAGAAAGTCCTCTGTGATGAAAGTAAAGTTCATCCCAAAAGCTGTGGAAGAACAGCAACTTTGGAGGTTATACATGCCTTGGTGGAAAACTGTCAAGACGTGAGTTTATTTTCTAATTGGCATTTTGCAGGGAATTGTTTTTCTGTACAATCCAGAAGAATTGCAGTCTTAAACACACCCACAGGCCATGGAACTCTCATATCCTCTGCATTAATTTCCCAACATCTTACAAGGCAAGAGTGAATGCCGCTGGCCCCCTCCAATGTTTTGTCTGTCTTGTGTATTTAGACTGTAAGATCTTTGAGGCAGGGACTCTTTTTTTACTATGTGTTTGAACAGCAACTGTAACTATGACGCCCTGATCTCAGCTAGTGCCTCTAGGTGAAATCCTAATACAAACAACAAGGACATATATACAGAAGAGAAACATGTAAGTGTCTTCACACATAAGATACACAGGCTTCTTGTCCTGTATTCCATTTACAGTTTTGCTAACCACAAGTATATAATCAGGATAATTCAGGCATCCCAAAATAATGAGATTTGCTTAAAAAAATTCATGTGATTTAAAAAATAATAAAATTTGAATTATCTTTTTTGGCCTTCTGATTTTTGAGCCTATAGGATTAACCTTTTCAAGCTTTTCTCTGAAGCTATGAGAGCTAGAAACTTACTTTACTTTTTACTTTTTTTTTTTAAATAAAAGCTGGGATTTTCATGAAATAACCTGACTCCAAGTGCTGGAGCTATAGGAATAACATCAAATATTGAGACACTCACAATTAAATTACAACACTTGTCAATACTGAATTTAGCCTCATTGATTTAGGAATCTGATCCGTTTTTATATTGTATATTTGACAAATGACCTTAAAATCTATGAGTAAATGTGCCATTTAATTTACCTTTCTTCATATATTTGCCACACAGGGATTTTTACAGAACTGAAAATGTCAAATACCAAAAATGTCTCCATTTTTCCAGCTAGAGTAATTTACATTAAGCTGGTCTTAATTTCTCTTCCTACTTCAGTTAGATAAAGCCTTCTACTTCATTAGTAGAGCTAGCTGGAAAACCCAATTTTTTTCTTATGGAAAACAATTTTTCAAAATTTTTGACCAAAAATTCGTTAGGTTTTCCATAGGAATTTTTATCTAGAAACTTGAAACAAAAATTGCCTTTTCATTTCACTTCAAAAGATATTTCAAAAATGATTTTTTGTTGTTGGTTTGTTTCAAAATGTTGATGTTTCATTTCACTTCAATTTAAATGTCATTTCAGTTTTTGGTAAGTGACACATTTTGGTTTTTCATTTTTGCATTGGGAATTTGTTTTTTTTTCCCCGTCTTCTCTCCCCTTACTTTCTCCCCTCAACCCCCCTAAAATAAAAAAAGTGATGATGGCAAAAAGTGTATGAGAAAGTATTGGGAAAAAAACACTTCTCTCTTTTTTCCATCTAAAGAAAGTTTTCAGTAAAGAAAGCGTTGAGTAGATTATTCCCAACTTGAAAATAAGTTATTATTTTCTCCTTTTCCAGTAGAAAATATTGACTCAAAATGAATTTTTTCAGTTAGAAATTTCTGCTCAGTATATTGGAAAAGTTAATTGAAATTAACATTTCCCTGTGGATATAATTTAAAAGGAAAGTACATTTGCCCATGAGAGTTAATTTCAAATTAACTCTGTTCACTACTTTTCCTAAACTGTGTTGAATAGTGTTGTGAGCAGAGGGTGCTGTGTTTCATCAGTGATTTGTGTAGAGTTTGAATATCATTTTGAGGCATATGCACCTTTGGTAAAGTGCTCTGTAATCCTTCTGGATATACGATGTTAAAATTGTTTTCAGAACTACATATGTAAAGATACATGGATTATTTGCATGTGGAATTAGCATAACTGTGCATGTAGCTGTGATAATTATGTCTGCTAACATGCACATTTTTGTAATTTTATGTTATTCTGAAAATCTAGATTTGCATGTGTGTATGTTCAATCATCTATTTTCCTAAATATTGCAGTTTAGTGTGTATATATAGAGATAACATACAAAAAGTTTGCTCCTCTTACACAATGCCCATTTATGCAGCCACAAGAACCCTTACATAAATAGCAAGCATGCCCTCTGCAATGACCCTGATAGTGTCTGATCCCTGTTAACTATGCCCCTGCGATATTCCAGTTTTATGGTGTGATGCAGTGGGGAATGAGGCCCACAGTGATTATCTAAATCAGAATAACCAGCGTGTTTTTTTTTATTTCAGAAGTGAAAATCTTGTGAGAGAGGGTTTGCCAGTTTCAGCACTTCCTGGCTGCCGAGAACATTTACTGCAAATCAATGCTCGATCTGCAATCTAACGTGAGTAGGAATTGTAGTGCAGCTGTTCAGAATCCATACCACTTCCTACGAAAATTTCTAAGCCCTTCCAGTCCTTTAGAATAATAAAAATGATGAATGGTCTTGAACACTGAACCAACGGTTTTGAAGTGTAACCTGCTGTTTGTAACATACTCAGTATTTCAGATCTATACTGTACGGGCAATGCATACTGGGCCACTGCAAATTTACATTATAATCAGCAACATTTTAAATATTTAAAAAGTGGCTCATGAAATCTGACTTATTTAACCGCTGACCTCCCAGTTTGAGCGGTTAAATAAGCTACATGGGTAACATTTCCCATACACTCCCAAGGGCAGAAAAAGAAGCTGGAATTGTGAATACCTTACCAAGAAAAAAATTAGGTGGGCACTGCACAAAAAGTGTGCTGTGTGAACCCCAGGCCCAACAAACACGTAAGCACATGTATAACTTGGGTGAGTAACCTCATCGACTTCAAGTGTCTGCAAAATCAGGGCTTCTGTCTGATTTGGAGAAATATTCAAATATTGGTGTCATTTGGTACATCTCAGAATTACTTCACTGAATATATTGAGTTAGAAATTTTGCAGGAACAGTGTTTAGCCTGGTGGGATTTCTAGTATTCAAGGTCCTAGTCAGGCTGGACATACAGTACTCTCATGAGAATAACTTAGAATTGTATTTTGGCACTTCCTGTTCTGATCCAAACCAGGAATTAGCAAAGACTCTTAAGAAGAAGAAAAAATATTAACTAAACTCTTTTGAGCCACAGTAAAATGCTGAAGATCAGATTTCAAACATGCCAAGTGCATAACTGCACATATAAACATATGATGATTTTGTTACGTGCATAAGACCTGCATTGGCTCTTTACAGATTTGATTACTGGGTCTGCATACCTGAACTAGGTGTGCCATTATACAGTCACCTTTCTGAAAAACTGGCCTTAAGCCTAAATTTTGGGTTTGCTCTTATTTTATTCAGACTTGTTCACTCATCTCTAGCACAAAACACTAGGTAGATTAATGGAAGAACCTAGAGGGTTTGTATCCATCCATCTTCAGATAATATTGATTTCTAATCTACTTGAAGAAATAAAGACAAACAAACAAGAACAAACATTGATATGAGAGTCAGCTGGGGCCAGTGGACAACTCACTTCACCTCTCTGCCTTCATTTCTCCATCTGTTCAATGGGGATAATAAAAGCCTTATAGGTGTTCTGAGGATCCATTAATTAATATTTGTACAGCACTTTGAAGATGTAAAGTGCAAAATATTATAACAGTCAACTGAGTTTACAGGCCATATGTACACAATTATTCTTTGGATGGCATACTGTACTCAAATATATATTTCATATATTTACAAGGATCCCAATTCCAAGCCAGTAAAAGTACTTAAATAGGCCTAAGCCAACTAGGGATCTTACCACACTGCCTCCAGCAGTTGCGGGTCTCAAAGAGAAGAGATTCCAAAGTTATTCTCCTGATAACATAGTAGATGAGTTAATCTTGTGGGTCAGGATTGAACTGTATTGTATAGAGCTAACATTTGCTTTTTCTTTCCCTCCATTGAAGAAATACGCAAAGCCTGATCTCCTGTTTGGTCACTCATTACATTATTAAGCAGTAATCAGTGAAAGTTGAAAATAGGATTTAAAAAATAAAAACAAACATGAGAAGCTGCATTTTTTTAGGAATCTGAGGGGGCATTTGGACAAATTGCCTACTTGAGCACCAAATGAAAAGGAAACATTTGGCCGGAAAAGTAACTTTTTTAAGTTATCCCGGAGAAACAGATCTTAGAAAATCCTCTGCAGAGCATAGCTCCCAAACTGTAAATCTCATTGATTTGCTTTACACCCCACTGGGGTGACCAAAGAATCATCTGAAGGCCAAATACAGCCATTGGTGATGTACCATGAGGATATGGGCTACTCCTCATCCTTAATATGGAGGAGTGGCCTAGACAGAAGTCCCGGCAAATGATCTCCCAGCTTTATCAAAACAGTCTGTCAGCTACTGTATTCCTACAGGCTAGAAAAGCTGAGCATAGACTAAAGGTACTGGTGCTTTCCACCTGAATCTATGTCTATGTACTCTTTCCTCTAAATTGATTAGACTGCTTTGTGGATCACTGCAGCCTGGAGTCACCTGCATTCTTTAATAAGAGTTAGGCATTTTGAAGATATTCCAGATGGGTGTTTTGTGACTCTTCAATGAACAGAGTCTGCCCTTCCATCATTTATCTAAAAATAGGTTAAATAAGCCAATTAAGATTTGGAAAATGACAAACTAGTTAGAAATACTTCTGAGAATTCTAAAATGCATTTATTCTTGTTTCCACGATGGAGCATTCTCACTAAGCTTTCAAATATGTAGTAAAAGGACATGCTTTGGAATATTTCTGGAATTCTAACCCCAAACTTGGAATATTTTTGAGTTGTAGGGCTGCCAGATTTGCTCATCTGAATGGAACAGTTAGTCTGGCAGAACTGACTCATGATCATTGTACCTGACAGTGTTCCTTTTTGTGGGAATGTAACTCTTACTGTGAAAATGTTGTACTAAGCAAGCCTTAGTTCCGCTCATAAATCAGCCTGGTGAAAGGTTTGAAAGCCTGTTTCTGTGCTGTAGTTAAATTACATTGAAAGTACAATTGAGTTGGTCCCTAGTTTCTCCACCAAGTGTAATGTAACTTAGAAGGAAGTTAGCTAAAGCAACAGTTCAGCGTACAATGCCAGCTGAGATTTCTTGAAATAAGCCAAAGTGAGGCAAATAACATTGAGGAAAACAGATTCTCCATCATATTTAAGATAATAATATTACAAATTCTAGATAGCTACTAACTGCTTATGCAAACAGGATGAGGCCCAATACCATTCTAATACAAAACAAACATTTGCACACACAAAATGGGCTAGCTATCAAACTCTTCCTGGGGTAATTAACTACTGATAAGTGAAATAAGCTAACAAATCTCAACCTAAGACCTCACCCCAAGATAAACTAGCCTTCAGATTTCCAGGCCCTCTCCCTATTTCAGATCCTAGTTTTCTCTACATAGAGAGCCACTTCCATCTCCTTTATATCCTGTGAATGGTTAGTGACCTGCACCTGTCAGAGTGAGTCAGCAGAAATCAGTCAGTATTTGCATGTAATGTTCCAACACCTGCTAATAAGTTAGGACAACAGAAGATTTCTGTGTCCTGTTACTGTTTGTTTGTGCAGTGTTATACTAAATATCTAATAAAAAGGCTGTGGGCAAAAATTATAAATTGACCCACATTTGTTTTAAATATTTGTATCAAAAGTTTGTGAGATTCAGTTTCTACTTTAAAATTTTCCACTTGCAAAGCCATTGTTTAGGCAAATCTAGCCACAGGTGAAATCTTGTTGTTCCTACTGGCAAACATGGTTTTTCACAGTGAAGTATGGTAATAATCCATCCTGGAATAAATCACAACTTTTTCCACACATGTTCTTTTTGTGAAATTTCACCATCTTCACAGTGAAAGAAATTTTTCCATTGCAAAAAAGAGGCCTTTCCTGTTTTGTGAGACAGTGGAAATTTTCAGGCAAATCTGCAATTTTATTTTATTAAACAAACATAAAAACTCAATTTTTTCTAGTCAATTCAGCAGTGCAAATTAATTAACTAAGCCCATCTCTGCTTGATACCAACAGGGTAAATCATTAGCTAAAGTAAAATGGCACAATTCTATTTTTAAAAACTGAAAGAGGAATGAGATGTAAAACTAAAAACCAACCAGGCATGTTTGATCATTTTGCAATATAAAGATCAGGCACTCATAGGGTGCAGGGTTTTATTTGTGTGCATTATGTTAAAGATTGGAAACCATATGTTTTAAGAACAGCTTCAATAATATCAGTAGCTATGGTCCTCTCAGATTACTTTTTACTGCCTACCTAATTTTGAGCTTTAATTGCTAACATGCACTTTGTTTATCAGTTACAAATGTTCTGAATTTGAAAGCAGTGGAAGGCAAAGCAAAAAATATTGGTCCCTCACAAGTACTAAAGAAACAACTAAGAATTTGTTTAATATTATGACCTGATTTTTCTTTACTATAAATGAGTACAAATACAAAAAATATAATAAATAGATGCCTCCAGTTCTGATGATAAATGAGAGATGCTAGAACAGGGATCTTTGTTAAAGCATGTGCTTAGCTATTGAGGACTCAATCCAGCAAGGTGCTGAGTGAGCATGTTGTCACTGATTCAGCAAAGCACTTAGCTCATGCTTAACTTTGAGCAACTGAATAGTCTTATAAGATAATCATGTAGGTACTTGGGTGTTCTGCTGTACTGAGGTCAATTTGAGACTACTTGGGTGCTTAAAGTTAAGTATATGCCTAAACTGCTTTTTGGATCAGAGCCAGCGTGTTCAGTCCCCTGCAGGACTAAGTCCTAGTATCTGGATCTTTTTTTGTTTTTAAACTATGTTTATCTGTATAAAAGGTAAGGATTAGGATAACTTTGGTGTTGAATAGATTGTAAGCACTTTGAGGCCTGGTGCCTCTCCTCTTTTTTTAAAGCAGATATAAATTAATGGTGTTATATAATGAATAATAATAATAATTCACAACATTTGTAAAAATAAGAAAGCATACATTAGCTGGGAAGGCAAATTTCACTGCAGTCCAGAGGATCGTTTGTTATGAGCCCATACTGCCACCAGCTCTTTTATACCAACTCTCATTAAATATGGAGTTTTTCTTATAGACCTAGTTCTTAGGGTCATATTTTTATCCAAGAATCTCAGCTTTCATTTTTAGGGGGGGAAAGGAAGTTATTGGCCTTCATCATTGCAGAGGAAAGTTTGAAAAACTCTGCACCCTAAAGACTCAAACACTAGAAGACAAATAAAAAGGACCCTAAACTTATTATTTATAAAATCTCATGATTTCTAAGCCAATCTCATAATTGTTTGTGGCTTATAATAATAGGAGATGGTATATCTCCTAGAACTGGAAGGCCCTTGAGTCTAGCCCTCTGCATTTACTAGCAGGATCAAGTACTGCTTTTTGCCCCAGATGTCTAAGTGGTCCCCCTCAAGGGATGAACTCACAACTCTGGGTTTAGCTGGCCAATGCTCAAACCAGTAAGCTATCCCTCCCCTCTAGAATATCAGGGTTGGAAGGGACCTCAGGAGGCCATCTAGTTCAACCCCCTGCTCAAAGCAAGACCAATCCCCAGACATTTTTTTACCCCAGTTCCCTAAATGGCCCCCTCACAGGGTTGAGCTCACAATCCTGAGCTTAGCAGGCCAATGATCAGACCACTGAACTATCCCAGCTTTGTGCATCATTTTTGGATGCTTAGGGTTGGTAATGCTGGATCAGTATCCCATCAAATCTTTCTTTAACCCCGCTCAAATCAATATGACTTTCCTGCTTTCTAGGTATGTATCAGAAGAGTTTATGGTCATAATAGCTAAAGCTAAAGGTGCTGTTAAGTGTAAGTTAAGTGTTTCTCTTTCGTTGACTGGTTTGCTATATTGGGGAAACACTTGTTTGGCCTGCTGTAACAGTGTTTGTTTTTTGCCTGTCAAGGTGAATAGTAGAGCTGGTTGGGAATTTTCCCTTGGAATAATTTTGTGACAGAAAAAACACAGTTTGTACAAAACTGAAAATTCCTGCTCCAGCTCCCCAGCAGCCTGACTAGGAGGCTGCAGTGGATCTGGGGCTTCCAGCTCTTCAGTAGTCCACGACAGGCTGCTACAGAACTAGGGCACCTCAGACTCCATGGGCAGTCAGTTCCCCAGCTGGCTCACTCCCTGGGCTGCTGGACTGGCAGTTGAGTGAACTGCCCAGTGCCCCTGGATGTATGACTAGCTTGCCAGCAGGACAGCCAGGGACCTCACTGGTAGCCAGGGATCCAGCAGAAAATGTTTTTAAAAAAATTAACTTTCAAGTTTTCTGGAACAAATTTGTTCAAATATTGCTGTTCCATGGGAAATTTTGCACTTCTAACTTTTTTGTTCCAATTTGGAACTTTTTTTCAGAAATGCAAAATTTCCCATGGGATAGAAATTCAGGATCCTGTCCAGCTCTAGTGAATATACAACATTCCTTCAGTTGCATTTTGGGTAATATTTTTATCTTTTCAGTTCCTAGAAGAGACAGGACCAGTTCTGAATTGAATGCCACCACTCTCTTGGAGATGCATAAAAAAAAAATAAACTAAATTGGTTTCCAGCAATTTTGCAGGCTTGGACGCAACTATAACAGTGAAATAAAGCAGCAGGTATGGTTCCACATTTCCCACAGTTAGTCGGAGCGTTAATCCATTTTGAATAACAAATCTAGTAAATAATAAAATCTATGAACAACTAAATGGTGTCCATTTCACTGTTACATTTATGCATGAGCTGTAGAGAACAGTTTCACTTGTGCCTAGGCTCTCATGGTCTTGATCCTTTTCCCATGTGATGGTGAAGTAGACAACTCACTCTCCCAGGTGTCTGAGGAGAAAATGTAATGCCTTTAAAGGAAAGCATCCTTCTGGGAGCATTAGCCAGATGGCCTGTACAGTACTTCCCGCCCCCTTTCAACTGTCTCAGCTATAAGTACATAAAACACCTATCTAGTAATTGGAAATATAGATTCTGAACTGTTATTAATTCACATATGTATGCACAACTTCCATTTGTTATTTAATCAACAGAGGCAGCATGCTCTATTGGAATAAGCACAGGGCTAGGAGTTAGGAAATCCCAATTTCTCATCCTGATTTGTTCTGCAACCCATCGCAAATGGTTTTACCTCTCTCTTCCTCAGATTCTCCAGCCATAAAATGGAAATAAAAAAACTTTTCTGATATTCTAAATGCTTTAAGATCTTCAGATGAAAAGTTATATAAGGTGCTATATATCAGAACTGGTCAAAATATTATGAATTACTAAACTAAAAATGAAAGTGAATTCCTGCCTCTTTTTAAGCTTCTTTACTAAATGTATTACTGAAGTACTTCAGATAAATAATAAACATACTAAAATATATAAATGTTTACCCATCAGCTAATAACAAGTGCTTCAGGCCCCAATTCATAATTACTTTGCCTGTAAATTCTTTGGGGGGCAGAGACTGTCTATTTGTTCTGCGTTTGTATAGCACCTAGTACAACAGACTACTGGTCCATGACTGGGTGTTCCGGGCACTAATACAAATAAGAATAATAACTTAAGCACGTGTCTAGCTGTAAGTACATGAATAATCCTACTGAGTTCAATATGACTGCTCACATGCATAACGCTGGGCAGCTGCTAACAGGCTTTGTTAAATCAGGGCCTGAGTGCATTTTGTATGCAAGCCTTTTTTAAGTACCGTTACGTATTTGCCCTGTTAGCAGGACTCCTTACCAAGCAGGTAATCAGTTTATTGGAGGAAGGAGGGAGAGACTATTCCTGAAGGACATGGTTACTTATGGATAGCCTGTGGATCAGTCACTGGATCGATAGTTTAGGGTGAAGAGAATCAGAGAAGAAATAGTCCAGGCTGGTGATTGAGGCTAATTTAACGTGTGAGAGTGACACAAATTCAGAACTGCAGCAAACCCGTGGTGGGTTAGTGCTGTGAACTTATGGAGAGGAGGGAGAATAACAACTGAGTTTTGGTTTTGGGGGGCTATAGAAGGCAGTTCATATTAGGAAATTTTCCAGCTCCAAGCTGATGCTGGACTCTAGATTTCCTTTGAAATGTCAGAATACTTTGCAGTCAGGCTGATCCAAGAGGATTTTGATAGTAAAACCAGCTGTCTAGTTGCAATGATGTTTTTGTTCCATTATCAAAAGTTTGAGTTAAATCCATGAGTGTATTAATGAGTGTGGATGGATTATATGTGTGAGACCAGGGGGTGGATGTGAAAGAAGTGGATGTAGAGAGTATGCGCTTGTACATCTATGGTTGGGGTGGGGGGAATGGGGAAATATGCATGATTTAGTAAGGTGTGTATACTGAGAGGATCAGAATGTATCTCTGCATCTCATGTCTTTTTATGTATATATGGGACATGTCTGAATGTTTCTATTTGTATATGGGTGGCTCGTGTATCAAGCCAGTCTGTGTGTATGTGATGGGTCTCCTGGCAGAGGAACTGCAAAATCTCAGGAGGCTGCTTGGGGCGGCACATACACCGCCTGGTATGTGAAAAGCTCTGCTCCCTGTGCATCAGTGATCTCAACAGGACAACACAGGTTTGTCACCTTACTCATGTAAGTGTTTGCAGGATCAGGCCCTAGCACTCTAAGTCACCAGTCTGTGAAGCAATGTGCATAAAAGGAAACTGCCACAAAACAATTGTTTTACTGGAGTGGAAACCAACATCACCCTTTAAATCAGTTACAGCATTAATTTTTTTTTACGTTTTATATTTGAATGTATACTTATACCAATTTATAGCTACATATTTATCTTAATAATACAGACAAAAGCATACTATTCTATTACACCTTACCAAATGATTGAAAACATTTATTGGCTTTTCTTATGATTTCTTTCACATTTTATAAAGGTGGTACTTCAGCAAACAATTAACATTTTATAATAGGAGGCAGATTTCATAACAGCAAAAGAAGCATTATAAATTCAGAAGGGGAAAATAAGCTAAACAACTGCCAGCACAAATAAAAGAAAAAGCAAAAAGGGTAATAAATAAAAGAGGAATTCAGAGTAATCTGAAAGACAATTGAAAGTGAAACATAATTATACCTAGTAGCAGATTTATTTACACAATGTACTTGGATTGTAAAGTACTTGAAACAGCCCCCATGCATCTCACTGTTTGAAATCTAGAAGTGAAGGCACCATGAAAATCTCAGTGTTGCCAACGCTGGTGATTTTATGGCGAGGTTTCGCAATATCTGGGGGTTTACCTATGACCTCAGCTTCTGGAGACAAGTGATTCCATGACCATCTCAGAATTCTCTCCCTCAACGTTCTAGCCCTCAATGTTTGCGGAGAAAAGCTTGAATATGTGACCCAAGTGCGCCCTGCAGGCTCAGAGCTAGAAGGCAAATTAAAATAAATCCCAAATTATTGTTAGTTTATGTTGTTGTTTTTTTAAACGCTGGTGCTTTTTCAAGCCCATCTCATGATTTTTTTGGGGGGTGAGGGGGCTGTTTTATGAAGCCTGGCTCCAACCTTTACTTCAGTCCAGGGACCCCCCTCCTCCTTGCTCCAGCACTGCAGACACAGAGCGGAATTCTGCCACCCCCCCAAGCTCTGTAACCCCGCTGTCCAACACCTGCCCTTCCAGCAGCCCCGGGCTCCGGGCTCGCTAGCGGACTCCTGGCAAGGGACGAGGTAAGGGCAGATGCTTCACGTTCCGGGCGGGCATGTGCACACACACTCCGCACATGCTCACTGGGGCTGTGTCAGGAGTTTGGAGGGCACATTGGGAAGCCCGGCAGAGCCTGCTCTTACACCGGCTCTGGAGTTCCCAGCCGCGCAGTAGCTGCCCCAGCCTCCCTCCGCTGGCGGGCGGTGCGGGGACAGGGAGCTGAGCGCCCCGGGGCGAGCACCGTCTGCAGCCGGTGGTGAGTGCGACCCCTTCCCTTCCCTGCCAGTGCAGTCGGGGCACTGGCCCCGCTGGGGACGCAGAGGGGCACCTGGGGGTGCTTTGGACACTGGTCCTTGCCTGCGAGGGGCGGGGAGAAGCGAGGGATGCTTTCGGCACCGGTCCCCACGCCCTTCTCTGGGGAGTGGGGATTTCAGCCGGGCCGCTTCCTAAGAGCTCCAAGTTGAAAGGAAATGTGCAGCCCTTTGCACAGGGTTTGGGCGCTGAGATGAAATACCCGGCTCCTGTCCTCCCCATGCTGCTGCCTTCTGTTTCTTGGTCTGGGGGTGGGGGGAGCCTAGTGCACCCCCCAGACCAAGTGCCCCTCCACCTGCCCCATCGCAGGGAAGGAAAAGGAAACTGTCACTCAGTTGGCCGCTTGGTAATGACACACGCACGTTTTTTCCCTAGCAGAAGCAGAGCTTGAAAAAACTCTTTCCCCCTCTTTCTAAACTCTGAGACTTTACCGCAGCGTGCCTGGGTCTCTCCACTATTTCTCTCTCCCCTTGCCCACGCCAGCGAGGTGCACTGTGTGTGGAGTGGAGAGCAGGGGCTAAGAGGAGAATCTCTGTGATTTTACACTGATTAAACAGTTAAAAAAAATCAAACTCATCAGCTTTTAATTTTTTTCTTAGTCCGTCCCCCTCCCCCGTTTTAGTATTGTTTCTGGAGCAATTTGCAAAAGCCAAGGAGGGTGCATTTACTAGCCTGAGTGGGGGGGTTAAACAATGTTGATAAGAGTAGGAGGAAGTTCTTTGTGGGTAAAATCTTCAGTGACACTAGTTAGCTCCTGGGGATAGAAGCAGGAGAGTGGATTATTGAATTAATTTTAAGCTTCATGCCATTCTGGGTAGGTGACTATTGATTCTGCTTTCTCGGTTTTCTGTTAGCACATGGAGTAATTGTTATTTGCTATAAGTCGATGGTGGCATGATTTACCCTAGACGGTAATAGCTTTGAACCATGTGGGAAAAGTAAGTGTGTGTGTGTGTGTGGGTGGGGGGGGGAGACAGGCAGTATAAGTTATTTGTTCATAATAATGGTAAAGACTTAAGGACTTTTATTTATATTTCCACTTGGCCATTTTGTATCCTACAAAGTAATTGAATTCTTATTTTGGTTTCATTGGGGTACATTTAAAGCAGGGTGCTATTAAATTGTCTTGTGTTTGTATTGCTGTAAATTCCATAGTTAGGGAGCCTTAAATCTGAAATAAGTTGTTTCTGAGGCACTTCACTCTTGCTAAGAATCAGGCTGAACAGAGACAAGAATATTAAAATAAAATAATTGAAAAATGAAATCTCACCATGAAATCTGAGGATGTAAAATGTTGGCTTAGGTTTGATGTAGTGAATACCAAATTTCCCCCCCAAAAAAGTAACCTTAAAAATGTCAGAAAACTGTCTTGTGAAAACACTGTCATCAATTTTGCATTGTCTTTTTAAGTGTAGTAGCAATATTCATTTTACATAATAGTTTGACTGGAGCGTAAGATTTAAAGTTTTATAGAATCAGTCTAAATTGATGTAGTTTTAAGAAACTGTGCAAATCATTTAACTATTTTAAAACAAATTTATTTACAAACCACAACTGTTTGAGTAACTTAAATATAGATTTAAAATTAGTTAATACAAAATCTTTGTTCACACTGAACATAGGGGGAAAAATTAAGTATATAAATCACACTAAAGATAAACATTAAAAACATTAAATAAACTTTGAGTGTTAAGTCAGAGAATGCCTCTAAAGGAAATTATTTCAGGTATACAACTGCATTATTTCGAACTTAATCTATTAATTTAATGCTACATTCCTCTTGGACTAAATTTTAATTGTTAAAATACATATGTTTAATCAAACTTTTATTGGTCTACATCCAATTTATTAACAACCGTTTTGTTCAGTATAGTATCAGGCATGCACATCCCTTAACGCTCCTAATGTAACTGGCAGGAATGGTTTATTGTTTAGACTTCCTTATAGAATTTGCTGATTTACTGAGATTTTTCCTCCTCTGGAATGCTTTTCATGGAGGATTTTGTTATTCATAGTTTCCAAATACATTGAGTGCTTCTATTTTCATGTGACATTGCAATTCGTATGTATTGGAACATTCCTGCATGCTGATCCCAAGAAGATGGCAGACATTTAACCTGGTTGTTTATTTCCAAACTAACATCTTAGCTCCTTTCAAGCTGCTTTTAGATTTAAAAACACAGGACAGGCTATCTTGCACCATCAGTTTTTAAAGGCAACTCTAGTCATTTCCATTTCTGCTTAAAAACCAATGGCACGACTGGTCCTGTAATACTGTAAACATGAATATGAGAGGCTTCATTATGGTTGTCCTACACATTTATAAGTATTTATAGCCTCGGATATGTTCCAATATAATCTTTTAAAATTCATAATTGAAATTCACTTGAAGTGGCATATTAAAGCCAGTAATACTGATAATTGTTTTTTAAACAAACTAATCTCTCTCCAAAAAACAAAATAGTTAAAAAAAATACTACCAAATGTGTACTTCATGATTCCATGTTGAGTCTTAAAATTAATTAAAATCAAATTGTTAAGGAAAAATCATGTGACATCAAATTTATTTGAATGAACAGCAGGTAACATTTCTCCATTAAAATTTATCATTTGTTTGTATTCTCCCTCACCACCATTTTGTTTTAAAATATTACAATGAGACTTGATCCCTATGACTTGCTAATTATATCATAATTTGGTTGAAATTGTCTAAATTTGCCATTTTAAATTTCATTATAAGAGCTTCATTTTGGAGGAATAAAATGTTAGTTGTTGTTGGGGAGAGACTCTAAGAATCTATACAAAGCTACAATACGTGTGCAGACACATTGCTATTATACAGACATGTTAAACTGAGAAATGCACACTGGAAACAAGGGACATTGAGAATATTGTCATTTAGGGCATGCTCAGTGCTGTTGCGTTGTGCTTAGATAAGTGATTGATACTTTAGTTTTTGCTAAAGATTAAATAGCTTAATATAGGTATCAGTCCTGCAAACACTGATGGACTTTCTTAACTTTAAGCTTGAGTAGTCCCACTAACGTCAATGGGACTACTCATGCTTAAAATGAAGTATGTGCCTTTTTGTAGGAGCTGTGTATGTATTTATAGACAAACGCATGTTCAACAGAGATCTATTAAACAGATTTCCATAATTTTCTGCCGCCTTTTCAGCTATTCGTCATGCAGTAGTACAACAGTTAATCTGAAATTGGTTATAATTCTCTTCAGTGAAATTAGTTTCCTCTCTGCCAAACTTTGCAATAGCCAGATGTTTTTAAGGTGTCCTCAGCTGGAGTAACCAACTAGAGCAGCGTTGAAGACTAATTAATCGTTGCAGTAAACTCCTTCTGCAGTAAATTCACAGGTTGTTATACTTAATATGTTGAAATGACTGTTAGGATTTTTTGTGCAGTGAAAAAACATTTAAAAGTTAAGTGAAAATAAAAAGATGTTTTCAAAAATACCTGGAAAATAGCTTGTAATTCATTTTGCCTGAGTGGATTTACTGTTAAGGTCAAATGATTAAATTAAGTTGCAAATTCAAATTCTGTTCATAGTGTGTATGACCTAATCAAAGAATCTTGTTTTCAAATATGACATTCAAAAATAAATGTTCCCTGCGGGTCAGGTAGGCTGTGTAGGGAAAAGTTGTACTGTCATTGCCTATATTTTGTGGGTAAATGTAGGATGTCAGTCTCTAGGGTTGTTAATCTGGTACCTCTCATTAAAATTCACTACAACAAAGACAGGGAAAAAAAAATAATTGCAAGGAACCATGTGCTAAATATACAGCATATCTAAAACTAGAACTATGAAACTAGCATATGTAGACCATAAACAAATTAGTTGCAGAATCACTATTCAGCATTTTGACTTAATATGTGTTTTTTAAAAAGTAGTGATTGAGCTAGTCCAACAAATCTCTTCACATACTGCTCACTCTAGTAAGAATAGGATTTAGAGCTAAGCAAACCCTGAACAGTTAACCAAAAAATCCCCTTTTTTCCTCGTCCTCCATAATGACAGAAAGATTATCCTTAGATGGTTTTTGTTTGTTACAGTTATTGGCTGAAAGGTTCAATTAGAAAACAATTGGTGATGGCAACTTAACGCAAATAAGATCTACAAATAAAGATGATGATGCATTGTTTTAACTTGTGTAATGGTGTTGAACAAACACCCTGTTTTAGTCAGGTGAGGATAAACCCCTCAGGTGGCAAATAACTGCAGTTTGGTGACAAGAGTGTATCACTCAGGGCTCAGAGCAGCTGCCACTTGTCAGAGGACCTGATGTCATTGTGCTTTGTGAAAGGAAAAAGGGAAATTTTCCTTCATCTGGTTGCAAAATAATTTATTTTGCTCTGATTAGACCTAAGGTTAATAAGAAAGGCCTGATTCTCCTCTCTGATAGGCTGTTGTAAATTCAGGAGTAAGTCTACTGAAATTACACTGATTTAAAAGCAGAGAGAGAGAAGAAACATAGCTAAAATATTATGGCAGAGGATTCTATCTGCTGCCACACATACTGCATCTTCTTTCATTTTAAATACTCAGATCTCTGATTCATCCACTGTATTATACTCTGGCTTTAGTTATGTATCTTTATGCTTTATTTAAAAATACTCGGCTTAATGCTGTGTCAGTTAAAGGGGAAAAACACCTACAGGATTATCACCCGTCCCATCTAAATTATCTAGTATCAGAGGGTAGCCGTGTTAGTCTGGATCTAACGTCTGTTAGTCTATAAGGTGCCACAGGATTCTTTGCTGCTAAATTATCTAATGTGTAACTGCTTAATTTCTAGTAATAAGAGTAGCATATAAACAAGTTTATTTAACGGCTATGTTACTGAGTCATACTGTATATAGTTTGTTAGCACAGGGGAATAATTTCTGTTTAATAGCATGTGTGGAGTGCCAGAGCTCATAACAGATTTTTTTGTTGTTAGCTGTGAAATACATGTAACATCTTCAATGGTCTCTTCCATCCCATTTTATCACCATATACTATTTGAATGCAATATGTTTAGCAAGTTTCTCTTCCATTCGTGTGCAGAGGCTCTGCAGAAAGCCATAAGTCTGCTTCAGAGTTCTAGTAAAGTTAAATGTGAAGCATGTAAAACTAGGCTTTTATTTTATGGATGATTCATGTAGTCAGACAATGGTTAGGAAAGGTGAGTTAAAAAAAAAAGACAGAAAAAGTAGTAGGTTTGGGTGAGGCAGGTAACACCTGGTTATGTCACCTATGATGTGGAGCTTAACACTAATTCATAGTATCTTACGGAAATGTGAAGATGTAGGACCATAAGCTTGAGATGTCTAAGAACAAAAATTTTGTACACCACACATTGTGTAGTCTGTGAACCTGTTGTTTAATTATCTCCGTTTTCACCTAACAGCTGTGTGTGTGTGTGTGTGTGTGTGTTTTTAACAAGAGGCACTTTAGGACCCACAATACAGTAGCAGAAGTGGTCTCCTTTTTGTCTTGTTATGAAGATTATTTGGGGCTTGGTGGGCATAGTTGTGCTGGGTTGGAAGCCTGCTTGAACTTGTTTGCCAGATTGAAATATTCAGAATAGTCAGGTACATTATAAACACAGTTTAGTGACTTGCAGGATCAAAATTGAAAAGGCAATCTCTTAAAACATTCAGAAAAATATTGTGATTTGTTTATGACCGTGTCAGTCAAAAACAAATGCACAGCCACACACACAGTAAGATACATATAGTGTTTAAAGGAACTTCTTGGAATCCCTCTTGTCCAGTTCTGGCTTAAATAGTCACTTAATTCCCTCACCACTCAAGCTCTGTTTTTGTGTTTTTGTTTTTTTTTTAATCTCAGAGGAAAGGGGAATGTTTTATGCCTTTTTTTTAGTTTGAATTTTAAAAAGCGTTCGATTCTGTGTTTCATCTTCAGCAAGGACAAATAGAGGACTGTAACTGAGAGACTGGTGAATGTTACTTTACAACCTACAGACTGATTCATTGTCTTTTTAATTTTTCATAACAAAAAGCCCACATCTCAGAAGTGACTCTGGGCAATGAAGATTTTAGTTAGTAGGAGTAAGTGGATGTAGGAGTAGGATGTTTTTTAAAATTAAATTAATAAGGGCCCTAATGCTACAAAGAGAACCTGGGTTGTCCCAAAGAATTATCTTTGTTGAATTGGAGTCAAATGGCCTAATTTTGTACCACTGGAATCAATTGGAGTTTTGCTTTTGACTGCAGTGAGACAGGATCAGGACCAAACTGAGCTGTGATATATTTTAATTGTTACAGAAGGAACTACGTTATAAAGTGACTGTAGACGCTACACAGAACATTGAATAATAAGTCCAAATCCTGCTGTCTTTGTTACGGCAATATTTTCACTGACTTCACTGGGAGTTTTTCCCTGTTTGAGGACTTGCAGAATTGGGCCCATAATTTGGAAAGCACCTTGAAGATGAGAAAATTTACCATGTAAGGGCTGTTGTGTTTCAGAAAAAGTCAAAGTCTGAATGTATCTTTCTAAAAAGTCACTGATTATTTTGAGTGTGTACAATAGTTTCTTAACCACAGATTATTACTACTAATTTCTTTTCTAGAAATATGAAGGATTCATTCAGGATGGTGTAGAAGAGGGACTCATGAGAACCATATTTATATATCTGAGTATGTAACTCTATGGGTTTCACCTGAATTATTTTCAAAAAGTACCCTCCCTGTATTTTTAAGAAGTTATTGGACAGCAATTTTGTTTCTTTACCAAAGGAGTGAAAACCCCAGGAATTCTTTTATAATTTGGAAAGAATGTCAAAAGTAAAGTAGTTAAACCTAAGTGTGTTAGATCATATGCTCTAAATGCATAAATAAGCATAACTGTGATTGCAGAAACCTAAGTTAAAGCCACTAACAATGCTCTCCCACAAACTCTAATTGCTAAAAGGGAATGACTTCAGCCATTGTGAAATTTGTGCCTGTTTGTTGACCGATGGTGGTGGAAGTGGAGTGTGTATTTTGTTGGAGTATTGTGTTTTTATTAATGCTAGAGCAGAATACAAAGCCTGAAAATGGAGCTAATTGCAGCAAAAACCTTGGATATGGTTTCAAGGTTAGGGATTCTAAAAGCAGATGAAATGACTATTCCATTGAGGGATGGAGACTGGTTGGAAGCCCGTTTGTGTGTGTTAGACAGTCCATTCCTACTATATACAATTTATGCACAATTGGTTTGCCTTTAAGAAAACAGGGGTTTAAAATACTTGGTTATAAACCTGACATTTCTTTATGTCCTGTTCCTATGCCTGAGAATGGCATGAAATGTTAGTGAATGTGTTTCATCATGCCAATTTTGGAAGCTTTTTGTCTCAAGTTTGTTTTTTCTGAGAAAGAAAAATGATGGGACCTGAAACATCACTTAATTCAAAATTTTCATTCTACTGCATGGTTGTTTTCAGTGCATCAGAACATGCATATTACAAAGCTGGTTATAATGAACTTTGGCTTAGAGCAAAGTCATTCTGTGGATGGAGTTCCACAGTCTGCATAGAGATTCCTGTAAGACAGGTCTTGGCTCCCTACTGTGTACTCATATGAACCCTTATAATTATGATCCAGAGGATTCTTGCCCATTTTTAGTCATACAAACACTTGTAGGAAAATGGTACTTTTATACTGTTTCAGGACACATGAGAACAGGTTTTGACTTGCAGCTTTGTACTGTAAACAGTTTGACCATCCTTAGTTTTGAGAAGGTGGACAGCCTAGTGAATGGAGAATGAAAGTGAAGTTTTTACTGGCTGAGTCTGAGATGCCGTACCATAAAAACTCCTTGCTAAATGCAGCGGACTCCACAGAGAAGTTAACCAGAGTAGGAAAGGGGAGGGGAGTTGGGGAGAATTTCTTAAACTCAGCAAATGCCTTTAAAACTGGAAATGCCTCTAGTATTACTCAGGCACCCACAAGAAACCAAACCAACAAGGGGAAAGTGGAGCAGGCTTTGGGGGGGGGGAGTAATTTTTAGTTGAGTAAGCAAAACAATTATGGGGGCTTGTTATTCACAAGTGTCTACACCACTCAAACACACCCATCAGCGGTTTCCACAAGACTGTGAAACAGTTTTGAAAGTTCTTTTCTGTTTAACATTTTTATGTAACCCATTCTTTGCCTTTATTATATTTTCCCCTTAAATAATTTGCAATAGATTTAAATTCAGAACTGAGCTAAGTTATCTAGCCAGTTGTGTGACCCTCCCCTTTGCATCTGATCATATATTTATATAAATATACACACACACACACACACTAAATTAGTTTAAAACTTTGAAAGGTTTAATTCTGAATCCTTGAAGACTCCCTAGGAATGCAGCAGTCAAAATCTTTACATGCTTACCAGAAATGAAACAACACTATTCTGTAAATATTTTTTTATGAAACGAAAGCACTGTTAAAATGCTTAGAGGCATTGAGCTAGGCATGGGGTTGGAAGCAATGCTGATGTCTGGGGATTAGTGCATATAATTTATTTTTACATGCATCGTCCCCCATACAGTACTTAAGTTTGGACAGATGTCGGACGTGTTTGGTCCCAATGCTGTTCCCAGTGCAGTAGGAGAATTTTGCTATTTAGAGCAGGATTGGGCCCTTTTTTGGAACATCCTCAAAACTTTTGCACTCACTACTAGTCTCATGCTGAAGTCATTGTGCACAAAACACCTACTGATTTAGGCTGTGTGTTTGGAAAATTACAAGGAGAGAGTGTCTCCAATGCACAGAAACGGGCATGTTATTCATGACTCTGTAAAGTTCATTATACACAAGCTAACAAAAGCCAGCAAATCCAAAGGTGATGGAGGGCTGAAGTGAGCTCCTTATCATTCACTGACATGCTTTGCCTATAAGCATCATAGCTCCTCCGGTGATAGGGTAAGTAACCTCACCTCTATAATGCTAAACCACAGCCGTGAGTTAGAGGGGGAGCATCACCTTTGATTTAATTCTTTTGAGTACATAGGTATGGCTGTGTGCCTGTGAGGGAGTATTCAGTTTTCTAGTTAAGAAAAGGAGGGGGGGAATAACTTGCTTCTCGGCCATAGGAACCTTTATAGCAGTGTTTCTGAAACTGGGGTTGCCACTTGTGTAGGGAAAGCCCCTGGCGGGCCAAGCCGGTTTGTTTACCTGCCCCGTCCACAGGTCCAGCTGATCGCGGCTCCAACTGGCTGCGGTTCGCTGCTCCGGGCCAATGGGGGCTGCTGGAAGCAGCGCGGGCCGAGGGAGTTTGTTAGTTTGACAATGACGTTTTCATGCTCTCTCTTTTTGTGGATTCTGGAGTGACTCTGAAGTCCAAAGCATGATACGCATGCTTGTGAACAGATTGGGCAGACAATGTCATTGGTGAGCGCCTTGGTAGCTATAGTAGTAGTATGATGCTTTTCCCTTGCAGCTAACAATCGATTATTTCTGTCCTCTTCAAAGGCTTGAAAAGCTGAGTGTTGTGTGTTGTCGTGCTGATCTATTTAATGCAGCCTTCTTAAGATCATTCTGTTTTATTGCACGACGGTGTGTGCTGATTTTGATGCTGTCCTGGTAGCACTTTCTGGGGTGGCCTTGATTCCGGTGTCCTTGTGCCAATTCTCCATAGAAACTTTTTCTGGGGAGTCGATATTCAGGCATCCTAATGCTGTGTCCAACCCAGCATAGTTGGGCTTATATCCTCATGGCCTCGATGCTTATGGCATTTGACTTTTGGAGAACCTCCAGGTTGGTAATTTTGTCCTGCCAGTGGATCCCCATAATGGCACGCAGAGACTGTATATGGACGGCTTCTAGCTGTTTGACATGCCATGTGTATGGTTTTCAGGTCTCTCAACCATAGAAAAGAGATGTGAGCACAAAAGAATTATAAAGTTTTATTTTTGTTGAGAGGGTTATGTTGTGGGATTTCAGGACTTTGTTACGTAACTTTCCTAATGACTGAGAAGCTTTTAGGTACTATATATATTATAAAAACCCTCAGTTCTTTCTGGTTTAAGAAGCTAGTTCAGGTCCGCAGAGTAAAAACATCTGGTCATTCAGATAGTGCTGTGAGAGTACATAGCCATTCACAAAATAGAATGAGATGTCCCTGCCTTAAAATGTTTACCGTCTAAGCAATGTTTGTGCCAAGTACTTGCTGTTCTTTTGTTTTTGGGTTTTTTTTTTTTTTTTTGAGATGTTTCACTCAGTTCATTATCTCCAGAATTTTAATTTTTGGTTTCAATTCTTGAGAACCAACCAGAGCACTATGGGCTATTCACTAGGTCTTATTTGATTTCTTTTTATCTAAAAAAAAAAAAAAAAGGCCATGAAAGCAGTCAATATACTTTGGAAAAAAAGTAGCCTAATAGAACAAAATGATTTCTGTGTAAAATATTTGATATATATATATATAAATCTGCTTTCATGCCAGACTTTGGGTAGATCAAATTTTTACAAGTTATAAACCCTAGGAAAACAGTGTACAATTTAAACCATCGATAGGACCTTAAGTTTAGCAGCACTGTTGGGTAGTATCATAAATTACCATCCTTAACTATTTCATTCCTAAGGATCCCAGTCCTCTTAAACTCAATATAATCAAGATTACTTTACCCACTATTGTAATTCAGACATGGATGCAATAGCCGTTTAACAACATATGGCGACATTTCACAGTATTGTAGGCCAGGAAGCGAAAAAATACAGTGTCCGACTTGAACGATATGGGGGTTGTGGTTGAGTAGATAGAATATAATTACCTGAACTGGAATTCAGCCAGGATTAAGGGACTATTGCTCCCACTCTTGTGAGAAGTGCCATGGGATTTTAAATGGCCACAAATGTTCCGTGTCTCAGTTTTACATCTGTGCTAAGATTTTACTTCCACTTGCACAGCTTTTCCGAGGCAAGTGACTATGGAATACAGACAGATGTTTGCACGCATGCTTCGTAGTCAACTATACAAATCCCCCCCCCCCCCCGGCCTCCCTTTGAATCAGAGAATAGAAGAATGATAAACACAAAGGTCAGTGTTGTTGTGCAACTGAAGTCTGAAGCAATTAAATGAGACTTGGTCAGTTGCTAGCTATGGATATGTGTGTTAGAGCACATTCCTCCAACTCTGCTAGCCTCTGTTTTTCCTTCTTTCTTATCCATTTGCTTCCTTTTTATGTACTTTTCCTCCCCAGCAGCGCAGCCCTCTAATAACATTTTCTTGATAGTTATTTAATTGAACAAATGGCTTCTACTTTTGCCTATTCTTCCCTTTCTTTGCCTGTTTTACATAACCTAGTACTTAATATATTCAGAGACAGACATGGACTGAACGCGGGTTGGGAGACAGGAACTTGAGTTTTATCCTGGCTCTGACATTAACTCTCCCTATAGCCTTGGGCAAGTCACTTAGACTCATTGTGTCTGTTGCCAGTATGAGAAATGGGCATAACTGGTGGTACTGTGAGCTTTAATGATGTGAAGTGCT
The DNA here is from genome assembly GCF_007399415.2 of Gopherus evgoodei. Lineage (NCBI taxonomy): Eukaryota > Metazoa > Chordata > Testudines > Testudinidae > Gopherus > Gopherus evgoodei. The sequence continues at coordinate 19,393,054 of NC_044335.1, read as the reverse complement.
GTATTAAGTCAGTGGTTTTCAACCTTTTTTCATTTGCATATGCTGAAAAAAGACCCCTTTGGAAATCTTAAACATAGTCTCTGGACTCCCAGGGGTCTGCGGACCACAGGTTGAAAACCACTGTTCTGTGGTAATTACAACCTTTCGCGGACTCCTTTTACACAGTCTGCTGACCCAAAACCACTGCGTTAAGCCAACTGTATTAGGAATTAGATGATGAGGAAGTTTATATTCCTAATAAAAATGGCAAAACCCACTAAAATTACATATCTAAAGAAACTTTTTAAATATTAAGTTCACTTTAATTTCAAAAATATCCACTTTGATAAAGCATGCTTTAAACAGTATACCTTGACCACATTTTAAAACACAAACAAACCCAAGACATTACTGATGAAATCAAATTTTGCAGTTGAAGTCATCGAGGCCACGATTTCACTCTACAATTTTATAAGGCTTTTCCTGCTCCACTGTTGCTGTTTAAGGGCCTTTTCAGCAAGGAAGAAGCTTTTTGTTGACTGTTCTGATGAAACAATGAAATTGAGTGTACACAAAATGCTGTCACGCACTAAGTAAACTAACTGAAGAAAAAGGGGAAAACAGGTTTTTGTTAACTTCTTTCAGTGGTAAGTACACTTAGTTGTTACTTTTCACCACAGTAGGTACAATATTTGTTTTTTAGACAGACAGAAACTTGCTCCCCATCTCTTTCTCCAAGTTGACAGCATTCATTTTAAAGTTTGGAATGTTCCTGTTGAAAAGGCAAAATAATTCAGTGTGTACCCCACATTTTATTGTTTATGGAAATGCCTTCCCTGATCAAATGTAATCACAAATAATGGTGTAAGTTCTCTTATCCAGACAGTTGTGGCTTTTATTTTTATGGTCATCATGTAAAGATAGCAAAGTTTGTCACGTAGAAGGAATTTTCCCACTGATTTTTTTTTTTAAATAGAAGGAGAGAGCCTCTGGATATGTTAATATCTTCCACCTGGTATGGACTAGGAAGAAAATATTCTTCAGTCAGCGATTAATTTGTCACCAGGGTTCGTTGGTGACCAACGCAGAGATGTCAGTTCCAGGAGAAGTTTGTAGAGAGAAGACAAAGCGTAATTTTCCATCGCAGAGACTTGTGAAGAAGAGAAACATAAAGACCTTGAAAGCAATACACCCAGCACGAAGGAAGATTCTAAGTGTATCAGTCACTAGCAAAATGACCAGGGAAGCATTCTACCTGCAAACTTCAATGAAATAAATTATATGGTGTTCAAGGAGGGAAGTCACCTGATACCACTTGAGAGAGAGAATTCTGACCTGCATTAATACTCAGATTGATTCTCAGCCCTCCTCAAAACTGCATGTACTGCAGGGAGACCAAACGTTAACTGCAAAGTGTCTTTAGCAACTAAGGATTTTTAAATTTTAGCCCCACCATTAAAAAAAGTGTTGATCTGAGATTTCTGCTGTGGTTTAAATTAATAAATTAGGCAGAGGATATACCTACATCTATTGACAGCCAAAATCCTTACAGAGTTAAGATTGCACCTATATCTCAAGGCCTGACCCAGGGCAGCCTGAGCCTTCAAAGTGGCAGAAAGTGTTGAGCTGAGGGCTTAACTCTTCCTTTTTCCTCATGAATAGCCATGCAATGTTGTGTGTAATGTGTAAAATGTTGAATGTAATAGTGCAGAAGGTGATTGTTTTTTTTTGACACAAGACCTTGCTTGAGTTCTCAGGTGGTCATGCTCACTTCCATTGCATGTAACAGAAGGGAGTAATGATCTGATATAGAGGAACCAGCAACATTTAGGATTTCTGCACTATTCACTCTTTGTGTTCTCAAAAGTCAATATACATCTTTAAAATGTCGCTAACAGTGATTCACTGCAAATTTTTAGCTCTGCCTGGTGTGTAATGTTTACTGGTATATTCTTCCAAAGAAAGTAGATGCTAATTCAGTCCTACGTTTCTCACTGGAGACAAACGGGAAATCTCCTGCATCCAGTGGTCTTTTGGAGGCGGGAGAAACGTTATAGTCCATCAACAGCAAATCGCTGGAAGAAAAGTGATGGCTTTTTGCCACGTTTTCCTCTTGAAATTCTAATAAATTCCTCAGTCAAAACACCATGTGAAAAAATAAATGGATGAATGAAAACTTTTTTTCACATGGAAAAAAATCAGGATTTTGTTAAGTTTGTATTAGACTATGTGAACTGGAGTGCTAGCACATCGCATTTCAAAGTATTTCAGAAGGGAAACTATGGAAATAACACTATTTTCCATCTTCTCTGAAATGTGAGACATGTCTGATAATGAGGAGCAGTTTCTGATCTCCAAAACCTTCTCAAAGAGCTCTGAATTGATGGCAAAGTGCTGTTTGAGTGTCTTCCAGGTAGATGATTATACACACAAAGTTGAGTGCACATTTAGATGCAGTGTTGGAAAACGTAGCCCTAACCAGTTAGTCAGTCTTGGTTAATTTTATAGCATGCTGACTGCAGAAGTGTACACATATGTGCTTTAATGCTAAGGACTCCCAATTACCTGGATTGTACAGTCATTTTTCCCCACGATGCAGAAGCTCCCAATTCTTGTCAAAGAATTGTAGAACTAGAACTGGTTGAACTGGGGGGAAGGAGGAGGGAAAGGTAACTTGCCTAAAAACCGGGAAGAATTTTCCTGCCCTAATTTTTCAGTCAGTTTTACACAGAATGTAGACGTGGAAAAGATTCTGTGTATGACCTTACCCATCCACTAGTGGCCAGCACAACTGTTCCCATCAGCGTTATCTAGTGTTATGCCCAGTCTGGTTCAAACTGTCTTCAGGAATAGAGGCTTACTTCCACAACTAAGTCCAAACCTGTATGCAGCTTCTATGGCAGAATTCTCCCAACTGATTTGCCTTGCAAAGAAAATATGTCCTGCACTCAGTTCCCAACAAGGCATGTAATATGAGTATCGATGGAACCTGTGTGTGTAGGAACTGTGCAGAATGTGCAGCAGAAGTCCTGGTACAAAGAGCAGCATTCTTTTCTCTCCTACTAGGAGGAATAGGGTTTACTTGAGATGGATCATCAAGCAGCTCACCAATAGCTGATGACCGAGCTATAAGTGTAGATGATGTATTATAATGTTCCAGGTGCTGTACAGACATGTTTAAAATTTTTGGCCTTCTCCCCTTCCCCCAAATATGTACCTGCATGCTTTCCTCTTCGGTTTGGGTGAAGGCATTTTAATAGCAATAACCTAAAAAACAGCTATAGGAAATGTCCCTATGCATGCAATCCTTCCAAGCCAAATTCCTGCCACAGGACATCATCTGCCGCTCAGCAAGCAGACGAGTATGTTTTTCTTGAGTCACTCAGGCAGTTATCCCTCTTTATGGTGATGAACTGCACCTCCTTCAGCTGGTATTAGCACCACACTAATTTCTCTTCCTCTTACCAAGGGCTGACATTCACACCTGCTTCTGCATGGCATGTGTTCTTCCCCCTTTCACCCAACATCTCCTGTTGCAAAGACTGGTCCAAAGCCCAATTTACTAAGGCCACTCCCACAGGCAACAACACTTTTAACCCCATAAGCACAATCCCTTCCTCTAATGATAGTCTACGAGCACAACCCTCTTTGAGCTTCCTTAAATGGATGATCTCTTCACTAAGGAAGGTGGCTGGGATTTGTGTCAATATGAAAAGAAGATTGCTAGACAACATGGCATGTAATGAAAATGAAGTGCTGGTTCTGCAGTCATGGGGAACTTCGGTAGTTTATTTAATACGGTGCACATTTTTAAAGTTCAGTGCATGCAGGCTGCACGTCAGGGCCTGGAACTATGTCATATTCCTTACAGATCCCCAAATTATTCAACAAAATAAATCACTTGCCAAGACTTATGGTCAGAACATGGTCCACAAATCAGAAATTAAGGAAGTAAATAGTTGGGACTTGGCCTATGAGAGCCATTTTCAAGTAGCTTCCCTTAGCTGTGCTCTTTATATTTTTAACGGCACTGTTTGCATGCTCAGAAATTCACGTTTCTGCCTGTAACAGAGGGTATGGCTACATTTGGAATTTCAAAGCGCTGCCGTGGCAGCGCTTTGAAGTGTGAGTGTAGTCAGAGCGGCAGCGCTGGGAGAGAGCTCTCCCAGTGCTGCACGTAAACCACATCCCTTACGGGTGTAGCGTGCAGCGCTGGGAGCCGCGCTCCCAGCGCTGCTGCCCTGATTACACTGACGCTTTACAGCGCTGTATCTTGCAGCGCTCAGGGGGGTGTTTTTTCACATCCCAGTTGCAGCGCTGTAAAGTGTGAGTGTAGCCAAGCCCTTAGATAACTGCTCACACAAATGGGGCGTTGTTGCCATATTTGCATTCTTTTCATTGCAAATATGACCTGGACAATCTTGAATATTTGGAAGTCTTATAATAAGAGTAATATCTGCACTCATTGAGATCTTTGAGCTCAAAGATCTCAAAGCCCTTGACAAGTACTACTAACTAGGCCTCCCATCTAACCTGTATAGTAGCAGTGTTTTACTGCAGACAGGTCTGCATATAAAAACAACCTCAAAATTCCTACTTTTTTTTTTTTTTTGAGGAAAAAGACTTCTTACTCTGCTTGAGTTATAGTCTAACCTTTCTCCCAGATTTTGTGTGTAAGAAGTGCAGTTCAAAGATAAGCTGCTGAGTACCAAAATATAAGGGGAACTATAAACAGCATCTGTCTGTAAAACAGGAATTGTCTTTCACTGGGCACGGTTGAATGAATGTGTGATTGGTGTAATGATTTTAATTCCTACTTCTTGCTTGCCTGATATTTTTTTAAGTTATTTTTGAGTTGGGATTTTGGATGGTTGAGATAATGCCTGTGGGCACACCTGGGGCCTCAGATGCCTACAGGCCTATTGACTTTGGATCCATGGCCTTACTGAGCCTGAAATTACTGAAATGGGGAAGTTCTGCATTTTCATAAAAATAGTTAATCAGGCCCCATTTGGTGATGCCAGTGAACTCAGAATAGTGTTCCATTTGATTCACCAAGAAGCTCCTAAGAGGAGTTCCAAGCAGGAGGAACCAGTCAGGCACCATCTTAAAATTGAAAGGAAGAAGCTTTTGCTCCAGCATCTGGCTTGCTTGCCTGTAATGGCTGCTAGCCTCTAGCTATATGCTTGCCATCAAGGGGTGGGAGTTTAACAACATGCAACATGTAAGATTAGACATGTGCTCGCAAGTAACTTGTAGCCAGACAGCAACTCCATCAACACTAAATGCTGGTGCCAGTGAGACCACTGGTTAACATTTGCAACCATGTACCAGCTTCCTGAGACTGAATAAAGCCACAAGAGCCATGACAATCATCCTGAATAAGTATTAACCTCTTTTGGTTTTGTTGCGTTTTCTAATCTTTCTTAGTAGAGGGACACCTCTACCTCAGCATTTAGACTTGTATTTAATTGCAGCAGATGGCTAGGAGTGAGTGTGTGTGTGGCTAGAACCCACAGTGGCTAGTGTGTGTGGCTAGAACCCACAGAATTAATTTGAGAATGGGGCCTATAGGATAATTCCTCAAATACCTAAAACAACCCTAGGTTAAACAACCTTGTCTAAAAGATCACTCATGCATGTATTTCTGGGTTAGGAGTTATGGTTTATCCTGAGAAATCATATGATTTTCACCTATATTTGTCATTTGCATATTAAAATATAACAAGCTGCATCGTCTTTAATCGTATGGGAATGTTTTATTGTAATACCTATGTTTGGGGGCTAGGGAAAGAGAAGGGATTAGCTGTCACCTAACCAGTACATTAAATTGGGCCAACTACCTTAATTGGCATCAGTGCCTGTAGTCTTAACATTGGCTTCAGCTTGGGAGTGACTTGAGCCTCCCTGTATCAGATATTTGGTTGGAACAAATATATTGATTGGCACTAAGCTTGATAATGCCTTATTGCTTTTTGACACTGATAGCTAAACAATACTGCTGCCTTCCCAAATTACATAAAGAGTTTTTCGTTTATCAACCTGGTAATTAGATTAGTTTGATTTGATATTAACCCACTTTCTTAATTTGAATGGTTTACATATTTTATCTTGTTGCTTATTTAGTTTGATTAACATAATAAATTGGAAATCTGTGTGGTTTGGATGTTTCTTCCCTAGACTTTTGGCCTCTCAACCTGAGGAATCTCCAGAATAAATAAGAGGTCATGACCCAGCCTCAACATCATCTATAAAACTGGTCTGGTGCCTGAACTCGAACACTGTTGGTTTTTGAGGAAATGTCGACATAGATATTGATAATTTATTTCGATAAGTAATGTGGTCTCCAAAAGCTTTGTGGGTCTGGTTAGTGGATATGAGCCAGTCAATCTAAAGGCTGACCAATTCTCCATAATAAGTCTATACTCTTCACGTTACACATAGGAAAAATGAGACTTGGAGGTTAAGTGACATACCCAAGGTCACATCGCAAGACAGTGGTAGGGTTGTGATTAGAATCCCACCCAAGCTCTTGCACTAACCACTATATTGGCTGCTTATGCTTTTTACCAGATGTAGTTATAGCAATCCCTAAATTTGTTTTCCTTGTCTATACACTTTGGAAACCACATTTTAATTAGCTTGTCCACATGACAATTCTCCTTTAAGCCAAGTTAATAGAATTGATTGACTAGCTATTTTAATTACTGAGCATAGACTACATATCTACAGAAAAAACCTACTTCTCTCTGAAAAAAGCGTATTATATTTTGGTTCTTGATTGAAACCAACCCAACTTTAATTTCACAGTTTGCTGCCAACAGCTGCCTTAGTAAGACAGAACAGTTGTAATAAATGACATTTATTTAAAAACAAGAAAAATGAAAACCTAGTTCCAGCTGGATTTAGGAGACTGAGCATATTTGTCTTGCATATAAAGCTGCCATCCACAAACATTTCAAATTATTTTTCATTTGTAATAATCAGGATCAGACTTTATTTTTTTTAAGTATTGGGGAAAAGCACAATATATTAGAAACATAGTTTCATTCAAAGGCCATTAGTTATTGAACCCTTTCCAAAGCCATGCAACTAAAAAATTTCAGGGAAACTCACATAATAGTTTTAAGCATTTTTATGAACTATTTGGAGGAATAGTTTATGATGTACACAGTCAAGCTAGACAGACGCATATATGCATCTATTACATTTACTCTTTTATTGCTGAAAACCATGCAGCTGATGAGCACTTTCCCTTTTTACCAGTGGGAATCTTGGTAGAATTATGGAACTGTATTTGCACATGGAAGAAATTAGTTCACGTGGCCACAAATAGAATGAACACTCTGAGCCCTATAGCTCAGAGCACACAGAAATATATTGCCAGTAACTAGCTCCTCTGTCAACATACTCACACTACTAATATAACCAAGTCTCTGTAGTACCCTGTCATCCCAAAGGATCAACCCTTGACTGAGTCAGACTACACTCAAGGATAAGTGGAATAAAACCCAACTTGCTTTTTAACAATGCACAGGAACACTATACAACCTCTTAGGAAAGGACATTTGTCTCCAGAAAGTTTTGGGAAGGCAGAACATAACTAAAAGAGAAAAATTTGGCCAGATTTGAAATTATCACCCTTACATCTCATGGTCAGGTCTTTAGCGACCATGAGTAATTAAGATGTTGGTTTTATGACTTATCTAAGAGATGGCACCATGCTTCCAGCAGCACTGTAAACCCTAATGCTATGCTGGTATAAGTATACAATATTTTCCTCAGAGAGATGTCTGTAAATTCCTCAATGCCTAGTGCAGACTCCTCAGAGAAAGGACTTGGTTTTGGTTGTCTTTAAAGTACAATGTACACATGGTGCTGCCATATGTAAATAACCCTGTAGAATCACCAGCGCTACATAGGTGATCCTTGAAAGTTTCTCCATTCAAAAACTGAATTGGCTGACTCCTCCTTCAGCCTGGTTTACGCTTAAAATTTATACCAACATAGCTATGTCGATCAGGAGTGTGAAAGAAAAACAACCCTATGGCCCCATATGACACAGCTATGCCGACAAAAGCTCCATGGTAGAAGCAGCTATGTTGACAGAGAAGGGCTTGTTGACAGAGAAGGCCTTTTGACATAACCAATGTCATTCGGAGAGGCTGTGTTCCTACACCGCCTGAACTCCTCCTCCTGTTAGCGTACGCTGAGTTTACCCTAGGGGGTCAGCTAGCGTAGCTATGCCGACATGGGATTTGTAGGGTAGACATAGCCTTAGTTTGAGATCTCACAGAATTACAGTGGGTCATACAAAATCAGTAGTTGTTGATACCTGTGTTTGATATATTGACGTGTCAAGACACTTTCCTATTATCAGGAACTAGTTTTCAAACCAGCTTTAACTGGATCTATTTTTATACCCAGAAACTATGGACACAAATACTTGCATCTGCATTTCTGACAGGTACGTATCTGATTTCTGGGGCAAGTACTTAGACATTTAAAAGACATAAGTTTTGCTTGAACTTGCATATCTTAGATTGATTTCTCTCCCCCTCCCCCCCAGTGTAGACCAGGCCTAAGACTGCTCTCTCTGCCAGCAAAATAATCAAAAGTGTGTGTTTAGTGTGCGTGTGTGCGGGGGAAGTAGAGGGATAGTTTTTATGGGTTCTGAAAAAGCAGAACACGTTTCTAGCCAGGATTGGGTGGTGGGGAGAAATAATGTCTTCTGCAAAGATGACAATGCCTCACCTTTGTGTGGGGAGAAATGTTAGATTTTTTTTTTAAATGCATGTGTATGTATGTATAAAATACTTGGGCCAGAAACACTCAAAAGAACTGAAAAACATGAATCTATACATCCAAAACAATCTATTCCCAACTCTACAATATTTACACTTAGATCTAATACACAGAACAGTGTGTAGAGTCCTTTTCAGACATTTGATCTATACTGTCCATAGTTCTTCTATATACACAAAGGGATTTACTGCTTTGTAATCAAGCTGCTCAAGAAAAATGTTGTCTTTATATTCACTGGGGATGACTGTAATAAATTAAAATGGCTTCCCATTAGCCCTCAGTACTTAGCTGAACCACTTAAAATTACTTTGGACTTTGCCCTCGTCTGACCTCTTCACCTCTGCTCAGGCATTACTGCTGCTTGGAACGTAGCAGCAGTGGTCCGAGAGCCTCACTTTTGTGAATGAAGTTATGAATCATTTCAGAGCTGGAAACAGAGCACCCAGCACAAAGTGACTTCTGAGTCACAAAGAAACATTTAGCAGCTCTAAATGTTCAGAGACATTTCTCTTATGCATCTTATTTGTGGACAGTCAATGTCATTCTAGATATCTCAGTGACAGAGGAACCCAGTAGTGGCAAAGTCCTGTGCAAATTCCTTTGTTCTCTTTGTAAGGATACGTGTGCAAAATGAAGATAATAGGCCTATTAACAAAATACACCTTTTTATGGCAAAAATTGTTTCACCCTGTAGGGACAAAATCACCAAGTTACACACTTGCCTGACTGGTGCATAATTTCACGTGGTTAGTTTTTATTGAAATTTATTTAAACAAGCATACAAAACCCCATAGGAAGGATGTAATTTTGTCATAGTGTGAAGCATTCTATGTCACCTGTTTTATTACATATTCTACTCTCCATTTTCTACTGGATACCAGACTAACATGTCATATACATACTGATTCAGAGGCAGTAACACATGAATAAAGCTGGAGTCCTCTGCAACCGCAAACAGGAATCAAGGCTAACATGATACACAATATGTGCAGTTGTTTTGGATTATCATTTTACTTCAGATACAGACCAGTTAGACATGTAGAGATGAAAGGCAATTAAACCCCTTTCCCAGTCCCTTGAGCCATCCTGGCTGTCTCTCTCTCCTCCTTATACTCTTATTTCTCAATTGAACAACCATTTTGTTATTTACACAGAACAAAACTAAAGTTGAGCTTTGAAAATGGTCCTAGAATATTTGACATGGTAACGAGAGCTTCTAGGACGGCAGTTGTCATGATCTAAGACAGTGTCAGTGGGACATCAGAATCTGCAGAACAACACATTAGACCCAAGATGTTGTGGCAGGGCTGGAGGAGACAGCTTCAGGAACAGATGTGGAGAAATAGGTGAAGTCAGCAGGGTTGCCAACTTTCCGATTTCTGAAAACTGGAGACTACAGCAGGAGCATTGGAACCTCCCCCCACCCTGCCTCTTTCTCACAAGACTCCACCCCCTACTCATGCTTTCCTCCCAGCTCTCTTGCTTCTCCCCCGCTTCTTCGTTGTCTCTCAATCTTCTCCTCTTCCTCCCCACCCCCACTCCAGCTGGGTTTCCTCTGCTCTGGGTCTGTGATAGAAGCGTCAGACCCTGACAAGGAGTCTGCCTTCCCATGAGATGCAGGTAGGAGGCAGCCCCAACTGAGCAGAGGCTGGCATGGGTTGATGACCTAGTGCCACCCCAGCCCCCCTTCTCCTGATCACCCCGTGGTAACTGGACTTTTGGTGTCTGCTTAGTACATCTGACCAAACACTGTACAGGTTCTCTTTAAACTGGACTTTCCGTTTGAAAATCAGACACCTGGCAACCTGCCTAGTAGGGTCCCTTGGAGTATCCCAACAAAAATATAAAAAGTGGGGGGGACACAATGGAATAGCGGAGGAAAGGTGATTATGAAAATCAAGAAGTTTAAAACGATTGGTTTAATATCAAAGATCTGACCAGATAAACTTCTTGTCAGTATCCTGGGAAAAGATGCTGTACAGTTTCAGAATTATGCTTTGCACACTGGCTAAAGTATGGGAGATCCTGTTTGCATCTGGCTGTTGAGCCAGCACCCAGTTAACATCCCACTGCCAGGAGCTGTCACCTGAAATGATATCACTTGAATGAATAAGTCACTCGAGTCATGCTGTGCAGCTCTTGTGTATCCCCAGACATGAAACAAACTAGTCTTACACACCTGCTCCCAGAAAGCATTCTTTAGGATTGCACACTTCAGTATTCACACAGAATGTGGTACATTTTATAGACAGCAAGTGGATAAGACTCCAAAAATCTCCCAAACTCCTATTACAGAGGCTATTAAACAAGTCAGACATGGATCTGAGCACACCCTTCAGGAAAAACATTCTCTTGTAAGAAAGTGACAAGAGCAGATTAAATTTAAACTGCACTCAGGCAAAAACATTTTACTGTAAGCTTGTTTTCTAGGAGTGAAGCCTTGGAAAAGGACTGTGTTACCCAGAAAGGAAAAGGTTTCAAAAGTTTTCTAGAATTCCCTAATCCCCACTCATTTATAGGTTCAAAGCTTCAGTGTCTTCTTCACTGGATTAGGGCTATCCAGTCAGAGAACAGAAATAACACCCTGTGACTCATGACCAGTCATGACCAAGCACACAGCTCATATTTTGGGTTATTAATTCCACAGTTAAAGACAACTCAACCTGCATAAATTTGAATGAATGAATAAATAAATGAGGGAACTGCAGTCTGCCTGTGGTTATTTCACAGGAAGGAAAATTTATCAAATATTTGCTCAGAGCCATTAACTCTTAAAGCTAAGACCAGCAACCCAGCATCACTGGCATTTTCTAGTCAAGAGGAAGCCAAGGCTAAGATTACATTGAGTGCTACAGTTTGGGTCTGTGGTGCTTTGGCAGAATTGTGTGAGGTGGCTAGGGGAATTTGCACAGAATTTGGCTGAAAAATACGACAAGTTAAGGCATTTGAGACTGTTTTTGGAGTCGGTATTAAAATATGACGGGCCCATGGGGCTGCAGGCGCAGGGGAATGACTGCAGGAGGTTGATGTAGGGGAGGGGAACCACGTTCCCCAGCATTTTAAGGTTTCTTTCAAGATGCTAGTACCTTCACACACTCACTTTAATTATTGAGAGGACAGCATACCAAGTAAAGCAAATCACCTAGCAAGTCTGGTAGACATTCCAAGACAGACTCTGGGTTGAATGTATGCGTAAGAGTTCAGAAACTGTGTATGTGTGTGTTTTGCAGAGACCAGAACATACTATTTCTAATGATTGCAGGAAAGCTCACATCAAAACACTCGCTTGTGAGAGGGCCATCTCTGGCATTTCATAAATCAGACAGGTACTAACGGTGCTGTTTGGAGACTTAATATCATTAGCAAGTTCATAATTTTCACTACTCTGTTGTAATTCATTTATGGCTTTTGGGATGAAAGACAGTCTATGCTGCCTCTGCCATGCTGAATCCATAGTGGGAAGAGTGTAGTGGAAATGGAGAGAAGAAACCAGACCTCATCCTTCATATTGCCTCTGTTGTTCTTGACTAAAATCTTAAAAAAACAACAACAAAATCAGCAGAGGCTCTCTGCTGCTTGACTCAATCAGCCATTTCTGAAGCCGACACATTAGGAGGAGGGATACTATTATTTGGCTCAGACTGAGATTTGTTTGTTTACAGATCTCAGTCTGGACACAGTGTACTGGTGCTTCAATAATCTTCAAAATTTGTAACATCTTGGACAAGAATATTAAAGTTCACAAAACTACATTAAAATATTAAATAGAAGAAATGCAGAGCTGAGTGTGAACAGCAGAGATGTCTACTTTTGGATGAGAATTAAATTTGAGGTAATTGTGGAAAGAACTGTGGGCTTACCCACAAGAGTCATCCCAGTCTCTTTGCCAAATTCTGGATAATTATATTCAGCCTATCTAGATTTCCCCCTGGAGTTTTATTTGGATATTGAATTTTGTCTCAATTGTTCTTGGAACTGAAGATGTTGCAGCGTGCAGTGCTAAAATGAGGGGAAAGTTCTGCTCCAGAAGGTGCTGAGTTCAAGTGTGACCTCTGTATATAGGTTTGTAGTGTATGTAAAACGTTTTGAGATGTTCCTGGATGAAAGATACTGTATAAATAGAAATGAGTTTACATTGCTTCCCCTCTTGTGTAACTCCTTAGTAGTTTTATAAGCAGAACAGGCATAGACAAAGCACAAATGTTTAACTCTCTTACAGGGATTAAGTTGCCTTGTTTCACTCACTGGTTTACAGAAGCATTTCAGTTCCTTTGTTCTTTTCAATGCTGCAACACAGTTTGTGGTTCAGAGGGATGGATAGTGAGATTCAGTTTTATATCCACATATCAGATAAAGTGATTTGTAAGTGACCAGACCTACACTTAGATTTTCTCTTGACAGGTCCTTTTGCTTAATCGTAATTAATCCTTCCACTAAAACAATTTGATTAATTTAGTAACCAGTAGTCAGGTGGTATTTCAGGTGCTGCCATGTATTGCACTAGCTCAGAGACCACCAAATACTCATTTTTGTTTTGGATGAGTCACACAACTCCATAAACCCACTGAATAAATCTACTTTGAGCCAGCTGTTAACTGGGTTTCTTCAGTTCTCATGATACACCAGTGGATCCCAGTCACTTTCAAACTTGAACTGTTTTTAGTGCTTTGTATAGCACTGGTCATATTTTATAGAGCAGGATTAGAAATATATTGCTTTGTGCTTCACAAATGACTTAAAAAATATCCATGACTCAGCTTCTTTTATGGAAAAATCTGAGTTTAAATTTTTGGTGTAGGAAAATTTAAGTGTCCTCAGCATCAAACTTTTTAAAAAAAATCAGATCCCGGATTATAATTTCACATCAAGGTGTTTGTGAGCATTTCAAAGCAAATGGACCACATGGTAGGGTAGGAGGACAGAGAAATGCAGCTACTGCTGCTTTGGGTAGGTTTTATGTTATGTAAATTTTTGTTTTGTTTTTTCAAAGAATGTCAAGGTATATTGCCACCTATAATGATAACTACACAGAGATGCCACCATGTGTAGTTTAGTTATAATTAGGGAGATGTCTTAAAGAGGGAGATGTTTTTAAACCATCTCTGTATAATTGTAGTCAGATTAGGGTTTTCTGCTTCCCTCTGACAGCACTCTTTAGGGAAAGGATTCCCCAGACCAGAATTCGGGGGAGTAAGAAGGTCTTTTGTTAATAGATTTGTTAGGCTGGGAAAGGCTTCATGTGGGAATCCTTATTGTCTTTCTCAATGTTTCGAAACATGTGCCTCCAATATGATTCATTAACATTCAGGAATTATGCCAAGAACCAAACCCAGGATTTCAAGATGTCACTTGAGATCCAGTACCAGGAGCTCACATTAAATGGAACCAGTTCCCTAGTTCTAGCATCTGGATTCCAAACCTAAATAAACAACTATGAAATGAATGCATTAGTCGCTAGGCTCCCAGGGAATGAGAGACCTACAGACAGACCTACATAATCTTCCTGCTACCAGCATGTAAGACTAGCAGCTGTCCTAGGGGTTAAGACATTGGTTATGCTTAATACTTAGGCTTGGCAGAATTTGATATTTATTTTTTAATATTTTAACAGATAATATCCATGTTTATTTATAAGTGTTTTTTTTTCAATTTATTTACATTTTCACAGTTGCAGGAAAATATTTAATGACTGTAGATGTTGAGATGCACAAAGTTTTATAACCACTAAACACAAATTGTCAGCATCGCATACAAAATATATAAAGTAAATATCCTTAAATCAGACTCTACTAAATTCTTAAGCAGGACTTCTTTTACTTTTAGATTGATGGAAGTTTTTGTTGTTGGTTTGTGGGTGTACAATGAAATTGATGTTTCCCAACATTTACTGAGTTGGAAAAAAAATCTAATTCTTCTAAGTCTATTAATTTTCAACATGGAAAAATTTACTGATGCTGGAGAATGTACAGCATTTCTAAGGTCAATTCTAGACACATCGGATCAGAATTCGTTGGGAAAGCAGACTACAGAGAAATTTGAGAGGAAAATTTTGGCTTTATGAGGTGGCGGCAGAGGAGAGAGGAATGCACTCTAGTGGACTGAGATAGGAGCTAGGAACTCCTGAGTTCCTTCTCTGCCTCCCTGTGTCTCTTAGGCACACAGATTAGGAGAATGCACCTCCATCTGTAAAAGCATAATAAGGCACAAACACAAATGGACAGTCACCATGAAAATACTATTGGTTTTGAGGCCCTTCATCTACAGTATTTATGCCAACCCATCGACTTAGTATCTGAGAGTATCACAATGAATGTATATACCATCATAGCATCATTGTGAGGCAGGGCAGTGCTATTATCCCTGTTTTACAGATGGGGAACTGAAGCACAGAGAGACTAAGTGACTTGCCCAAAGTTACGCAAGAAGTATGTGGTAGTGCAGGGAATTGAACCTAGGACTTGAGTCCTAGGCTAGCGCCTGAACCATTCATCAGGCTGCCGTTTCTGAATGCTGCGTTTTAGACCAATTGAAATGACATAAAACTTTTCCCCAAAAAGCATTTTGCTGAGGGTGCGTTTTGAGGTCAGTGTTGAATGAGGGGTTGTTGGGAATTCTTGTAATGCTACAGTACAGAGCTGTTAAAGTGAAACAGGCTCAGAGAAGACTCTCAGATTGTATCTATTTCATCCCCCTTCAACTTCCTCATGTGAGTGAAACAGCATTAAACATTGTGCCTTTTGCTTTGCTTCAGAGGAGCCACACCTCTACTCTTGGGGTGAGAGAGATGAATTGTTGTGCTTTCGTTTGAGCACAAGATGAGGTTTTGGCTCCTGGATATTCCTGCTCAATGCTTAGCTTGAGTACTGGTTAGTTTGTGGTGGCTCGTGTCAGTGAAATACTGGGATAAAGAAAAGGCATCCTTGCATGATGCTTGCAGATGGACTAGTTATATGGTGACTGTTTCAGTTTACAGATGTTAAATGTTAGTAGCCAGAAGGGATGGTTATTTAGTTCTTTTCCCTATAGTGATCAGGTGCTACATTGCAAGGGGAACAAAACTAGGTGAGAGAAAGAAATCTAATGTGTTGGAGTTGGCATTTTATTTGTTTTATTGCCATGTATAATCCCTATGATAATTGCCTTTTTTTGTTCTGTCAGATTGTTACTCAACCATCAACACTGCACATGTCTTGGAGAACTTGCTTCGAGACAGTGATGCCATAGATCAAAAATTTAAGATTTAAGTCTAGGGAAAGCTACCTTCTTAGTAGCACATGGTACAGACTTTCCCTCATAATAGCAAGGAGAAGTTAGTTTGCATTTATCTATTCATTCTCATTTCCCACTGAATATAGAGGATGAAGCTTTTTCTGAAATAATTTGACTGGATACTAGAGAGCTGCCATTTTGCTGTACTTGCAAAGAGTTTTCTTGAATTGCAACTACTTCGGAGTCTTGTGAATGAAGCTGTCTCTTTGGGATTTTGAATCCCTTCAGCCTTGTGTTTGCAAGTGATGACTGACTCCAGTTGATCCGGCATTGGATCCCTGACAGGTGAACTACAGGAGGCCTCACAGGTGATGAGCTTCATTGCCAAAGACTATGCTGAAAGCTGAAACAGCATTTCCAAGGATAGCTGTTTCATTGATTGGTAGTTGGGGGAGGGAGGGGAAATGTTTGAGGAACCAGAAATTGGCTTTGAGATGAGGATTCTTTCATTGTAGCTGTAAATGTGTCCTCTAAAGCAGGGGGTCTCAACCTTTCTTTCTGGGCTCCCAAAAACATGCTATAAAAACTCCATGGCTCACCTGTGCCACAACAACTGTTTTTCTGCATGTAAAAGCCAGGGCCAGCATTAGGGGATAGCAAGTAGGGCAATTGCCTAGGGCCCCATACAAAGCTAAATTACTCAGAGTTTAGCTTCAGCCCCAGGTGGCAGCGCTCAGGGCCCCCAGATTCAGCTTTGCACAGTGGGGCTTTGGCTTTCTGCCCTGGGTCCCAGTGAGTCTAATGCCAGCCCTGTGTAGTGGACCCCCTGAAACCTGCTTGCGGGCCCCCAGCCCCCTGCTTGAGAACCGCTGCTCTAAAAGGTAATAATCATTTATAGTCGTTATTGGAAATTTTGCACATGACTAGATCTGACAGTTTTGCTCTGCAAGTTTATTAGAGCCAAAGGAAGGAGTTGGGATGCATATACTAGCTGATTTAAGTCAGTTTGTTTAAAACAAATAAGTTCTGCCTGCCCATGGAAATGCCCTGCAAGTATGTGCCAATGCATGTTAAGGAGTTTTATTGTGCTTGTGTATTCCTACAAGCAATGGCTGCCTGCACGGATTATTCCTGTAACAAGTACAAACAAAACAGTGAGGGTTTCATAGTTACTGTTGAGGATCAGACAGACATATGCATGAGCCTCAATACCTAGGGCCTGCTTTGGAATGTGCCTGCAAGGCTCTGCTACTCCGGCTTTGGTGGTAGCCCAGATTCAGGGTGGAAAACCTTCTGTACCACAGGCCCCCATTTCTGACTTGTGCCCATCTTCACCAGGCAACCAGAATTTGAGCCCTTAGGAGCCAACATGGGAATTTGGGATGGAATATAGAGCTGTCATTCTGGAGGTCCTGGTGCAAATGTACAACAGATTAGTAGTGAATGAAAGTTATCAGATGGCAGTCTGGTTGTGTGAAATAAACTGGTGGCATCAGTCCTGTCCCAAGCAGATGTCCACATCACAAAAACCACCAACCCACTTCCCTGCAATGAGCAAGGAAAATAACTGGAGAGCAGTGAAAAAACACTGAGAGCAGACCGGAAGACTTGCACTGTTGTCAGTCATAAAGATGTTATATGGATTTTTAAAAGAACATCAGTCTCCACTGGTTCAGCACCATCTATCCGTACAAAATTCCCTTGTAAAGAACCCCTGAAAAGAAAGACTAATTCAGACCTGTGCATTCTCTCTTTGTTCCATACAAATCTGTATTTTCTTTGAGTAAACCCAATCCACTGTGAATTGTGATTCTGCACAAAGGTTTGGTTGGCTAACAGCCAGCTAGAGGCTTACTGTAGGTTCAGTTTGGTGTGGAAGTGAAAGTGAATACCTGCTGCCAAAAGGATGGTTTTCTTATGCGCTGGACTTGACTAGTGACCTGTATTATGGTAACACCTTTTGTCAGAGAAACCTAGCAGCTAGTAATAAAATTCCTTAGGCTAAGTGGCTAAACTGCCAGCACCTTGTTTGTTACTGTAATTGAGAGCTGTAGCCTCTTCAAACATCATTTTAGTTACTGCTTTGCATTCTATTTGTAAGATGCATTTTTGGCCTTTTGCATGGGGAAAGGTGGAAAAGGAATAAGAAGGCTAATTAAACTATTTAAAGGCAATTCTTACAGAAAAGAACCAGTTCAGGTGTTTGTATCCCTGCAATCTTTGGTAGGTGATTCAGATCCTGTTTGCTTTTGTTTAGTAATACCACCTTCTGGAAGTACCATTCTTTATCTGAACTGACTTTACAAAGAGGAATAGGCTCATTTGTGTGTACTGTGTCTGGAATATTTGTTGTTGGTTTTTCTAGTTTTGTCCTCTCCTTTTTGGATCTTGCTGAGCTTTGGCATTCATCAGTGGTTGGGGCACTAGTGTCACTGCAGACTGTGCCCCAAGAGCGAGCTGGTTGACAACACTACCATCAGTAATCAGTCCGTTGAAGCCTTTCCTGGGTACGATGAGAATTAATTTAAAGTTCACTGCTTCCTGATTCTGCTCTCACCAACACCAACTTAAGCCATGTCTACACTGCCATTTATATTGGTATAACTTATATCGCCTGGGGATGTGAAAAAAACACGCCCGTGAGCAACATAAGTTACACTGACATAACTGGCAGTATGCACAGTGCTATGTTCATAGAATATCAGGGTTGGAAGGGACCTCAGGAGGTCATTTAGTCCTACCCCCAGCTCAAAGCAGAACCAATCCCCAGACAGATTTTTGGATGGGAGAGCCCTCTCCTGTTGGCATAGAACATCGGTACAGCTGTGCTGCCATAAGGTCTCTAATGAAGACATAGCCAATGAAATAATTTGTTTGGCTGCTTCTCCAAAAACTGATGTGAGATCAGTACAAGACCCATCGGAGGCGCAGTATGAATCAAACTGCTTCCAGTGAGTCACTATGGGAGGAACAGGAGGAGGGGAGCTATTGGTCTAATGGAGCTCTCCCTCCACCCCAAACACACAGTTGTGTTATGCTCTACTTGTCTCTGCTTACACACCATGTGCTCACTTACAAAGGAAAAAATAGTGCATTGTTTTCTCACCTCCCAGTATGGATCAAAGCAATCCCATTGCAATGCCAGGTGACCATCACCCCACTCATGCTCCAGATTTCTGCCACAGAAAATACCGGCACTAATAAATATTTATTTTTGCATGGCTACATATTCTAGACAAGACATTCACTTAGGTAATGAGGTTCTGATTTTAAAATAAGAATTAGAATAAAGGATGGAACCTCATGATTAGGGCTGCAGGCTTGTCATGATGACAAAAAAGTCATGGATACTGTGACTTCCATTCCTGAATGCTCTAGGTGGGTCACCTGACTGGCCTGGTGAACAGGGGAGACTCCTGTGGGAGCGGGGGTTGGAGAGCAGGCCTACCATGCACTCATCCCGCAGTGGCAGCTCCTATGTCTCATGTGTCTGAGCCTGGCTTCCTACTCCAAGTGTTGTAATGTTGCTCAGGTTTGGCTCTGCCAACCCTCTGTGGGGCACAGGAGCCATCGCTGACAATGCTCAGGTGAGTGCAGGGCAGGCTTGCTCTCAACCCTGGGACCAAGCAACCCCACCGTGCCCACCCCAAGGGTCTCCCTTTCTCACTGAGCTGGGATTAGATTTGTGGTAATGGGGTGGAGGGTGTTGCTGTGGGTGGTCACTGCCCCCTTAGCGGGGCGAGGAGGTGGTGGCAGTGGAGCAGGATGACAACAGTCTACTAGGATTTTGAAGAATTGAATGTCTTTGTCCAGGCATTTTGTGTTCAAGTCGAAAGTCATGGAGCAGTCATTAAACCTGTGATTTTTACTAAAGTTACCATGGCTGCTCCACGATTTTGATAAAAATGCCATGACAAATCTGCAGCCCGGCTGAATTTCCTGTGAAATTGCAAGCCTGATATGCATGCATAGTTGCCAGTATTGCATGCCCAAACTGTGTGTGCAAATGGATAGCTAAAGACCCAGCATTAATTTGTGCACACAATTCCACTCAAGTGTGCAAATTAGGCAAGCAGTTTTTGCATATATGGTTCTAATTAATCTCAACAATTTTGAGCTAGGTCATATGCAAATTGAGGAAGAAGTGATTAAATAATTTATACAAGGCCAGTGAGTTGGTGCAGAGCTGCGCATAGAACCCTGGAGTTGTTCTGCCTTAGACTTCTCTGCTGTAACCTCTAGATAATGTGTCCCTCCCTTGGTTTTTGATAACCAAGTAGTGTTCTATCTGGCCCAGGATATGAAGACCACAGGGAGGATATATATTTTTTTTAAATAAAGAAAAGAGGGTGGTGCACTCTCCAGCTCAAAGACCACATGCTCTCTTCAAATAAATAAGAATGGTTGTGGCAGAGAAATGTTGGAGGTTCTTAGTGTGGATTTATTAAAAGTTTAAACATTTCTCCACAGTATTCAGCTGAATCCAAACTGCTGCCCTGACTCAAAGCCAGTACAAAAGATACTGAGAAATAATCACTTTGAATTTCAAGAAACACTAGGAGATGAATACGTCCTTGCTCACTTACTGTAAAAGTTACATTTTGGTCTCAGTATTAGATATATTGAGAGTGGAATTCATGGGTCTTAGTGAAGATCAAAACAGTGAAAGCAAATTTGAATAGCTTCAGGGCTTGCCATTCAAGGACAGATTAACTTTAGTTCCAGGACTTGCACTCTGAGAGAGCTGCTGAGTTATTTAATAGTATATACACTTCTACCCCGATATAACATGACCCGATATAACACAAACTTGGATATAACACAGTAAAGCAGCGCTTTGGGGGGTGGGCTGTGCACTCTGGTGGATCAAAGCAAGTTCAATATAACAAGGTTTCACCTATAACGCGGTAAGATTTTTTGGCTCCTGAGGACAGCGTTATATCAGGGTAGAGGTGTAGTACCAACTGTATCCAAATTCATCTTGATGGCTATTGCTATGAAATAGCATACAAAGCTTTGTCCACTAGGGTCATTACTAAGGATGTTCAGAGCAGGGAGAGAATGAAAGGTAAGGCAATAGGTCTGTCTAGTTTGAATGGACATGATAGCAGATTTTCTAAGCACTAAATCCATGATTCACCACAGAACAGTATACATTTTTGTGCACTCAATATTACAGTAATCCTTAACACTAAAACAGTAATTTCATCCAAAAAATTTACAAGACGGGTGGAAGATTATGCCCATTTTACAGGCAGGGAAATAGAGGCACAGAGAGGCTAAATGACTTGACCAAGGTTACACAGCAAGTCATCTGCAAAACCAGGACAGGGGTCCAGGTTTCTTGACTCCCAGTGGAATGGGCTTCTTTAGTCTTGCAGAAATGGGAGGAAAGAATCCTTCCAAACAAAGGTCAAACAGCCTCCAGGAGAATCGCCTGCCTGCCATACTATTCTCAAACTATGAAAAGGACCTTACCTTCTACTGCTCCCATGAACATGCTTAATCGACAATTACTCAATGTACTTGAACCACAAATTCTGATTTAGTGATGCTTTAACAAAGACCACAGCAAGGAAACCACAGAGGGAAAAAAAAATCAGACAATTAAGAGAAAATAAGCAATTAGGAGAACCAACTTTTGGGAGCTAGGGGTTTATACTCCTTGCTATTCCATAATATATTAATGGACTGCCACAATTTCTTCACATGAAGAACTGAGGGATGGGTAAGATGCATAAATTTCTGACTCCTATGCTGAGTCAGAACAGTACAGGGTCTTCAGACACACTATTAAAATGCAGTAGATTGTACTTGCTGTCTTTGAATGTAACTCAGTTTTAAAGGCACTACCATGTCTGGCATTCCCCTTGATATACAGGACATCACCTACAGCATGGCCTGTAAGACTAGCATTAGCCAAAGTAGAGTGTTAGTAGAGTATTAGTAAGTGTAATGGTACATTTTATCCCTCTGGAACAGTGATGAATCCACTGCCTCAGATTGCCCTTCAGGATGGTCTTCCCCAGGCTGGTAGGACGACTCAGCCCTCTCACCAAACTAAAGTCCTCCTGTGACAGGGTTGGGAATGTCCCCGTCCAGTGCTGGGGAAGTGCGCCCCATCACACTCCTAAACCCCAGTCAATATATTTGCCCTTCTTAGCAGGGGAGTGTGGACCAATGGCCAGAGACAACAAATTGGTCCCTGTTGGCAAGGCAGTAAGGCCCAGTGGCTATAGTCAGTGTTAGCCCCAGTGAGACAGGGCAATGCAGCCCAATGGCCTGCATCAATAGATTCACCCCTCTTTGCGGGGTAGCATAACTTAGTAGCTACAATCAGTGCAATCACCCCTTGGAGACAGGGCAATAAGGTTTAGTGGGCAGAACAGGGCAACCTGCTCTCCAACTTCGCTCCCCAGCAGGAGCAGCGGGTGGGTGGAATGGGTCAGGGCATGAAGGTGCTTATTTTTCTGGGCCACCCCAATTGGCCAGGGCCCCTGGGCATGAGCTCCATCGGTCCAGTGGCCAGTCCACCACTGAACATGCCAAATCACTAGCATTCGTGATTTGTCCCAGTAAGCACCAAGAGCAGGAACTATATCTGGAGAGATTATCTACCCTAGCATTTTCCCCTAAAATAACCCACCATTACTACCCCTAGCAGGTCTGCTCCACCAGTGGGAGTAATGGTGGGAGCACAGACCAGCCACAGATGTCTTAAAGCACATCTAGACAAATGGGCTGAGCTCTTCAAAGAATCTGAAGGGAGTTTTTTCCTCAGCTCCCACTGAAATTCCCTTTGACTCCTTTGAAAATCTCAGCCATGGTGGTTAAAATGCTGGCAGCAGCCTATCTGTACTACTACTTGGTATGTCACTGACTTTCTTTAACACATTTATTTAACATTCAATATATTTATGCCATGGTTTTCTATAACTTCTACTATGTAAGATCTGCCATCCTTAATTTCACTAAAGCAATTTGACAGACACTGTATCAAGGATTATTCAAAACAAAATGATGTTTGCATTTCCGTAGCACCTTTCATCCAAGAATCCTTAAGTGCTTAACAAACAAGTAACCATTCTAGCATCCCTGTAATTCAGGGAGATATCACTTCCATTTCATAGAAGAGGAAGCTGAAGTACAGAAAGGTGATGTGACTTAGCCAGGGTCACACAGAGAGCCTGTGTCAGAATCTACTTGTCTTGAAGCCCATTTATTCACTTTAGCCACAAAATTGTCCTCCTTCGTCAAGCTGTGTTGTGTGAATGGGAAAAAGTTGTCGAGCATTGTTCCTGAGAAGCACTCAGCTGTTTTCTGCAATAATTACTGAGTGTGCTTCTTAAGCAGCTGCTCTGTATTGGACTGACTGCATGTACCACACCTTCCCCAATGTTGCTGCAGCAATTACTTGTGTTTATTAAACAGCATGGTAAATAGATCTATAGAAGCAGGGTAGATTGCAAGAACACAAATGAACCTGCCTTGAATTAGGTTAAAGATACGCTGCAGCCTTTGGGGGAATGTGGCTCTTTCTTTATTTTTATTTGTACTAGAGTGGTAACTAGAGGCCCCAGCTGAAATCGGGGCTGCTTGTGCACATACCTGTGTAAGAGATGGTGCTTGTCCAAGAGATCTACAATCCAAATAAACAAGACACACGAGAAGAAAGGATAATAGAGGTGAAGAACTTGTCCACTGTCCTGTGACTAATCAATGGCATAGCAGGGAATAGAACACAGGTTTCCTGGGTCCTAGTCTAGTGCATGATCCACTGGACTACACTGCTTCTCACTGTAGACTATTATATACTCTCTCTTGTATAAGAATAAACCTGTCTTGTGTTTAGTTGGGAACATCTCCCTTTCTCACATGCATTCTTTTCTGTGGATTGATGAACAGAGGTGCTCTCTATTTTGAGCAACTGTGTTTTGCTGCTTTCCTTTTTCAGTGCAAACTTCCATGGGAAATCTGCATAAATGACGCATCATGAACATGTGAATCAAGAGTTGTTCCTTTGGAGCTGGCTGGTATGAATGTTTATGGGTAACTCATGCACATTCAAACCCACAACAAACCTAAGCTATCACCTGAGAAGAAAGGCAGCCCTCAACACTCCCTGCAGCGGGCCTCCCCTCCCCAAGGTAAAACATTTTGACACCAAACTTCCTGGAATATGTTTCACTTTGACATTTGTTCCACTCAATGGCCCAAGTTTCAGTGAGTTACACATTCTTCATTCTTCTTGGTGCTCAGAAACCATCCAGCCAGGGCTGGTGCAAGGATGTTTTGCACCCTAGGCAAAACTTCCACCTTGCACCCCCCCCACCGCACCCCTGCCCTGAGGTGCCCCCCCTTTGGCAGCTCCCCCCCCGCCCTCCTCCCTGAGGCATGCCACCCACCCCAGCTCACCCCTGCTCCGCGCATGAGCACGAGCACCCCGAGCACGCCGTTGCTGCTTCACTTCTCCCGCCTCGCAGGCTTGCGGCGCCAATCAGCTTAGATGCCGCAAGCCTGGGAGGTGGGAGAAGTGAAGCAGCGACAGCGTGCTTGAGGAGGAGACGAGACGGGTGAGCTGGGGCGGGGAGTTCCCCTGCGTGTCATCCCCCCTGACTTGCTGCAGACGGCCCTCCCCGCGCTTCCCTGCCCCAGCTCCCTCCGCCTAAATGCCGGTGGCAACCGGGGCGGCCGAAGATCCAGCCGCCGCGGTCACTGCCGAAGAAAATGGCGCCCCCCCAAATTCCAGCGCCTAGGCGACAGCGTGGTCGCCTAAATGGTTGCACCGGCCCTGCATCCAGCCCCGCCCCCTCTCCTCCTACCCTCAGTTGCCAAAGTAGCCAAAGGAAAACGGAAGTTGTACTGCTACTATTCTGTTTGCAAACAAAAACTCAGACCCCCTGGAAGGAGCACACATCTGGAAATGGGTTCTCTCTGTACAAATAATGTGCCTAAATTCCCAAAAATGAAAAGGCTGCTCCATCCAACTCCAGCTCTTCAGTTTTGGTGACAAAATAAAAGCTCCTTGACGAGGGGCATAAAGCTTTCTGCGGCAAACCTAAAGGGACAAGGGATCAGTGTAGAGGCTGCCGTTGCTGTATCACCTTAACTGGCCTCTTCCAGTATCCCACAATGCTTGCTGTGACTTCTCTATTCACTGTTTTGAACTGGGCTGCCCTGCATGCCTGCTACACCGGCATGCATCCCTCCCATTTCAAAGCTCTGGAAAATTCTGACAGTTAAACATGCTGTTCAGCTCCGGCAACAAAGAGCAAATCATTAACGTGGAGTGGTGCTGTCTCCTGCACTCTCAACACAGAGGCAGGCAGGAGCTATCTGAATTTAGAGACATGTCAACACACTCACTCCCCCAACACACACTTCCCCCCCCCCCTCATGCTTCCTGTCACACACTCTCTCTCCCCTACCCCTCCACACTTCAGTTGAAAAGCAACTAGCAATCTAGTAGGATTCCCATGGAAGGATGGGATTGAGAAACCTGCATCATGTGATGCTTTACCTGCCCCATGAGGCATTGCAAACCCTTCCCAAAGCACCCGGCAGCCAGCTGCACAGTGGGATAGCTACCCACAGTGCACTGCTCTCTGTGTCGATGCAAGAGCTGCTATTGTGGATGCATTCTGCTGACACAAGGAGCATAGTGTGGACATGCAACAGCAATTTAATTAAAGTGTTTTAATTAAAGCAGAATAACTTCTGCAACAACAGTCTACAATGTAGACAAGACCAAAGTAAAACCTTAGTATCTGTGAAGGTAGAAATGTTTACTTTCTGTTTGTAAACAAGTTCAGTGGCTGGGAAGGTTTGAATTGTTGACAAAAAAAGGTTTGAAAACTTTAGCAGATCATTTTTCCATTTTCTGCTCCTCTCTGTCAATAGCTTTTAAGCCTGGTTTACACTTACAAGTTTTGCCAGTATAACTGTTTCAGTTAGGGGGTCTAATTATTTCAATTAAAAAAAAAATAAAAAGTCATACCAGTAAAAGCCATAGTGCGGACACAGTTATGCTGGTATAAAGGTAATTTATGCAAGCATAGTTTATTCCTATGCCTTGTATGGGAATAACTATACTGGCATAAAACACCTTTGTAGTGACACAACTGCATCCACACTAGGGAGTTGCAATGCTTTAACTATTGTTGTTAAAGTGATACAACTTGTGCGTAGACAAGACATTAATTTTCCATAGAGTCTAATAGGTGAGAGAACTTTCTCTTTCAACAGTCTTTGAATAGAAGGTCCTCTGCATATAGGAATACAGTGTTGCCATAGATGATTCTTTCTACTGTCCACTCCCACAATTGAAACAGACCTGATCTTTCTGAAAGAGCAGAAGCTCTTCATGGGATGGGGTTTTTGTCCTACTTTGAATTTTGCATCCCAGTGAAGTCTATGACCACTTAAACTATGAAGATCTGGTAGCTGGATTAGCCTCTCAAAGTATTATTCACCTTCTAGTATTATTAAATACTAGATAAAATAGTAATGATATAAGAGTAACAGATGATTTTTTTGGATGAAGTCCTTCGCAGATTGACACAGCATGAGATGGAGTACTTTGGTGCATGTGTCAGTGTTGCCACTTCTCAAGGTATTTTGCAAATCTCATGGTACTTGCTGTTTTTCTTAATGCACTAACTCTTGGAGTCATGCTATTTTCTGAGATTTGAGGAGTTTTATTGTAAATAAGTATGTCGAGAAACAAGATAACATGAACCTTAACGACTAAAAAACCAGAAGGAAAATAGTCCAAAATTTTATTTATTTTTTATTTTAAATCTCATGATTTTTGAGTGCTTGAGGTTGGATGCAGTGTTTTGGTGCACATATGGAGAACAGGCTATTTGAAGACAGAGCCTCCATGTGAGTGTCTGAGGAGAATGTTATCCTTGTTTTGAAGAACTCCAAGCATCCACCTCCCTGTGTATCCTTGCAGTTGTGCCTTTATTATGTTGCATTGTGACATCCAGTGTTTAAAATGCTGTTAGTGTTATGCACTGCAGTGCAGCATTTCACATTTTAAAAGAAACACTTTTTTTTTTTTTTTTTGCTTTCAAACCACACTTATTTGTTTGTTTTCATTTCAAGTCTAGTCTCTTTCAAGTGGTACTTCACTATACTCAGAGGGAGAACAAAGCCCTAGGATCAGCTCTGCTCTTACTTCCAAGTTACCTTTCAAACCTCAGACTGTGTCTCCTAAGGGAATTTTCCCGGTACTTCATAACAAACATTCACAGTTGGCTGGGTTGGCTTGTTTGTTTTATATGCACTAAATTTTCTTGGGAAGTTTAGTCCCAAGCATACCTTGGATTAATCAACCAGAAAGTGCTGATGCATCCTCTGGTCTATCTTTCTCCAGTCTCTTTCACATGTTAATTGCAGGAAGTGTACAGAGGACCATTGCCCAGTTATGGCCTCTGTTAATGAATGGCCACCCCCCTTTTGCTCTGTCTGACCACAAGGCAGGTGTGGGGATTGAGAGTCTCAGGGAGAGTGTATAGAAAGAAGGGGTGCCAGGTAGCTTTGCTGAAAGAAAGATGGGCATTTTATTTACATGGAAAACTATCTGTCTTGTTTACCCTACAGGCCTGAGGCAAGAAATGGTCTGGAATCATAAAAGGTGACTAAGGCAAACAAGCCAATCCTTTGGGAAATTCAGAACTTGTGGTGGAACAACATGTACAATCAGTTTTGCCAACCTCAGCCATTCAAAAATCATGAGATTGGCTTATAGATGATTAGACCTTAAATAATATTTTATTCTTTTTATTTGCCTTCTGGCTTTTAAGCTGTTAAAGTTTGTTCGGATGCTTTTCTCCACTAACATGAGGGCTAGAAAAATACAATTTGATTAAAATGAAAGATGAGATTCTCACAGTCACATTATTCCAGTAACAGGGGCTTTAACAAAAATACCGAATATCACAAGACTGGTGATAAAATTGCATGGTTTGGCAATACTGTAAAATATTAGTTTGTCTATAGAAAGTGTTAGTAATGCTGTGGTATAGGCTCTCTGTTCCTGTTGACTGCGAAATGTCAGAAGTATTATTGTTATAAATATTAAAGTAATGTGCTCAGTAAAGTATATGACAAAATAAAAGATGGTCTCCTGCCCTGAGGAGTTTGAATACAAATACATATTTAAATCAATGTTAAAATGAGGCCAAGTATGAACATTAGGCCAGCTACAAAAATGCAAAACTGCACTCCGTTGTCCCTATAGTTGGGTGTTGAAAGTGTCTGAGAGCCGTGGGAGCTGTTTCCTGTTGTACTGGGTGCTCTCCAATATCTGGGCCCACTGGGATGAATTCAGAGGGCACTGAAAGACTTTCATGTGGATTATTTTCTTGATTTAGTCCGTAGGATACTTGATTTTTTAAAAACCATTTATTTATTTAGGAAGTTCTAACAAGTTTATAAATCCTTGCCATGTAAATATCAGAAACAAAGCAATCATTACAACAGTGAGCTTTTTGTTTAAACAGATATTATACAGGAATGGAGTCATTCTTTCTATTTAGCACAGTGTCACCGTATTACAGAGGGAGCAGCGTTTTAACCCCTCTATTATTTTTTGTGATTTTTATTAAATTGAGTGAAATCTCTGCCTATGCATATTTAACAGACCAGACATGCTTGTCAAATGTTAATATTCAAAAACATTGGACAGGTGTAATGGTTTTTGTTTTGGGTGGTTTTTTTTTTTTTTTTTTTGGCAGGTCGTACTTTGTCTGGGTACTTGACTTAATTGCTGAATAGGAAAGCTATTAACAAACCCTGCCATTGACATTGTAATTGTACTTGTATTGGCAGAAGTCATTGTGCTGGCCTGTCAGTGACCTGTGTGCATGATGTCCTGCAGTCTGTAGGTGGTAGGAGTTCAGAATGGGGCAGAAGCAGTACACCTCATCCTGGATGTGTGGGAGGAGCACTCTATATTACTCTCAGGTACCCCCGCCTCAACTGATTTAAAAACAAGATCAAGTGGCCTCAGAGGAAGCTGTCCTAGGGTATGTCTACACTACGGGATTATTCCAATTTTACATAAACCAGTTTTGTAAAACAGATTGTATAAAGTCGAGTGTACGCGGCCACACTAAGCACATTAATTTGGCGGTGTGTGTCCATGGTCCGAAGCTAGCGTCGATTTCTGGAGCATTGCACTGTGGGTAGCTATTCTGTAGCTATCCCATAGTTCCTGCAGTCTCCCCCGTCCCTTGGAATTCTGGGTTGAGATCCCAGTGCCTGATGGGGCAAAAATCATTGTCATGGGTGGTTCTGGGTAAATGTCGTCACTCATTCCTTCCTCCGGGAAAGCAACGGTAGACAAACATTTCGCGCCCTTTTTCCCTGGATTGCCCTGGCAGACGCCATAGCACGGCAACCATGGAGCCCGTTCAGCTTTTTTTTACTGTCACTGTATGTGTACTGGATGCCACCGACAGAGGTGATACTGCAGCGCTACACAGCAGCATTCATTTGCCTTTGCATGACAGCACAGACGGTTATCAGTCGTTCTGTACCGTCTGCTGCGCCATTTGAGATGACGGTTATCTGTCGTTCTGTACCGTCTGCTGCTGTCATGGGTGCCCCGGCTGAGGTCGGCTGGGGGCGCAAAGACAAAAATGGGAATGACTCCCTGAGTCAATCCCTCCTTTATGGTATCTAAAAATAGAGTCAGTCCTGCCTAGAATATGGGGCAAGTGTACTAGAGAACCAGTGTATCAGAGAACCAGAGAGCGCAGCCACTCCTTGTCAGATCCCGCAGAAACGATGAGCTGCATGCCATTCATGGGGAGTGCCCCTGCAACAACCCCACCCGTTGCTTCCCTCCTCCCCCAACCTTCCTGGGCTACCATGGCAGTGTCCCCCCCATTTGTGTGATGAAGAAATAAAGAATGCAGGAATAAGAAACAGTGACTTGTTAGTGAGATAAAATGAGGGGGAGGCAGCCTCCAACTGCTATTAGTCCAGGCAGGACATTAAGCGGTGTGGGGGAGAGGAGCCCAGCATCCCGCTGCTATGATAGTCCAGGCAGTACAGAATCTTTTCTTTACACAGGAAAGGGAGGGGGCTGATGGAGCTCAGCCCCCAGTTGCTATGATGAAGACGGTTACCAGCCATTCTATACCATCTACTGGGAATGACTGGGAGTCATTCCTATTTTTACCCAGGTGCCCCCGGCCGGCCTCACCTGAGGCCAGCCAGGAGCACTCAGCAGATAGCAAGCATATTGTACCGTCTGCCACCGGGGAGGTAAGAGGAGCGGATACTGCTCTTTACTGCCTCAGCATCATGTCTACGAGCAGCATTCAGTAGACATAGGGTGACATTGAAAAAAGTCAAGAAATGATTTTTTTCCCTTTTCTTTCACGGGGGGTGAGGGGGTAAATTGATGATCTATACTGTGAATCACCCTGGACAATGTGTTTGACCCTACAGGCATTGGGAGCTCAGCCAAGAATGCAAATGCTTTTTGGAGACTGCTGGGGACTGTGGGATATCTAGAGTTCTCAGTACCCTCTCCTTCCCTCCATGAGCGTCCATTTGATTCTTTGGCTTTCCGTTACGCTTGTCATGCAGCACTGTCTATCATAGCCTGGAGATTTTTTTCAAATGCTTTGGCATTTCGTCTTCTGTAACGGAGCTCTGATAGAACAGATTTGTCTCCCCATACAGTGATCAGATCCAGTATCTCCTGTACGGTCCATGCTGGAGCTCTTTTTGGATTTGGGACTGCATCGCCACCTGTGCTGATCAGAGCTCCACGCTAGGCAAACAGGAAATGAAATTCAAAAGTTCGCGGGGCTTTTCCTGTCTACCTGGCCAGTGCATCTGAGTTCAGATCGCTTTCCAGAGCGGTCACAGTGGTGCACTGTGGGATACCGCCCGGAGGCCAATACCGTCGATTTGCGGTCACACTAACCCTAATCCGATAGGGTAATACTGATTTTAGCGCTACTCCTCTCATTGGGGAGGAGTACAGAAACTGATTTAAAGAGCCCTTTATATCAATATAAAGGGCCTCGTGTGGACGGGTACAGTGTTAAATCGGTTTAATGCTGCTAAAATCGGTTTAAACACGTAGTGGAGACCAGGCCCTAGACTTCCTCTGTTGTGGAGGAAAAAAACAGCAGAAAGATACAGGGAGAGAAGGAGAATCGGCTGCTCCATTGTATCATAGACGCTGCAGCGACAGAAGAGCTGCTTCCATCCCTGTAGTAAGTCCACCTCTCTGAGAGGCAGGAGCTCGGTCGATGGAATAATTCTTCTGTTAACCAAATTGTGTCTACCGTGGGGCTTAGGTCAGGCTAATTACATTGCACAGGGCTTATCATTTTCATTGTGAGATGTATGTATAGGTAATATTTAAGGAATGAAGTATTTATATTGAAAGTGTGCTCTGTGGACTAAGGGTATGTCTACATCTACAATTTTGCAGCGCTGGTTATTACAGCTGTATTAGTACAGCTGTATAGGGCCAGCGCTGCAGAGTGGCCACACTTACAGCAACCAGCGCTGCAAGTGGTGTTAGATGTGGCCACGCTGCAGCGCTGTTGCACACCGCGGGGAAGGAGACCTGCTTGGAGGGGGGGTCGGGGAACGCCAGAGCACACCGCGGGGAAGGAGACCTGCTTGGAGCGGGGGTCGGGGAACGCCAGAGGACACCGCGGGGAAGGAGACCTGCTTGGAGGGGGGGTCGGGGAACGCCAGAGCACACCACGGGGAAGGAGACCTGATTGGAGGGGGGGTCGGGGAACGCCAGAGCACACCGCGGGGAAGGAGACCTGCTTGGAGGGGGGGTCGGGGAATGCCAGAGCACACCGCGGGGCTGGATACCTGCTTGGAGGGGGAGTCGGGGAACGCCAGAGCACACCGCGGGGAAGGAGACCTGCTTGGAGGGGGGGTCGGGGAACGCCAGAGCACACCGCGGGGAAGGAGACCTGCTTGGAGGGCAGTGGAGTTTGCTTAATTACCAGAGAAGCTTCCTCAGGTATGCTGGGATACCTGCTTATTCCACGGAGGTCAACAAAAACGCTGGTGAGTGTCTACACCTGATGACCAGCGCTGGTGATCCAGCGCTGGATCCTCTACACCCGAGGCACGACCGGGTGTACGGCCAGCGCTGCAAACAGGGAGTTGCAGCGCTGGTAATGCCCTGCAGGTGTGTACACATCCTAAGTTGCAGCGCTGTAACCCCCTCACCAGCGCTGCAACTTTGTAGTGTAGACAAGGTCTAAGAGTAGAAATCAATCACTAAGAGATAATGTGCCTCCGGGGTGGCCCATCCAAGCAAGAGGGAGTTGTCACTCCTCCCTCATCAGCTGGCAGGATAATGCAAGGCTCAGCTGAGCAGCCTTGCTCCCCCCAAAACTATCAGTGGAAAACCATCAGAGGCACCACCAAACAATCAAAACTTCTGAGAGGACCATTACACCAGACAGAGCTTTGCACTGGCTGTGAATAGAAACAAAAAATTGATTTCAGTATAGCAGAGTATAGGGAAATACACTCTGGATCCATTCACTGAGGAGGGGGAAATGTCCATGAACTTTTGGACCCTGGTTATTAGGAAATGAGCCAGCTCTGCAACTAACTGAACTTTCAGGGGAGAATCTACTTTATCAGATAGGAAAGATATAGACCAAGGTTTGCGATTGATGTTTTGTTTTGTATTGTAATGGCTTGTTTCCATCACACTCTCTTATTTCTAATTAAATCTGTATTCTTCCTTTAATAAATCTTGTTTTGTTTTATAAGTGCTCATAAGTTCAAAGTGGTTTACAGGAGTGGTGGTTTAAGGTAAAACTGGTAAACTAGAGTACACTGCCCCTTTGTGTACAGAGGATCTGGAATTTCTTTGAGTGTCCAGTGTCAAGGGCTGGAAATCACAGGAGAATGATTCAAGGGGGGATCGGGGATTGGGGTGCACCTATTGTTAACCTGCGAAATGAAGCTAGGGCTGGCATAGCTCAGAGAAGAATGCGTGAGTGGCTGAAAGACTAGTAGTACCAGGGATCTGACACTGAGATACTATAAAAAAGACTCCCTTTCTCTAGGGCTGGGTTAACAAGGTGACTCACAGTCCTGGGTACTACATGAGCCATTTGCCCCCCACAACAGAGTTACTTAAGGCCCTGGCTTTGTGCTATGGAAGAGAGAGAACATAAGAATGGCCATACTGGATCAGACCAGTCATCAATCTAGCCAAGTATCCTGTCTTCTGGCAGTGGTCAGTGCCAGATGCTTCAAAGGGAATGAACAGAATAGGGCAATTATCAAGTGATCCATCTCCTGTGGTACAGTCCCAGCTTCTGGCAGTCAAAGGTTTAGGGACACTCAGAACATGGAGTTGCATCTCTGACTATCTCGACTAATAGCCATTGATGGACCTATCCATGAATTTATCTAATTCTTTTTTGAACACATTTATACTTTTGGCCTTCACAAGATCTTCTGGCAATGAGTTTCACAGGTTGACTGTACATTGTGTGGAGAAGTACTTCCTTTTGTTTTATTGTAACCTGGTGGCTCCTAGTTCTTGTGTTATATGAAGGAGTAAATAACACTTCCTTATTCACTTTTTCCACGCCACACATCATGATTTTATAGACCCCTATCATATCCCACCTTAGTTACTCTTTTCCAAGGTGAATAGTCCCAGACTTTTTAATCTCTCCACGTATGGAAGCAGTTCCATTTCTCTAATCATTTTGGTTGTCCTTCTCTGTACCTTTTACACTTCTAATATATCTTTTTTGAGATGGGAAGATCAGAGTTGCACATTATTCAAGGTATGGGCATGCCATGGATTTAAATTGTGGCATTATGCTAGTTTCTGTTTTATCTATCCCTTTCCTAATAGTTCCTAACATTCTATTAGCTTTTTTGACTGTTGCTGCACGTTGAGCAGATATTTTCAGGGAACTATCCACAGTGACTCCAATATCTCTTTCTTGAGTGGTAACAGCTAATATGGATCCCATCATTTTGTATGTTTAGTTGGGATTATTTTTTCCAGTGTGCATTACTTTGCATATATAAACATTGAGTTTCATCTGACATTTTAGTTGCCCAGTCACCCAGTTTAGTGAGATCCCTTTGTAACTCTTAGCAGTCAGTTTTGGATTAAATTATCTTGAGTAATTTTGTGTTGCCTGGAAATTTTGCCACCTTGCTGTTAACCCCCTTTTCCGGATCATTTGTGAATATTTTGAACAGAACTGGTCCCAGTTCAGACCGTTGGAGGCAGGGCCGGCTCTAGCCATTTCGCCGCCCCAAGCACAGCGCTCACCGGTCCCGTGGCTCTGGTGGATCTCCCGCAGACGTGGCTGCGGAGGGTCCGCTGGTCCCGCAGCTCCGGTGGGCCAGCGGACCCTCCGCAGGGACGCCTATGGGAGGTCCACCGGAGCCGCGGGACCAGCGGACCCTCCACAGACATGCCTGCGGGAGGTCCACCGGAGCCGCCTGCTGCCCTCTCGGCAACCGCCAGAGTGCCCCTGCGGCATGCCACCCCAAGCACGCGCTTGGCATGCTGAAGCCTGGAGCCAGCCCTGCTTGGAGGACCCTACTATTCATCTCTTTCCATTGTGAAAACTGACCATTTATTCCTACCTTTTGTTTCTGATCCACGAGAGGACTTTCCCTTTTGTCCCATGACTGCTTAGTTTGCTTAAGCGCCTTTGGTGAGGGACCTTGTCAAAGGCTTTCTGAAAGTCCAAGTACACAATATTGTTTGGATCATCCTTGTCCACATGTTTGTTGACACCCTCAGAGAATTCTAATAGATTGGTGAGGCATGATTCCCTTTACAAAAGTTGTGCTGGCTCTTTCCCAACATATCTTGTTTGTCTCTGTGTCTGATAATTCTGTTCTTTACTATAGTTTCAGCTAATTTGTCTGGTACTGAAGTTAGGCCTGTAATTGCCAGGATCACCTCTGGAGCCTTTTAAAAAAATCAGTGTCACATTAGCTACCTTCCAGTCCTCTGGTGCAGAGGCTGATTTAAGCAACAGGTTCATACCACAATTAGTAGTTCTGCAATTTCATATTTGTGTTCCTACAGAACAGTCAGAAGCTTCTCTGAGCACCTCTGCTTTTAGTACTTGGAATGGTCCAGGGAATTATCAGATGAAAAATCTGTCACTGCATCAAGTTTGATCATGTCAGTAGACGATAGCTATCTCTCAGGAATGAAAACAGCCCAAGCTGCAGTGCCCTCAGGGTCACCTTGAAATGATATCTCGTCGTCACGGCTTATTGTCAGTCTTGCAGAACAAGCATTTATGCCAGCTCAGGTTTAACTTTATGCTTGTTCAGATCTTTAGTGCATAGATTTATCTGCTATATTGGGGGATGGACTTTGTGAGCTAATAGGTCTTCTTCCGTCACTGGATGCTCTGATTCATGTATATGAGAGAGAGAGATCTTTCACCTGGCTGAGTGCCTGATGCAGAAGGAGCAGAGAGTCTGTTACAGAAAGAGCAAATATTAGAGTGATGCATAGTCGAACATAGCAACAAGGGAAAGGGGACTGCTCGCCTCCACTTGATGTGTGTGGAAGTGAGAAGCCAATATCTTCAGTACTGGGAATTCCCTCTGCTGATAACTTGGGAGGTGGGCTTGAGATTGTGAAGATTCTCCCTTTTGTGATGTGTCCAGGCAGAGGGGAATTGGGATTCCTCACGTTGCTGATGTCTTAGGGGGAATCGTGATTTTCCCTGCTGGTGACTTTTGTTTGGCATGGGAGGATGTGAAGAAGAGGAGCTGAAATTTGGCAACTGCATAGAAGCTGCAAGCTGTGTGATAATTTTACAAGCTCTTAGGAAGGCACATCCTGCCAGAAAAGCTGTCTGAGCTGCAGCGTCATCCAAGGAAGCAAAGCATTTAAAAGAAGCATATGAGAGCTGTATGGTGATGCCTGTGGTGGTCAGTGAGTGATGCCCACGCCTGGATTCCTGGGAGCCTTTTATTAATGGGAGCGTAAATGAAAACATAAAAAAGGGCCTGAGCCCCCTTTTTACTGCTTTTCTATTCAGAAAAAAAGGCCTGGTAAAGGGTTGCTACTACTTTTGCATTTAAAGCTATTTTTTCTTGTTTCCATTCTTACCTTGGAAATTATCAGCAATAGCCACACTTTCCTCTCCTGGGTTTGCTGGAGGAATTCATGGGAAGGGCCTCAGAGGATGTGTACAGTGAACTCTTCCACCTAAATGAAGGCGCGGAATGTTGAGTCTCTACCAAAGATGTCACTTTCTCCCACATGTTAATTGGGCATTGGCGTTAAATATACATTAACAAACACGGGTAACAAACATTTTAAAGTCTGTCTGCCTAAAAAAATTCTTCCTCTTTCAACTTTTCAGGTTTTAATGTTTTGTGGTGTTGTAATTTCACTAGGTCTCCAGCTACCATAGAGTCCCCCAGTATAGACGAGGTCAAATGTTCATAAGTGCTAAGTCCCATTTTCACAAGTGATTTAGGAACCTGTCTTGTTGAAATCAGTGGGTTATAGTGCCTAAATACCTTTTAAGATATGGGCCTCAATGCTTAAGTCACTTTTAAAAATAAAACTTTGGCTCTTAAATCCTTTAGGAACTTTTGAAAAATGTACCGATGGCTTTTTTTTAAGAAAGGAAAAGAAAGTAGAACGTCTGGCCTTTTCTTTCTTTTAAGGACAAAATCTTTTCAGGCCTTCTTGTGTATCATAAAGAAGCAGAGATCCATTTTTCTTCTTTTTTTGCATCTCACTTTTCAGATGTTTTTAATGCATCCGGCATCATTACAGCATTTGGCCTGGCTGGAGGTCCATATTGGTCTGTATAGCATACAGCACACCATGCTTGTTTCAATATATATAATAAATATTAACTAGTTTTCCCAGTTGTCATGTGATGATACATGCTGAGTCTTGTAAAAAACCTTTGTGGGTCTATTTTGGAGGGGACTGCCTCTACTTCAGCTGCTGTAAACTTCTGGTCTGGAAATCAGAGGGACTCTTTCCAGGGCATTTTAAGCAAGAATATGGTTCCCTCTGAAATCAGCAAGACAGAAGAGCAAGCTCTCTAGGTTGTTACAATGAAAACTCCTGCCAGTCTGTAGTCCTAAGCTAGTAACATCTACTGAGTCACCCTCTTCCCAGTTTGGGAGGAGAAGGAAGGTGAAACTCATCAGCGAGGTTAGTAAAACCATACAAAATCAGGGCAGAAAGACAAAAATGTTCCTTCTGTTTCTATTCCTCTGCTCCCAAGCCAAGCCAAAGCAAAGGATTAGACGTGCTGATCCTGCCCAGGGCTCTCTGCTGGCACATGCGCGTAGTTAGGCAAATCTGGTGGTTTCAGCTTGTATTTGGCCTCTAGCCAGAGAAAATTAAGATTTCTTTAGGGGATCCCCATATGGTTGTTGCCATCTCTTGGCAGGCCTTTCCCCACCATTCTCAGAGCTTATTCTGCAACCTTTGACTCTCCTAAAAACCCTCTCCCGCTCCAGTGCCCTCCTCCTTCTCTCTGCAGGATCTTGCTGACTTTTTCAAAGAGTTAATGATCCACCTTTCTTCTTTCCTTCCCTTCTGTCTTGTCCCCACCTCATCTGCTCATCCACTGACAGCACCTTTGACACCCAGCTTCGCTTACAACCGTCTCAGCATTTTCTTCCATGCTGCCCTCTGTCCATGGAATGTCCTTCCTCAGCTGGTCCAGGAGCCTCTCCTTATTCAGATCTTCTAAAGACCCTCTGCTACACAAGCACGTATAGTAAAGCTGGCCAGTTGAAAGCCCTTCTTTACCCCTTCATGCTTTGCACTACTCATCACTGGGCAACTGGGCCACTGCTCTTAGCTTATTGTCCTGGTCACTGCTAACATCCCAGTGAAAACTTGGCCCCCTACTGCCCTCCCACTTGCTTGTGGTGGATCCAAAATCCTGTTTGCCTTGTAAAAAATAAAACCTTGGTAACTCTGCAGACATGCTTTTAAACTTGTATTGTTTTGAGCTGCTGGCCCAGAATCGCTACTGTATTCTTGCTCCTGAAAGAGCTGCGTTTCAGAGGCAAGCGAAATATGCAGACACACACAGCCAGATCCTGTCCCCTTTTCCAGCTCCTTTGCACAAACAGGCAGCCAAGTATTCTCCTGGGAGGGATAGGAATTCCTAGCTAGCTCACCCTCATCCCCAACCTCACTTAGTGGTGCTGCAGGTGTTAAAATCAGTGGAACTTTTAAAGCATTTTGAGGGCTGCTCTAAATTATCCCAAGGTCAAACAAATCGTAGGGATCCAAGGAGCAGAAAAGAGCCACAACCCTCCCCCACACACCTCCCTTTCGGCAGAGCTGTGTTGCAATTGGATCTGACCTGCAATATCTAGACTGGTTTTTGGTTTCACCTTTTCAGAATACTATCTATCTGATCCTTAGTACCATAGTAGTAGAGTGCTTGTCTGGCTCGGTCTGCACACTGTGGCCCCAATTCAGCAAAGCTCTTAAGCACGGGTTTAAGTACTTTGCTGAAGAGAAATAGGATTACTCACTTATTTAATCTTAGGCACGTTTTTGAATGCCTTGAATTGGGGCCTGGATTTGCAGCCTTCAAACATCATTGTAAAAGAAAATGTGATTTGTAAGTTACCCTGGCACCTCAGCCAAGAATCTGGAACCTTAAAATGTTTAATTTGGCTTCTCTAACTTCAAAATGACCGAAAAGTTTTTTTTTTCTAAACATTAGTAAAAGAAAAGTTTCGGATTCTTGGCCGAGATACTGTGGGCCGACTTTCAGAGCAAAATATTGCTTTTTAAGAAGGGGATTCTAATGGAAAAGCTGAGCACCAAATTCACACGTGGTTCTTTTTTTAAAAGATTATAAAAACCAAAAGCTCTTCCAGATGTCTCTTAGCCCAACATGCTGCCATTGCTGGTTTTAATCAAAGCACAGATCCAGCAACCATTACTGCTGATTCTCCTGTATGTTACTCAACCCAGAAACTATTGTCTGCAGTATTAAATAAATAAATAAAACTCGTCATTTCACAGATTGCACTCTCAGATGTCATTTTGCTGAGCCCAAGTTCATCCAGGCTCCCCTTTTTTACTGAAGATTTTATTTAGATTGTTGGCATAAATTTTTCAAAATGTTGTTTTTTAGATGTTGTTTTAGCAAGATACACTTGCAAACGCTGGTAACTGTGTGTGAGAGAGGTAATAGTACTCGAAAGCATAAACTTGTGCACGCACATACAAATTTTACACGCATTAACTTTTTGCACATGCCAAAATATACAATTTTAAGAAAAATGAGTTGAAACATTTGCAAAAAAAAGTAATAAAGAGCGAATACTGGGAAGTGGGATATGACTTTGGTATTACAAAAGTGAGCAGAGGAAAAAAATAGAAAAATCATCAATCAGGCAATGGCTAATGAAATCCCTGAACAATGATGTAATTAGAGTGCATTAATCATTATAAAAGATCCCCCCCCTTTAAACATCTGCTCCCATTCACTTGGCAACAATCTGGGCAGCGTCAGGAATAATGGGATTTTGGAGTTCATTGAACGGTGCGTGTTGTTTGAGAAATTGTATAGAGTATCCCAGTCTTGGCTAGGATCTGGAACTAAATAGTTTTTCCTCCCCTTCCTAATTCTGCTGTAGAGATTTTAAAATATAAATGAGACAGTTGGATGTCACTTCACAATGGAATAGAAAGCCTAGTGTTAAGCCTGACAAACATACAGTAACCTAAAGGCTTTGCTTGCAGATTTGACTAATGGATGCACTTTTAATATTTTAAACTTATCCAGAAAATTTCAGGACTCTGCCTCCTGGTCACTGGCATTCTTAAAATACGCAGGGACAGATTCTGTATTGTACTGGGCACAGCAGAGTGGAGTGGTCTGCAAGGGAGTCAGTTACAGCTCCCTAATTCCTAGGGGCTGCTCTAACTTACACAAGATGCCAACAGTTCCCAATGCTTTGCCAGCTGTCTGGAGATAGTCAGAGCCTATCAGACTCTGGCTAGTCCTCCTTCCCACCTTAGCATGCCCTCTGGACTAGGGATTGCCAGGAGAGGAGGATGGGAGCTAGCTATACCAGCTCTCCAACTGCCAAGGTTTCCCCCACTAGGGATCACAGGAAAGCTCCCCTCCCTTTTAGTTGCTGGAGTGGCACAGAAGAAGCTTGCACTACTGTTATGAAAAGCAGTAAAAGGGATATTTCATCTCATAAGCAGTGAGGGAACCCATGTTTGCCTTTGCTCTTGAGCTTGTGCAAGTGAATGTAACACAATCCAACAGATCACCACGCTGCTAACCAAAGGAAAATGTAAAATCTTGTATGTGTCATGCAAAAATGTAACTGGCTCTCCTGTTGTACATTATGGGATTATTATTGTTAATAATGGCGGTACCAGGATGTATTTCACTGTTTCTTCAAAGTGTGCTGTTTGACTTTGTAGGGATAGTTCGCTGGATTGGGTAGGTTAGAGAGTCAGAACTTGTGGCTTTCATTTCCAGCTCTGCCATTGACTCACTGTGTGACCTAGGACAAGTCATGTAGGGAGAGATTTTTAAAGCCAGAGGCCAGTTTTGCACCCACATATAACTCAGATAGCTAGATAAATCTAAATGCAATTGACTGCACAGACAATTATTTGTGGGTGTAATTAAAAGCCCACACACACACACACCTTTTGATTTTTGTCTTGCTGTGCTTCCTCATGTGTAAAACAAGAATAGCATTTAACTTTGCTTGCCAAGCTGTTCTGAGGCTATGTAAAATCCTTTGAAGTCCTCAAGTGAAAGGGCAATCCGAATGCAAAATATTAATACTGTACATGGGAGGTTTTCTTTTTAATGAAAGTATCTGTAAGACACTGCAGTTATGGAGCAGGGGACATACAGATTTGGCAAGTTTCTGCTGATTTCAGTTCACCCAGTTTGTGCACAGTTAGGTAGCTTTGCTGAAGCATAAGATTTGATTCTGCACATGTGGTACTGTACTAGAAGGTAATGGTGTGTGTGGACAGTCCAGGGAGGAAGATGAGGGGAAGCCAAAGGTGTCAGGTTGTAGGAAGAAAAGGGAGAAGGGGCTGTAAGATGGAGTTGATGCGGCTGAACATTTTTGGTATCCAAATCCCATGCAAATATTCAAGCTATCTGGTATCCATTGTTGGCACTGTACACATCCCTAATGGACAGATGTATGAATTGATGGGGAGCAGTTGTTGCGTAGTTAGAGTGAGGAGTTTGAAGTCTGAACTCCTGAATCCTGTTTCAGTCTCAGCTGTTTGATCTTGGGCAACACACTTCGCCTCTTTGTGCCTAGCTTACCCCGGCGTATAACAATACTAACCTACCTCCCAGGGGCTTGCGCTGTTTATAAAGTGATTGGAAGTGCTCGGATGAAAAGTGCGTAGTTTATTGTTCTTGATCTCTCCATGCTAGTCACTTTACATGCTGATATTTTCCCTTAAGCAAAACAGAAAAGAAAAAATAATCAAATGGAAGTGCCTAGTCTAGAAATACAATGTCCAGGCTTCAGATTTGTATGTTGCTAAGTTTTAACTTCATGACATTCTAAGTATACTGTACTATGCATTTTAATACCAGCTCCACAGTTGCTGCCACACCATCTGCTGCCTTTATTACTACTGAACAGACAGATCCTTATCGTGGAGCAGGGAGCTGTCTGCAGCTGAGTTAGCTGAACAATGTGTTCAGTGGTAAATAGAAAGGTGAGCTGGTTCAGGCCCTGACTTGGGACCCTCCATATGCTTTTGATCCATTCAGGGCAGTGGGACCCTTTTGAAGTACCTCTTCCCCCCTCCCCCCACTCTCTATCTCCCTCCCCCACCCAGCTGTCATCTTCCAGGTTCTGCTCCCTGCCCCTGCTCTGGAACACTTCTCTAAAAGCAGAATCATGCTTTCTGTTAATGCTATAGCCTCCGGGAGACTGGAGTGAGGACAAGCCTGACAAATGGTGCAAGCTGCTTGTATGGCTGCGAAGTGCAAAGAAAAAAAAATATTGCAAAGTCTTTGAATCCTTAGGTCTGAATAGTTTGTTTGGGGCCTGACTCAAATGCTACAGAGTAAACTGATGTATTTGACAATGCAAAACAGATTTCTGTGGTATCATGTTTTTGTAAACAGTTCAACTTTACTCATTGAGCTCTGAAATTTCTAAGGCCACTGGCTTGCCCTCATAGGCCACTGGGTTTCTTCGAAGTTCAAAACTTAGGGGAGGTTTCCATGTCTGCACAGGAAACAAGTGGCTTATTCCTACTGTCGATCTTTATAGGAGATTGATGTCTATGAAACTTATTTTATGTAAAACTGCCAGCACTTTTCTAATGTGACACATGGGTCCCTAGTTTTGTCTACCCCTGATCTCAGTGGCCAAAATTTTCAAACTTAGGTGCCCAAAGTTAAGTACCTAGACCCATAAATAAGTAGCCTGAAATTCCAAAGGTGGTGAGCAACTGTAGTTCAAAGGGAGGTCTTGGGGGCACTTCTGAAAATGTAGGTGCATGAAGTTAGGCACTTAAGTTTGAAATGGTGTGTGTGTGTGTAGTTTGAGCAATGTTCCTGGTGGTGGCCCTTATTTTATCTGAACTAGTTGATCTGATCTGTTGTTATATTACCATTGTGTGAATGTTTTATATACACATATATCTGGTTTCATCTGAAAACTTGAATCCCACATGACAGCAATTGCTCCTGTGGATTTCCAGTTTAACCAAAATCAGGTGACTTGCAAGAGAGAGTCTGTGCTTGTGGAACTTTGCCACTTGATGGTCAGAAAAGCAGAGAGGTTTGGAGTGGCTTTTAGAGAAACATCCAAAAGTTATTAGAATTAACCTGGACCTTTGAACTTCTCCCATCACAAGTAATAACTTTCTTCTTGTTGTATCTTAAGGCTGGATAGTATTGTTAACTGCCCTCATCTTCAATATTTAGCCCTTAATTCTTATTCCCACAGCCTTATCAGATACCACTGCACACATAAGGAGGTGTGGC
The DNA here is from genome assembly GCF_007399415.2 of Gopherus evgoodei. Lineage (NCBI taxonomy): Eukaryota > Metazoa > Chordata > Testudines > Testudinidae > Gopherus > Gopherus evgoodei. The sequence continues at coordinate 19,350,035 of NC_044335.1, read as the reverse complement.
TAAGACTTAAATATATTGCTTGTTCTGACTGCATTTAAGAGATTCAGAAATTTAATTCTGTGATGGCAAAATCCAGGAAGAGAAGGAAACATTAATCAAATGGGTGTAATCTCCAAGGAAACACATACTTCATTTTAATTCAGCATTTCCCTTTGATGAAAACTTTAGTGAATGTTATTATGTAGAATTTATATGAAGCCTAGGTTTAGGTAATCAGCTTTAATATTTATACTCTTAGCGAAAAATGGAATAATTAGTAAGCATGCATAATTAATCAATAAATTATATTTTTCCTTTGTTTTCCTTCAGGTATAAGGAAATGCTAGATCTAGTGATATCACCCAGCCTGACAGTAAATAGAGAGTGCCCCGATAGACTGAAGCTTAACCTTTCTAACATTTATGCCACGGCTCCGGATGACATAGAAGGTAGGCTGCCTCTTCTGCTTATGGTTTATTAACTGTTAGCGTCAGGGGTATACATAACAACAAAAGGAACTGACCAGGTATGAGGCCTGTGCTTGTAAGAATTAGTCCTTTGATGCAAGAAGCAGTTAACATTTCTGTTTGACGTTTTTGTAACAAGTCCGGTTGTGTCTGAATCTGATTTGAATGCAATTAGAAGTGGAATTGTAGAGATACACGCCCATCAGAATAATGTGTGTATAGAAGTATATTTCAATCAACGCTGGCTGTTCTGTTTTTGGCCCCCACCAATCCATCAACCCCTAAGGGCAGCATTAATTTGAACTCCGAGTTCTAGTCGTATTGTTGCTGTTTGGAAGAGAGAAGGGGTGAAAGCACAGAGGCTGCCATTCCTAATCACCCATGCAAATATGAAACATTTTACCAAAGCAGTTGCCGTGCCACGGTTCATGTCGAGCTGAGATCATTGCTGTCATTTCTGAACAGTTAGTCCCCAGATCTGTGGTCTGGAGTTTCATATTTGGCAGGTAACAAGGACAAATTCTTTCAGTGGTTGAGGCTATGATGGAAACTTATCTGCTCTTCTCCTCCCTCACTCCCCCCCGCCATCTACCCCATTATACTGTTCAAGTGAAGGAAACAGAAGAATGTTAAATCTGTTTTAAAAATTATTGGCAAATGATGCAGCCAAACTAGTTCTCGCCAGTACAATTCCAGCTATTGTTTGCTGTGGTCAGGATCCCTCAGCCTTCCTGTGGGAGCAGAGTTAGCAAAAGGCACTGACTATTATGTTTAACTATCACGTTTAACCCTTTATTTGCCACTGTATGTTGGCTGTGTATGTTAGAAGCTACATGTTGTATCTGTGTTTGTTGAGCCTTTAGGAATTAAATTGGATTGAAGCATGTATAGCATGACCACCAATTCAAACGGTTTGCTGGAAGGATCAGAATCTATAGGAAATGCCTTTAAAATGTATATATTTATAGAAATGTTAGAGCTAAAACTTACAGGTTTCAGAGTGGTAGCCGTGTTAGTTTATATCAGCAAAAAGAACAAGGAGTACTTGTGGCACCTTAAAGACTAACACATTTATTTGCGCATAAGCTTTCGTGGGCTAAAGCCCACTTCATCAGATGCATGCAGTGGAAAATACAGTAGGAAGATATATATATACACACAGAGAACATGAGAAAATGAGTGTTGCCATACCAACTATAACGAGACTAATCAATTAAGGTGACCTATTGTCAGCAGGAGAAAAAAAACTTGTGTAGTGATAATCAGGATGGCCCATTTCAAACAGTTGACAAGAAGGTGTGAGTAACAGTAGGGGGAAAATTAGTTTGGGGAAATAGTTTTTACTTTGTGTAAAGACCAATCCAATCCCAGTCTTTATTCAAGCCTAATTTAATGGTGTCCAGTTTCCAAATTAATTCCAGTTCTGCAGTTTCTCATTGGAGTCTGTTTTTAAAGTTTTTTTGTTGAAGAATTGCGACTTTTAGGTCTGATGTGATCTGCACTGCATGCATATGATGAAGTGGGCTTTAGCCAATGAAAGCTTATGCCCAGATAAATTTGTTAGTCTCTAAGGTGCCACAAGTACTCATCATTCTTTTTGCTAAAACTTACAGACTCCTTGGGGCAAAGACATTTTCTTCTCATATGTCTGTAAAGTGTTACAAAGTTTTATTGTGCTACATAAGAGTCATTACAGAAAAAGCTGTGCACTTGAATGCTGTTGTGCTAGTGAGGGCTGTTAATGGATTTATACCAGAAATATTGTAGCTATTTTTTTTCATATTATAAGAAGCTCCCCAAAACAGCATTGTATGTTATATTCTTTCACTTAAAAATGTTACTTATTAATTTGGGGAAAATGAAAATATTTGTGCAAATGTTAGGGTGCAGATTTCCAGAGTTTCATCTGCAAAAATGTATACAAATTTATGTGCCTTAGTTTCACATGGAATTGTCACAGCTGCAAGTTCAGTTGCAATGTTTGTGCATGCAAATGTCCAGTTAGATGTCTATGTGGTCATTTTCATGTGCAATTACTGTCACTGTATGTGACATCATATTAACTGTATATACAAATTCACCCAGAGTATTTAGATCAAAATGTTATATTTTAACTTACCTTACATTTTCTTTTAGGACATAAAGTATAAGTAATAAAACATCCTATTAAAAATGGACAGTATTCTAAAGCAATGATCCAAAACAGTGTAGTAACACATGTTATGCATGGACATGCATACCCACAGAAGAAGTGTCTATTTCTCATTCTGAAAGAATGTATTGAATACATATTCAACCCTGAGCCTGGTTTTAATGTTAAAAAATATGCAGAAATAAAACGAACCTGCTGCTGTTGGACTGTTAGTTCTCCCACCATTTTCCAACACACCATGCATTAAAAAATGAAAAATAAAAAGGATGTATTTTACAAAAATATAGTGTTATTAGGGGAAAGAGGGTCTGGGCTATAGAAAAAGTAAGAATTTATTTTCAGAAGCTAAAATCTAATTGTACTAAAAACTTTCTTGCAGGTAAGTCTAAGCAAATTGCTCATAGTGAAATCATTGTTGAATCAGGTAAGTCCTACTTTTTTAAAGAGAATCTTTCTTCTCTATCTCCTTATCACTAATACATCTTTTTATTGTCTACATATTTTACAAACATGAAATAATCCTTACAGTCACACCCCACTGTGGTAGGTAAGTATCATCCTCATATTACAGATGGAGAAACTGAGGCAGAGAGGTTAGGGCTGGGATGTTCAAAAAAGCCTCAGGGATTTAGGTGCTCAGCTCCAAGGGGGATGTCCAATTCCTTTAGGTTGCTGTCAGAATCTCACCTTAACCTAAACGATTTGTCCAAGGCCATTAGAGGAGTTATTACGGTTACATTGTTTCCCTCAGTACCCACCATGCAGTTTGTGCTGTACGAACAGATAATGTGCTAGACCCTGCCCGGAAAACATCATATTCTAAAATATGAGAGGTACAGGCAGACTAATGAAGGGTAGAACAAAAAGGGAACAAAGTATAAAGTAGTCAGGGTGGTGATTAGATGCATTATTAAATACAATGTCAGGTAGCCCAATGGTTTTCCTTTTTAAAAGGCATAGGACCTGATTCAACAGTTACCTTGCCATTAACAGCTGACAAGTTTCTCCTAGACCAGTGATTCTCAAACTTTTGTACTGGTGACCCCTTTCACACAGCAAGGCTCTGAGTATGACCCCCCCCCAATAAATTAAGAACACTTATTTATATTCAACCCTATTATAAATGCTGGAGGTGAAGCGATATTTGGGGTGGAGGCTGACAGCTCGCGACCCCCTGTGTAATAACCTCACGACCCCCTGAGAGGTCATGACCTCCCGTTTGAGAACCCCTGTCCTAGACATTATGGTAGAACTGGTCCTTTAGGGTGGATTTGGATGTGGAGAGGGTAGTGATCTGTAGGTTGCCACAGGAAGAGCTTTCTATTTGTAACCGATAGCCTGGAAGAAGATATGCAGGTGGCTGCGGGGGCAATGAACTAACAGTGGGGTGAAATCCTGGCCCCACTGAAGTGAATGGGAGTTTTGCCACTGACTTTCATAGAGTCAGGATTTCACTCACTGTGTCAAGGGGGCCATAACTGGCAGAGGGAAGAGGGTTAGGGGAGGTGTGGCAGATGGTAAGGATCAGGAAGGGCTCTGAAAGGAAGGACAAGAAGCTGAATTAGACGCAGAAGAGGTTGGGGAGAAAGTGGCACACAGTCAGGGCCAGCTCCAGTGTTTTTGCCACCCTGAGTGGCGGGGGGAAAAAAAGTCACGATTGCTGCCGCTTCGTTCTTCAGCGGCAATTTGGCGGCAGGTCCTTCCCTCCGAGAGGGACTGAGGGATATGCCGCCCCTTTCCGTTGGCCGCCCCAGGCACCTGCTTGTGACAGCGAATGAGAAGAGTAGGGGGAGTTTCCTTAGCATCTCTGAAAAGAGGCAGCTTTTCTTTAGATGCCTAAATATGGCAAAAAGGACTTAAATAGAGTCACTTAAGCTTTAAAGTAGTTGACTTCTAACTTCTGTAAAAACATTGACACAACTATATAAATAGACAGATGAGTAAATAATAAATAATTCGTATACATTTTGTGAATGTTGATTTTTTTAAGTAAACTTTCCTTAAACTGTTTGAAACCTTGACCAAAAAAGGGATGAATTTTTTGCAAAAATGTTCATAGAAATGTTCCTATCTTTTGATCAGCTCTAATAAATAATTATTTTTCAGGAAGTGCATCTGTTTACTCATTTGTAGTAATAATATTATTGAAGGAGAATATAAACATTTAAATTTTAGAAAGAAAATAATTTCCCTTTTAATTACTGTTAATAACAATTTTGTTTATCAAGTACCCATTGCTCTGCTAATATGTTCATGGCTCCCCATAAATAAGGAAACAGAAAAATTACAACAGATAAAAATAATTTTTTATTAAGTCTAATTAAAAAATTCCATTAGGTTTAATGTCTTTTTTGTTAATACTTCAATTTAATCCTAATTTTTGGACAAAAATGATAAAACCACATAAATCACTATGAAAAAAGCTGGGGGGGGGAGGATAATTTAATTACCAGGAGACAGCTGGAGAAGAGACTGGGAAGGATGAATCTTTTATATAATAGCATGCTGTATATTTTGGAAATGTTCTCTCTAGATTAATTGAATGACAAGTTACTTGAGCCCATAGGATTATTTCCATATATTTAGATTTTATACATATTTGCATATTTCATTAAATAACACGTTTAAAATGTTTAATTCACTAACTTTTGCATTGTTGAACACACTGAAGTCGTATCATTTTAGATGACTTCCTAATGAGGATAATTCTCTTGTAGCATTGTGGGTATGTCCTAACTGATACATTGGATTGCACTGCAGATGATTCCTGCCTCATGTGTCACGTGGCAACTTGCATGCCCTGGGAGGTGCTGCAGGAGCCCCCACTGTGGTTTGTGGGTCCTGCAGCGCAGGTGTGTTCTGTTCTACCTGACAGGTTGAGTGCCATTTATGAATCCTGCATAGCAAATCGCATAGAAATGCCAGCACTGGGGCTGCCTCTGAGTAATGTAACGGTCATGCATGTTCTCCCTGACACATTAAATGACACTGCTGGCGCTGGGCAATATGACAGGTGTGTACTCCCTGGCATAGTGTGCAGTTAGCCTGGCATGTTGGACAGCACTGTTGACATCAGGAACATGGTGGATGTGTCTTGCCTGACATTACTGATTATGATTTATTGTTTATAGTGCTGTAACATCTGAAGGCCTCAATTAGGAATTGTGACCTAGCATGTTGGATGGCATTGTTGAAGCATTCTGCTTAGTACACAAGGGGGCATTGTGAGTGCACTCCAATGCATGTGTGTCTGGTATATCAGGACACATTGTTGTGTGTCCTGCTGAATGCATGCCTGTGGCATGAGGCAACTCAGAAGTTAACCTAACAGGGCTTGTTTTTAGTCTTAATTAATCCTAAATTTGCCTCTAAAAGAGATTTTATTGGTTTTGCTGAATATAAACATATTGTGTGTGGGAAAGCAACCTATGTGTGTTCACTTGTGTTACCAGTTTTCAGTCCTGTGCTAATATTTTAATCAATAGGCTAAGCAATAATTGTCTTCCAAGATCCAGTACAAGGAGAGATGAAAACTTAAAGAACCTTTGTCCTGATGCATTTAAAGAAAGTGAGATACCAAATGGTGGGAATACAAAAGAAATTTTAAAGGCAGAACATGGTGTGTTTTGTAAATGTCATTTCACAACGGAAGAGGTTGTTTTTGCATCCCTTGTCACATGAGTAGTCGTATTGATATCATGCATTGCTGAGTAGTCAACATGAGTAGTGGTAGTGAAATCACTGGGACTGCTGATGGCTGCAGAACTGGACCCACCAGCATTATGTGGCTCCATACCTAGATCAAGAAAAACCTGGTAGATTAGTCAATCAGTTGATAGGTTCCTGGGTGCACATAAAGTTGATTTTATTAATTAGCATTAAAATGGAAAGTTACCCTGTCATTTCTCATTTCTCAGGGGTCTGTTTTGGGACCGGTTCTGTTCAATATCTTCATCAACGATTTAGATGTTGGCATAGAAAGTACGCTTATTAAGTTTGCGGACGATACCAAACTGGGAGGGATTGCAACTGCTTTGGAGGACAGGGTCAAAATTCAAAATGATCTGGACAAATTGGAGAAATGGTCTGAGGTAAACAGGATGAAGTTCAATAAAGATAAATGCAAAGTGCTCCACTTAGGAAGGAACAATCAGTTTCACACATACAGAATGGGAAGAGACTGTCTAGGAAGGAGTATGGCAGAAAGAGATCTAGGGGTCATAGTGGACCACAAGCTTAATATGAGTCAAGAGTGTGATACTGTTGCAAAAAAAGCAAACATGATTCTGGGATGCATTAACAGGTGTGTTGTAAACAAGACACGAGAAGTCATTCTTCCGCTTTATTCTGCGCTGGTTAGGCCTCAACTGGAGTATTGTGTCCAGTTCTGGGCATCGCATTTCAAGAAAGATGTGGAGAAATTGGAGAGGGTCCAGAGAAGAGCAACAAGAATGATTAAAGGTCTTGAGAACATGACCTATGAAGGAAGGCTGAAGGAATTGGGTTTGTTTAGTTTGGAAAAGAGAAGACTGAGAGGGGACATGATAGCAGTTTTCAGGTATCTAAAAGGGTGTCATCAGGAGGAGGGAGAAAACTTGTTCACCTTAGCCTCCAATGATAGAACAAGAAGCAATGGGCTTAAACTGCAGCAAGGGAGATTTAGGTTGGACATTAGGAAAAAGTTCCTAACTGTCAGGGTAGTTAAACACTGGAATAGATTGCCTAGGGAAGTTGTGGAATCTCCATCTCTGGAGATATTTAAGAGTAGGTTAGATAAATGTCTATCAGGGATGGTCTAGACAGTATTTGGTCCTGCCATGAGGGCAGGGGACTGGACTCAATGACCTCTCGAGGTCCCTTCCAGTCCTAGAGTCTATGAGTCTATAATTGTCTTTCAGGATTTCAATACAAGTATTGTTCTAGTTATTATATAAATTTCTGTGTCTAGCAATGATCAGAACAGTGTCATCAATTTAGCCATATAACAGAATGTTACTGAAAACCAGAGACGCTTTAATTTTGTTTTTTAGGTAACAGCAAAGCTGCATCACAGTGTCCTCTCCATCTCTGCTCCACAGAGTGAGTGTTTCTGACAGCGTTCAGGAGAGCTCAAGTACTGTAGATTATAAACCTTGTTTTGCTGATTAACCATTTTGCGGGGGCCCCTGCAACCTTGAAAAGCCTGAAGAACATGATCCTTCAGCCTTTGCACCTGTTCTGCTGCAAGTCGCAGGCCAGATCTGCCCTAGGAGCCCCTTGCTGGTATAGCTATATTGGTATCCTATCCAAGCAAAATCACTCCTAGTCTAGATGCTGTTATACCAGTGAAGCTTCTCATGCTTTTGCCAGTATAGCTTATTTCACCTCCTCCCCCTCCCGAGCCAAATAAATTATACCAACAAAAGGACCGTTTTAGCAATATGTTATATTAGGGCCTTTTGCCAGCACAGCTATGTCAGTCAGAGAACTCCTCATCACACTTCTGACCATTACAGCTGTGCCTCCAAACGTTTGTAGGGTAGACCTGGCCTTAGCCCCTGAAAACCTTTTCTTAATCAGGTTGGGCAGGGAGTCAAAGAAACTTGGAGGTCTCCATACAACTCATTTCTACCCCGGGAATGCAGATCTTATCATTTTGAACATAGGATCATTTATAACTGACTATAGTGGAAAATGTTACATTTCAAAGGTGTTCCATGAAACCTGAAAATCACAGATTGTCACTTTTTAAAATTGTTGTAAATATTTTGTGCAGCCCGAGGTTATAGCACTGATGAAAGATTAGGATAGCATTGTGCCCTCTCACATAGTGATATATCTGTAGGCCATTGCCAGAAGCGGGGTACTAGAGCAAATGGTTTGACCCAGTGTGGCATATCTTATATGCCTGTAATATACAGCATAACACCACGTGTAGCCATTCTAGTCAAATATGTCTCTGGAAGTTTTTGCAGCTAGATTAGCGAGATTACTCTAGAAAACCATATACATTTAGTATTGCCACAGACCATCTGTTTTCTTGTTCTGAACAGACATCATCCCCATATAGTGACAGTCCCATCTTTTCCAACAATGGCAACCTATGGACAGACCCAGTACAGTGCAGGAATCCAGCAAGCCGCTACTTATGCTGCGTACCCTCCACCAGGACAACCTTATGGAATACCCTCCTACAGTGAGTAATCTTACTTTGTTAGGATATCTCGAAGAGCTTCTGCTTTCACTAGAGAATGTCTCATCCTTCTGACCCAAAAAGAACATACTTAATGATTAAACTTTCCAGACAAAAGCTCTTTAATTCTGTCGTGGATGGGGTTTCTTCCTTTTCTCTTTTGGCTTAGAGAAAAATTCAGATTTGTCAAAAGTTTTAGTAAGACTTTCCTCTGTACTCTCTGGATATTCAGCTCAAGTGGAATGGCACATATTAGCCTGACTTACAATCCTATCAACTAAGTAGGGTTGGATCTGGTCAGTAGCAGAATAGGAGATTTCCTGGAAATATCCAGGTGCTGCAAAGAGTGACAGTAGGGAGTCAGTAGCTGGTGAAGTTTCCTGTCACCCAGTACTGAGCCCAGCCCCCTAGAAAGTGCTTTTCTCTTGGAGATACCATCTTTGAAATGAGTCTCTGACCACTTGTGACCATTGGAGACCTTGGGGTAAATCCTCAGCTGGCACAAACTGGCATAGCCTCACTGGACTGCAGTTGGAGCTGTGCTGCTTTACATCAGCAGAGGATCTAGACCTGTATGTCCAGTCTTGCAAGATTGCAGAGAAAGGTAGTAAAAAAAATCTACATTTGTAAACTATGCTTGACCTCTCTACGTTCCCTCTGCAGTTTCAGTTACATGAGCCAGTCTTCATTTCCTTCATAAAAACTGTTGTGTATCATTGATGATACAGAACCGTTGTTTACTCATCTGTGCTGCAGATGAGTAAATTTAACAAGTGGTGCGTGAAATGATCTCTGTACTGCACAATGCTTTGTGATGAGAGAGACTAATACATTTGCAAGATATTATTATTAAATATTGCATATATAGTCTAAATGTATATACAATAAATGTTTTCAGACATACAGTATAGTAAAGATAATGGAAAGCAGATTTTTTTCTTGAGGCTGTCTTACCATTTTCAACATCTAAGAATCTGTTCCACCTCCTCTGTGTGTGCAAATTGTAGGGGAGCCAGTCTCCGTTCAGTGTAAATTGATGTCATGTGAGATATATTGGGTGGGTATGATTATTTTCAGTCACACTGTAAAGCCTCAGTAGATCTACTTGCTACTGAAATTGTGCTATTCACATGCTTATAGCATATTAAGAGTTGACTGTAAATAAGGCAAAATGATAGAGGGGCCTAAACAACCAAAGTTTGAGTTAGTAATTCAGGTTGGATAAAATTGAACCATCACCCAAACATTAACCAAACGTTTTTGAGGTTCAAATATATTTTTCACAAAACTGGTTTTCATAGCCCCATATGGAAATCCCTAAAATCCTACAGGGAAAGACTCTTCCTAGGAAATGTCTTACCCAGTTTTGTAGACCAAAGAGGTTCACGTTGTTTAGCTATGGCTTGGAAACGGTGGACAGCCAGACTTGTGGGTGCTTATCCCCAGCTGAAACCGTGAGCCCCCTTTCAGTTGTTCAGTACTACCCAAAACTGCTGTGTGGTTTTGTTTCCAATCCTACAGTCAGTTTTGACAGTCTTTGAGCTCCCATGCCCTTGTTTATTTGGTAAATACAGTGTTGCTTCCCAACATACAGCCGTAAAAACACAAACCGGTTACACAGCTATTAACAATGTTTTTAGTTAAGGAAAACTCAACCTAACAATCTGTGAAAGGCCTAGGTAACAGGCTTGGGAAAGTAAAATCTATCATGACAATTAGAGGAATGTTTTGAGTTGATTTTCTGGAATTACAAACACAAATGTGTCAGCTGGATGGGTTCCAAGGCAAACGCTGAACAGTTGTCCCTGTTAGAGCAGGTGAAAATATGGCCATTTGCTACTGGCTAGCGTCTTAAGGCACACACATGTCAGGCCTACATACTGTTTATAAATCCTGTAGATTACCTATTACCATCCTTGAACAGTGGTTTCCCTCTCTTGCCCCCACCCTCAATAATATATATGATACTGTATATGAGAAATCCCACCTGGCTGATGACCAAGAACAATGAACCAGTATTGTTTTTAGACACAAATATAAAACTAGGCCAGTTTCTAGACAAAACAGAGCATTGTGTGGAAATTAATTTGGTGCTAAGTTATTTCACTGTCTGACAACAATTTTTAGACTTCCAGAAAGGCCCAGTCACTGAAGATTAATTGTGGTCGGGGCTCTAATAGGCTGAGTGTTCACATGCATGGTGCTGATGTAATTGAAAAACAAATGTGATGTTATGAAAAACAGCTTCTCTTTGCAATCACCCACAAACCCCCTAGCAGACAGCCTCTACCAGCAATAATGGAGCCTGACACTTACCACAGCCTGTGCTCGCTCATTGTCCAAACAAATTTCCTGGGTTTCAGTATGGAATGTTGTTATCCCGTTGGTAATCTGCATTTAAATTGCATGGATTTCATCTAACATTGATTATTTCTCCTTAGAAATATGTGACTTCGTCTCAGGAGAAGCTATTCAGTAAAATTTACTCCCATCCTCAGCAAGTGCAGACTCACTGTACTTTCTCAGGTTGAAGGGATTGGCCAAGATAGAGAGCATCAACTTGGTTGGCTGAAGCCATATGGATTTGATGTCCCTTTGGAAGGTTTACCCGGAAGTGCACAAAAATGGCAGCAACCTGGGCAGCTCATAAATCCAAGGGCAGACCATCAATAGTCTCTTTGTTTAACCATGGTGCTCAGAGTGTGTTTCGTGACCATATTTTGTTTTGTGCAAATACACATGCAAAGAGGCAGAGGCCAAAAGATTTGTAAAAAAGACACACCTTTCAGCTGTTTATTTTAAAAATACAGCAGCATGATCTCAGCAGGCCCGGGTGATAAAATATCAGACCCTTTCACCACCTGCAAAGGTTCCATCTTGCAATGTTAAATTCAGTTAGTGCCGCTCCTCCTGTGATTTGACATGCGTTTTACTTGCCTGATTTTAGTACCAAGGAGATTTTGACTAGGGATTTGTGCATTGCTCAGCTTTACTATTGTCAACTATATGTGACTATCTAGTGTTCACACCTAACTGATATCCCTCCAATATGACCTGCTGACAAATACTGTGTTATCTCATTTTAAGTGGAGCTGATGAAATAATTTAATTTAAAAAAATCTTTCAATCATGAATGTTTACGTGAATAGAAATAACTGAGTTTAGTTTACTATAATTCATATGATCATGTTGTTAGCAGTTAGCAGCATTCTGAGAACCCCTCAGAATGTTTACAACTGCAAAAGTTTAATGAAGTTTGGCACAAATGTTTAGTTGTCCAAAAAATCTTTCTGGAAAGTGGATTACTTATTATTTTCCTGTCTTTAAGTTAGTCATCCATTCCGAGAGCAGAAACTGTATCATGGCAACCAATCACACAATAATGACTACTTAATATAGTTAACACAAATAGTTTGTGGTGAACATGCAGGCCATACATTATTTCAGAAAAATATTTGGCTAATACTAGGGAATAATGAAAATGTTTTCAAAAATTGGGATTTGTTTGCTAATAAAAAAGGTTAAATCCAAACTGAATATTAAAAGTCAATAGTTTTGATCAGCTCCAACTCTAGCTAAAATGTCATAAGCACTGACATTTTTTGTTATACCTGTATATGATGAGATCAAGCAGAACCCTAACCTTGTGCATTTGGTTCCTTTTATATTCTCCAAAGGCATCAAAACAGAAGATAGTCTGAGCCATTCTCCAGGACAGAGTGGGTTTCTTAGCTATGGATCCACCTATAGTACCCCAACAACAGGACAAGCACCATACACCTACCAGATGCACGGTCAGTATGGCTAGTTTTCTTGCAGTTTATAGTCTACTAAGACCTGCAGCTTCAAGCACTGGGCAGTAAAATCATGTTCCATCTGTTGGAAGTATGAAGAAAAACAGGAGAGTACCAAATCACTGCTGTTTTGATCTGAAATATGCTGAGTGTGGAAGAACCATTTTCAATATTGACAACCCCAGGTGCCCACAGATGAGTCAGGCTCCAAAAATCAAATAATGAGATTGTCTTAAAAAGCTTGAGATTTTTACAGAGCTTTGGGTCACCTTTTCAAGCTTTTCTCAACAATCATGAGGGAAGGGCCAGAAATTTACTCCACTTCCACACACTCTGTAAAACCTGAGTTTCAACCTAATTACTTTGACTCTAGGAACAGGGGCTTTAAGAAAAACACCAGATATCACAAGACTTATAAGATATCATGAGACTCAAAGAGTTGGTAACACTGCTTTTTATTTGTTGATTTTGATTTGGAGTCTTAAGACTCATAAAGTATATTAAAATTTTGGAATTTCATTTGTGATTTTTTTGTTCGGCCATTTTTTTGATGCCATGGAATTTGATTTTTGCCGAACATCTTGGTGCTGTCAGTCAGATACCTGAATTGGGAGTGATGCACTTCCAGTATCTTTCTTAATACTTTATATATCCTGTCTGCTTTATGCTGGGGCAGTTGCGGCCCCTGACCTTAGTGAATAGTGTTCATTTTCTAATACTTGCTTGTGTGATTAACCAAGAGGATGGAGGATGTGTCCTCATTTTCAAAATCCTTACAGGAAGGGGGAAAAAATGGTGTGTGGGGGGGTGGAGGGTTGGAGGGCAATCTGCACTACAGTTTGAGTTCTGCAATAGCTCTAATAATCTGGATCTAAAAGTGCTTGCCCAGAAAACATTGCAGGAAGTGATGATTAGATCTAATGTACTGGCAGCTGGAGAGAGGAAATATGCCACAATAATTTCAGTTTTATGTAGCAGTGTGCTTTTGCTTTTTACAATGAGGGGCATAGTGTGTAGGAACTGATTTTATGTCGCTGATATAAAGTGGTCATGTCATTCCTATACAGGAAGTAATCTAAAATATCCAAGGGGAGAAAAGTTTCATTTTCACTTAGAGTAGTGACACACCACTTTGAGTCCAATATGAAGGTTGCACTGAATTGGACAGGATGAAAAAAATGTATTTTCTCCTCTTTCTCCTCGCCTGCAATTTTGTCCTTCACTAGACTTCAGTGCACCTACATTTTAAAGTGCCAGTGACTTCTCTGTGATGTGAAGAATTGTGACTAAATTAAACTAGGGACTGAGTACTTGAGGACTTGTGATCTATATGCAAAGTATTTCTGCTCATTCTTAGACTGTGCAAGCCTCAAAAAGCCAAGAGTGCAGGCTCTGTGGTTATAGAAGGGAAAGGACAAGCAGTTAGAGAGACAGAACAAACCACTCCAGGATTCAACGGGGAGAGGGAAAGCAAAATACAAATGATGATAATGCTTTGCACTTATCTTGCTTCTTTATCTGAGAGTCTCAACACATTTTTGAAACTTAAACCACAGAAAAGTTAAGTGACTGCCCAAGGTCACATAATCAGTGGTGGAGAGGAAAGAGAACCCATGTCTTCTGTCTTCCTGTCCTTTCTTTTGATCTCTAGACTATGGCTCTGTTGTCACCACAGTGCCCTTTTCTGTTTACATCTAAATGCGGGGTTGGCAACCTTTCAGAATTGGTGTGCCGAGTCTTCATTTATTCACTCTAATTTAATACAGTAATACATTTTCACGTTTTTAGAAGGTCTCTTTCTATAAGTCTATAATATATAACTAAACTATTGTTGTATGTAAAGTAAATAAGATTTTTATAATGTTTAAGAAGCTTCATTTAAAATATAAATTAAAATGCAGAGCCCCCCGGACTGGTGGCCAGGACCCGGGCAGTGTGAGTGCCACTGAAAACCAGCTCGCGTGCCACCTTCGGCACCCGTGCCATAGGTTGCCTACCCCTGATCTAAACTATCCACAGACGCTCTGCAAAGAAGGAGAAAGGGAATTGTTTTCCTGCCCAACCGGGAAGGGATGGACAGACACACTGAGTATAACTTATCCTCTGCTCTGCTTTATTTTGGGTTTTAAAATTTTAAAAAATTTAACCCTAAATAGACACATAACCGTAAACAGAATTTTTTTAAATGTCGATACAGCAATGATCTAGGGAAGTTGGGAAGGGAAAGGTGATCCTCGGCTGAGATGTCATATGCTAAGATTATCAGAGCCAGATTTCATTGTAGGGTACTACTACACGCCTTAGAGTATGTGGGCCAGCAGAAACTGATGAATCCTTAAACATCAGCCTTATCTAGTACTTGACCCAGAGCCCATGAATCAACGGAAAGACTCCCATTGACTTAAGTGAACTCTGGATCAGGTTCATACTGAGGCATTTGGAGGAATCCAGAATGAATTTATCAACTGCTGATCACATCCCTGAAAGCTATATATTTATTCTGTCCTGAAATGTAAAGGATTCTTCCTGACCATCCCAGTCACTGGATTAATGGTTGCTTCCACTTTCTCCTTTCTGCATCTCAATCTTATAATAACTCTGAACAATAAGCATGCTGTTCTGCAGTAAGGACTCTTCTTTCTGTGTATCATTGGAAAAGCATCCATTTGTTCTTACAACCAGGGGCGGCTCTAGACATTTCGCCGCCCCAAGCACGGCGGCATGCTGCGGGGGGCGCTCTACTGGTCGCCAGTCCCGCGGCTCCGGTAGACCTCCCGCAGGCGTGCCTGCAGAGGGTCCGCTGGTCCTGCGGCTCTACTGAAGGCAGCCTGCCTGCTGCCCTCCCGGCGACCGGCGGAGCGCCCCCTCCTCGGCATGCTGCCCCAAGAACGCGCTTGGCGTACTGGGGCCTGGAGTCGCCCCTGCTTACAACCAGCTCTAGATATGGGAATGTCGTGGACTGAGTGCAGCTTCATCTGCGTTAGGAAATGCTGGGCCTGATGTCCCCTTGCAGCAGTAGCAGCTGTACTGTGTCCTAATTAACTTCAGTGAGATTCAGTGCTAATGGCTGTAAAACTGCTATTGACAAAGTACAGGCATTTTCCAATGGTGTCTTGTAAGGCTGGTAATATTCTTGCCCACTTTTTGTTTCCTCAGACCTTTTAGAGGGTCTGCACATGTGCTTTGTATTAGCTGCAAAAATCAGAGTTGTTTTGGAAGGTACTCATTACTCACTTGGGACCAACATTTTCAAAGATGGCCTCTCTTTGTGCAATCTGGAGATTTGTATGAGCAAATCTTGCGCACTATCACTTGTGAATGCAAATACTGTATGCTACTTGTCCAAAACTATTGACGCAGGCAAATAATGTAAATTATACTTAAAATGAGCTGGAAAGAACTTCATTCATGTCTGCACACATAGAAGTCTTTCAAGTGTCCACTGTGTCTATGCTGTATAGTTATATCAGATCATTTCACAATGCTTTATTGCTGTCCCCAGTTGGACAATTTCAGGCAGCCTCTCAAAGCTGGTATTGTAAAAAGAATTTTTATAGTGGCAGGTGCTGGTCCCCAGGAAACTGTCCAGGAATAAATAATCTGTTTCCTGTAGTAAACAAACATTTTCCCCCTGTCCTAGCTGCTCAGGAGCACAAGAGCTTTAACCAACTCCCTGTCTCTAAAGTTTATTTACTCTTCCTGAGTGCTGGTGAAAGGTTTGGCTGGGATGCTCTGAGCCTTCCTGCCCCAATTGCTACTGAGGAATGTACACTCCAAGCTTTCCCACACTAGTGCACCTGGGAGGGAGGGGGCGAGGGCAGATCATTTTCTCTCCCTGACATTAACAAGTGACTTTCCATGCTCACTTCATCTCCAGGACCTTATTGGACCTCTGCCCAGCTCAGATCAGTCCTGCTGGTCACCCTGCTGTTGAGCCCACAAAATGAGTCATGATGATGGGCTAAAACAGCTGAAAGCACAATTTATTTATTTACTTTTTATAAAGCCAAAGCTCAGGAGGGCTTTAAAAGTCAAACTCTTAACTTTGCATCCAGGACAAAGCATTTTACATCATTTTAAAAGAGAAAAGGGCTCTTCAAAGACTGACACATGCACGACCATAATCAGGAAAGTTCTTACAGCAACCCATGTTGGACAATTTTGCATTTTAGTTTGTGAGAAAAATAGTTCTCCTGGGTAAAGATGTAAAATTACTGAAAAATATAATAGTGCAAATTCGTAAATGAATTAGCTTCAACTGTGATTGCCCGCATTTAGTGCTGACGTCCCGTTAATATTTTAGCGAATGAGTTTGAGTGTTTGGTGAAACCATGAATTCTAAACAAATCCTGCAGAATATTCAAATTCACACCATAACCCTGGTTCTAAGAATTACACACATCCAACCAGGGAATAGGAGCATACCATTGATGTATTGTGCCAATCAAGATTGTAAAAAAATGCCATTATGAGCTCCACATGCATTGGCTTACCGTGACTCTAGATCACATTTTCTCAGGTCCCAAGTTAAAATTGGTTTTTTTTTCCCCCAAATGCCAGCACAGCCTTAGCCTGGGATAATGAGAATCAAGCCAGAATCTCTCCTCCTTGTCCATCATTATAAGTAATAAGGTTTCTTGAAGCCAAAATCTGCTCTCCCTTACACCTGTGCAAGGTCATTAGACATTGTTATAGGGTAGAATTTGACTTTTTGTTTGGAACTCCAGATGACAGTTGTGTGCATCATGTGCTAACAGGAGTAAAAAAATAATTTTGGTCTCTAAAGATCTGCATAATAAGAGGGACGCTATTTTGCAGACATAGCGTGGGAAACCCAATGAAATAGAAAAGGTGGGCCTGGCCCCCTGACAGGAAATAACCCTAATGTGGTGCCAGTATCCATATGCTAAATATCTGATACAATATCACACATATATGTAAAACATAGGGGATATGACCAAGCAGTTTCACATCTTGCAACATATGGCATAAAATGAAATATACAACAAAGATATTTTAAACTGAAATCTCTTTTAATGTAATTGCAGTGTAATACAATAGATCTTAGTATGTGATCACTCTTTGAATTATATGGCTACACCCTGAAACCTTATGTTTGTTCTAAAATAGTGTATGTATGTAACTGGCATATAAATTTACATACAGCCAATATCTTTGTGAAAATAAAATGTTTTTCACTATGAAGGAGATTCAGGAATACATAGATAGGAAAATGGGAGAGACCAGGCTAGATATGTGACTTATTTGGGGGTACCAGTCGCTCTCAGAGCAATTTCAAATGAAAAGAGGAGGGAGCACCTTGCTTTAGACCCTTTTACTTTCAAGGTAATGTGCCCTAGTGCTCACTAACTGAAATCCCTAATTAAGGTTTTTGGGTATGAAGACTTGTACCATTCCCTCAGTGGACATGCATCTAGGCACACACCTTCAGTACTGACTCCTAGAAAGATTAGAGAGACAAGGCTGGGTGGGATAATCTCTTTTATTGGAACAGCTTCTGTTGGTGAGGGAGACAAGGTTTCCAGCTTTTCCCAGAAAGATGACATCCTAGACTAGGTAATAGAAGAGAGATATTGTACCCTTTTAACAAACTGCTTCTCGGGCCAAATCTTCAGACCCTTTAGAAGAACAACAATGTACTAATTTGCTTATGAAATTATTGGTTTAGCACAGATAACATGATACAAGAGACACAGATTAAATTCAGTCCATGCCCTAAACAATCTAAAAGGCCAATTACGAAACTGAGTGCAGACATCAGATGAGCAAATCCCTAAATGCATCCCGTTAGCCAGTTACCTGTTTTGCCTGCAACTGTGGTAATTGCACATGCAAATTAGGTGCACAATAGGTGCAGGCATTTAGACTCCTAATATGGCCAGTAAATAAATAAAATTAAAAAATCTGACCCTTAATGTTTCATTAACAAGGAGGGGGAAAAAAGGAATGTGCCACCAATCCTAGCAAAGGGAATTAAAAATAATAATAATAATAATAATAAATAATCCTGGACGTTTCTTTGCCTATCTTGTTTTAGCCATTAGAGCTGATCAAAAAAATAGGAAAAATGTTTGCCATTTTTTTGGCCAAAATTCAAGATTTCAACAAAATTTCCAGCCAGCTGTAATATGGTAGCCGCAGGACCAGCACTAGTGTTTTTAGCGCCCTAGGCGCACGGCCATTTCGCCACCCCGCACACTGGTCCCGCGGCTCCGGTGGACCTGCTACAGTCGTGCCTGCAGGAGGTCCACCGGAGCCACGGGAGCAGCGGACCGTCCGCAGGAGTGCCTGCGGGACCAGGGGACCCTCCGCAGGCACGACTGCGGCAGGTCCACCGGAGCCACCTGCTGCCCCCGCTCCCCCGGCAAAATGCCGCCCCCCAATAATCCTGGCGCCTAAATGGAAGTGCTGGCCCTGGGTAGCCAGTCAGAGTATGGGAGAAATTTTCCATTACTTAATTTTTTTTTTAATTCAACTCCTTTGTTAAAATTCAGAATTTTGAGAAAGTGTTTAAAAGATTGAAACTTGGAAAATGTTGAACAGATCTTATATTCATTTTGTTACAGGATCCATCCCCACAGCTGACAGCCATTAGGCAACTGGCATCCAATACATGAGGACGGCCTCTTTTAGCAACACTAACACTCCATGCTGTACCCAGCTCTACCACGTGTATTAACAAGTCTTGTGTATCCCTTCTCATTTCCATCCCTCTTGCTATTCTCTTTCTGCTGTTCGGTTGATCTTGTATCTTTTGGTGCCACCTTTCCTTTTCCTGGGGCCAACTACTGCTGGTGCCCCATCATGCACATGTCTGTGTGTGAGAGAGAAAGGAACTCTGTGTCTGCTTTCACCCTCAGTTACTGTGGATTTTGACACTGTGTGTCACTCCATTGACGTCAGTGGAGTTTCCTCTGGATTTTCACTGATGTAACAGAACAAAATCTGGTCCTCTGTAAAAGCAAAATTGTCACTCCTTACTCTTAAAAGACTTCTGCAACAAGACAAGACCGTCATTTGATCAGCTGAATGAAATATTAATTTAAGCAGCCATGCTGGCTAACATACAGTGCATCAGCGGTGTAGAAACAGCAATAAGGACCAGGCTGCAGGGCATTTCCTGTGGATTAGTGAGCGGGTGTGGTCCCTTAATTGCACCTCAGGCCATCTCCTCCCAGCTGGTCCTTAATCCCGAGGAAATGTCCAGCTCTTCAATTATTATTGCTTAAACAGCTGCTGGTTTGAAACTACGTGCTAATGAAATTGCACAACACATAAACTGTAGCCAGAGACCATTCCAAACGCTTTATTTGGGCAGAAAAGTGTTTGCCCATCATTTAAAAACCAAAATAATCCAAATCCCTTTAGCCACAGAATAATTCGTATGTTATAAGAAAAAGTTCAGTTATGTAACTATAATAACTTGTCTTTGGCAAGAGATTGCAGGGCAGTATTGAGTTCTGTGCACATATATTTGGGGCCAAAAACCTATACATGGGAATTCTTCGTTACTGCTGATAATGTAGCTTCCTTGTGCAGATAGCAGATATCATAACAAATTAACAGATAAGTAGATTTCATATCTGCAGCGATGACTTGCATTGGACTTAACTGCATATGTTACCTATATTTGTGATATGAAATATTGCCCTACCTTAAATCCCACCCCCTACTAAACTCAATATATATTTAGTAGGCAGATGTGGGTTTTCTAACAAAGGGAACATTTTTAGCTCATGATTTAGGTACAACATAGGTAATATTTTCTACATTTTAAAATGGATGCCTAAATTGTTAGTAATCTTATGTAATGCTTGCACATGTACAAAATAGGTACTTGTGGACCCATGTAACAAGTGATTAGCGGTATGCATATGTGTGTTTAACAAGGAGAAACTGAGTGCTAATATTTGAAAATCTAGCGTCTTAAATGCTTAGTGATGAAATATACAAGTATATGGTGAGGTAATTTAAGCTCACACTTGAGTAATGTGAGTTACGCTATAGGATATAGACAATAAATCCATCTGAAGTCTCCCAAAATGAAAGAGAAGGAGAGAATGTTCTCAGCAAACTGTCACTGAGATGCTTTAGCTTCATAAAATTAAAACCTCCCTAGAAAATGAGTAGCCCCTTTCAAGTCTTCTGCTCCACCAGCTGGTTCACATTAGTCGCAGTCTAAGACTATGGCGGCAGAGCTGTGCCCTATATCACAGTGAGTTCAGGGGGGGAGAGGCCTCTCGTCAGAAGGGGTCAGACCTCACTTTTTACAGTATAAATACAAGTTCCCATAGAATAGCAGCACAGTCTCCCTTTCAAACGTTTCAAAACACCAAAGGCTGACCATGCTAAATTTACTTTGTTTTCAAAGCAGGGATTTTTGTGGCAGAGGGGGGTCATGGAGGGGGAGAGAAAGGTGTTGACAATGCTGCACTGTGTGTTGCAAGGGAATCTGTGCTACTGCTACCTATGGAGAAAACCCTGCTTTAGATCTGCCGTGGTTTGCTGCCGTAGAGACACTGTTGTTGACACTTGCGTTCAAATTCATGGGTTTGTTTGTTGTTGTTGTTTGTTGTAACTTGGCCATAAAAATGTACTCTTAAACCTTTATTAAATGAGGTCTTCATGAACTTGGGAGGGAGACGTGACTGGATATAGAGGGGAGCGAGAAAGATAGACCTACAGATGGCTGATTGTAATTTAGGGAGTCTTTTTCAATGAGATATTAATTTAAAAAAAATGGTTTGGAACATCCATTCCACCTGGCCCAGCCAGTGGCTGGAAGGATGATCTGTCTTGGGCACCAGAGTCGGTGGCTGGGGTTTCAAGTTTGGGGTTGGATGGGAACAGATTCTCAAGGCTCAATGGAGAACCGGGAAAACCCCACTGCCAAAAACTACGTTAATTTAAAAAAATAGCACTTTTTATTGCATCCTAGAATTTCTACAACCAAAAATAGGCATACATTTTGAAGACGAATATTTCCTGCGGGTGGTAGCTGAGATATCATCTGTTGAAATATTCAAGAGAAGATAAGAGGAAGCCTTCCAGAGACAAGGGTAGAGGAGGATTCTTTAAAGCCCATCTATATGTGAATGGCTGTTGTCACTATATTATCTGTACACTCAGTAAGATGCAATAAAAATGAAAATTCACTTCGCTTGATTCTTAATGCTTTAAAAACATCTACCCTCCTCTCCAAAAAAACTAGAGGCCTTTCTGGAAGATATGCTTTAGTCGAACATCAGTTATTTGCCTCAGTACAGGAGTAGCTGATGAAATTCCATGGCCTGTGTTATACCAGGTCAGTCTAGATCAGGGGTAGGCAACCTATGGCATGGGTGCCGAAGGCGGCACGCGAGCTGATTTTCAGTGGCACTTATGCTGCCTGGGTCTTGGCCACTGGTGGGGAGCTCTGCATTTTAATTTAATTTTAAATGAAGTTTCTTAAACATTTTTAAAACCTTATTTACTTTACATACAACAATAGTTTCTTTCTATATTATAGACTTATAGAAAGAGACCTTCTAAAAATGTTAAAATGTATGGCCGGCACGTGAAGCCTTAAATTAGAGTGGATAAACGAAGACTCAGCACACCACTTCTGAAAGGTTGCCAACCCCTGGTCTAGATGATCTGATGGTTCCTTCTGGCCTTAAAATTCGTGAAATTATGGAAAATCCTTTATTTAGCCTGCCAGCTGAGGAAGACAGTGGTGCGGAATGGGGACACGTTAGTTGAGCCCATATTCACTAGCTGGATTTGCTGAGCACAAGTCCTGCATGTTATCTGTGATGAGATTAATTAGGAACATTGTAGCCTTTGGGCAGCAGCAGTATTGAGAGATAAGAGGAACAAGCTGCTGGCTGAGCAGAAAGACCCATTGAGCTGCTGGCTGAGCAGAAAGACCCATCCAAAACTAATTTCAGCTGGAGGTTGCTGTTTGTGCATCTTAAGATGTAAGGTTCAGATTTTCAAAAGACAGACCTCTGTCTTTTTGCAGGCACAGTTTGGCCTGGAAAAATTGCACCAGCAAACTTAATAAATATGCTATGGAATTGTGTGAAACTTCAATAATTCTTGGAAAATACACAACAAATATTGAACAAATTGTTGGAACAGAATGTGGATTCTTCATGAGAACGTAAGAACATAAGAACGGCCATACTGGGTCAGACCAAAGGTCCATCCAGCCCAGTATCCTGTCTGCCAACAATGGCCAATGCCAGGTGCCCCAGAGGGAGTGAACCTAACAGGTTGTCTGTTAAAGGGTTGTCTGACTTACTTCCCCTCTGATCATCAGGACCCAGACAGCACAGGTCATTTAATTCTTCCCATCACAAAGCAGTTTCTAATACAGAGGAGACTGTTCGGAAGCCCCTACACCTGATTACAAGGAATGTTGACTGTGCCTATGCACCATTACCAATGAGTACTTTAGAAATGCAAATATAGTTAGAATTTCCCAAGATTTGGATTAAAAATGCAGTTAATTCATTGGACCATAGCAATAGAATTCTGTATTGACCATCTATATTTACTCTTTCATATATATGCAGCTTTAAAATTAAAAAGAAATTGGAAGAATTCTAAGGTATATAGCATTTCAAAGATTTGTGCTGAGATTCCTTTCTATGAATCTATACTATTGTTTCTATTGCGATCTGAATTACAAACCAAATGATTTCATACACCCTAAAGGAAACAATACATCTTTGCTTCCAGAAGATCTTGGGTCTCAGTTCCCCATCTCTAGTAAGCAATGGAATGATGTATAACTGATAAAAAGAAGGCCAGGAAAAAGGGCATATTTTTCTGACGGCTAATAGAAATATATTTAATGCTAAGAGGTGAATACATACTTGAATCAGCTCACATCTGAAATTCATATTTCAGCTTGAAAATACACCAAGCTGCAGGATTTTAAGAGGTGTTACTCAATTTCCAAAATTTATTAATTTCTGGTAGCAGAATTAAATTACATGGATTATCTTGCACCTCTTGGGTCATTTGCCAAAAAAGAAAAAAAATTCAGGATATAGTGTCAATACTTGAATGGGGAATGGGCATCTAGTTTTGAATTTATCAATGATTCTACTTCATGTGCATTTGATATCACAGTAGAAAATAGGGTTTAGTCCACACTTGCATCATTAACCCAGTCTACAAGCATGTGGTACAAAGTGATGCAACAGAAGCAGAAGACGGAGTTGTAAACCATGAAACTCCATAGCTCTGCAATCATTATGCATGAGGACTTTTGATATTCCAAAGATCTTAACTGCAAGTTCATCTGCAATCAGCATTCCTTCACGAAGTGTGCCTGACATTGACTAAGTTTACAGTGAGATTTAAGATGGGGGTGATGGTGTATGCTTTTGGAGGTGGGGGGCATTGTTTTGTTGGGCGGGGGGGTTGCAACAGAGTATGTTGTATACCAAAAATAACTTAGTGGGAGGGAAGAAAGAGGAGAAAGATAAGGAAGCTTTTTTTGGTTACTCAACTTTATTTTAGGCTTGAATAGAATATTCTAAAAGTTACACAAGGTTACTGGGAGGAATTGCAACTGCTTTGGAGGACAGGGTCAAAATTCAAAATGATCTGAACAAATTGGAGAAATGGTCTGAGGTAAACAGGATGAAGTTCAATAAAGATAAATGCAAAGTGCTCCACTTAGGAAGGAACAATCAGTTTCACACATACAGAATGGGAAGAGACTGTCTAGGAAGGAGTATGGCAGAAAGATCTAGGGGTCATAGTGGACCACAAGCTTAATATGAGTCAACAGTGTGATACTGTTGCAAAAAAAGCAAACGTGATTCTGGGATGCATTAACAGGTGTGTTGTAAACAAGACACGAGAAGTCATTCTTCCGCTTTACTCTGCGCTGGCTAGGCCTCAACTGGAGTATTGTGTCCAGTTCTGGGCATCGCATTTCAAGAAAGATGTGGAGAAATTGGAGAGGGTCCAGAGAAGAGCAACAAGAATGATTAAAGGTCTTGAGAACATGACCTATGAAGGAAAGCTGAAGGAATTGGGTTTGTTTAGTTTGGAAAAGAGAAGACTGAGAGGGGACATGATAGCAGTTTTCAGATATCTAAAAGGGTGTCATCAGGAGGAGGGAGAAAACTGATTCACCTTAGCCTCCAATGATAGAACAAGCAGCAATGGGCGAGTTAGGTTGGACATTAGGAAAAAGTTCCTAACTGTCAGGGTAGTTAAACACTGGAATAGATTGCCTAGGGAAGTTGTGGAATCTCCATCTCTGGAGATATTTAAGAGTAGGTTAGATAAATGTCTATTAGGGATGGTCTAGACAGTATTTGGTCCTACCATGAGGGCAGGGGACTGGACTCGATGACCTCTCGAGGTCCCTTCCACTCCTAGAGTCTATGAGTCTATGAGTTAATTGAATACTTGACTTAGAACCCTAACAATGCTTTCATGAAAATATTTATCAAGTAAAGGGAATTTTAATATAGTCTAGATAAAATTATATACAAAAAACTACATTAAGAAACATTAAGGTTGCAAGGTCAAGTACTCAAATTAGAAAATGCCAGATTTACGGTGGTCTGTGTAATCTTAATTCTTCCCTCTTGTGCATTCATCCGTTCTGTGCACTGAATGAAGCAGGGATCCTGTGGGGAAAAATGTGATCAGGTGATTAAAGGTTGTCACAGTGCATCTGGACAAAGGGGTGCAACATGTGTTTGCACAGACAAGTAAATCTGCTGTTTCCTAACTGTAAAATGCTACAACCAAATAATGTTCTTTTAGGTCTTTATTTTAAAAAGATAAAATAATATAATTGTTTGAAGTGTTTTTTAATGGAAAAAGATAAAAACTTAACTACATTATGTACAACTGTAACAAACCTTATTCCAATCCCATGATATATTTATCATCAGTATTTGAACCCTGAACGTCAGCACTGAAGCACAGACTGCTACCACTTGACATATAGGACTAACTACACTAGTTGATAGAGAGAGAGAAGACTGTTATCCCAGAAGGAGTATGGCCCACTGGGTCCAGGTGCTGGGTCCAGGGATGGGAGAGCCAGTGCTCACTTTTTTCTCCTCCTTGCCTCCGCAAATTAGGGGAATTCCTCAAGGGGAAGGGGCTGTTGGGTCCAATCTTGTGTTTGCAGGGCACCTGGCCCGGTTCCAGTCCCATGTGGTGCCCCCACAAAATAGTGGACAACCTAAATATAGGGTGTGCTACCAGCTCCTGTATAACATTCATGTCTGTTGTTCACCACATAAAGTTTAGATTGTGTAACTAGATGTTAGTGCTGGCTGAAGGTGTCTGATAGAGAGCCCTTGAGACTGAGGTCTTCTCACCACAAGACAGGTACAGCACAGTTAGTAGCAATACAAGTTTATTTCATGTTGTCCTACTAATGTGCCACAAACTTGACCATGCAAGGGACCACTGCTAGGATGAAAGGGTTATTTAGTATTTGGTCCCTTTACTGAGATGTCCAACAAGAGGTTTTTGATGATGGAAATTGTGATGTGGAATTGTACTGAATTCAGCTAAGTTTTTGTTGCAGCATTGTCTACTGCTTGCTTAAAAAGTTTCCTTGTGATGTATTTTTAAAGAAAATGTAACTTTGTTTCCCATAGTACCTGTCCCAGCAACCTATAAAGCTTGTTAGAGTGAACATTTTCTCAGAAATAATATAGGGGACACTTTCCCAGCACCAGACTCCAGATAGTGAATGCAGGCAATCTATGAACTTTCAAACTCTTAAAATGAATTGAGTCATGTGGAGCAGTTCACCTATAAAAAGAAAATGGAAGATAAAAGCCAAACCCTTACAGCAGTCTTGTTCATCATGCTTTACAGACATGGGTGAGTAATGAATTATGGGTCACAGACCCAAAGCAGCATAAGGAGGAGACTTTGGTCGAGAAATGTTGTACAATGAAATATGTCCTAAATAGTAACCTAAGTGGCCAGCAAAAATCAGTCAGCCTAATAGAGATGGTTTCTAAACCAAAGGTTGAACAAAATCGTAGTGGAAACCCCATGGGGATATTTTAAGTTGGTGATATAAAACAGGGTATTCTACAGGAGATATTTGTTAATGTGAGATTCATTGTGTTTCTAAAAGAGCAGTATGCTTTAGCAGAAGCTACTGCAGTAAAATGCCACAGTGCTGTTGTGCAGAACCACTCTGTCCACATAGGCTTTTACAATGTGCTCTTCTCAGTAGTATTCAAGTCCTTCCAGATAGAAATACAGAGCAGGCTGTTTGGTGGAAGGGAACATTATGCTTAATGGCAAACAGTTGAGCAGTATGACACAGCGTACATATGGACTGAGTTTATCTTCTCCTTTAGCAGGTCAGATACTCACTTGAAATAACTTCACAGCTGACAGCAGTGTAACATTTTATTGAGATTCCTTGCCCAATAAATGCAGGCAGATGTCGTAGGATTTAGACTCTTACAAGGCACTGGAGTATTGTTGGTGGGAGGTAATTCTGACGGGTGCTTAACCTCTATCTAAAAAAGTATCAGCCTGGAGAAGGCAGTATTTACTGCAGGAAACATTAGCTTGTCAGAGAGGTAAAATGCTGCAAAGAACCTTCTGAATGACCACCGAAGTCACCAGCCAGATGTTGGCCATAGAGTGAAGTAATGCAAACACTGCTGGGAGTTATACTGGTACTTTTCCTTGCATCACTGACTGCCAGCACTGTTCCCTATAGGAGCATTAGCTTTTTAATGTAAGTCTGAACAACATGTTGTGTATAAAACAGGACATGCCATGTTGTACAGGATTATAAAACCCAGTGTATCACTATTGCATGGGACGTTCAATTTATTAGTATTAGGAGATTATAAAAAAAATCCTTTCAGAGATCTTTCATTGGAACTGATCATCTGTGAACTGAAAGAATCAGTGGATCATCATTTTGTTGTATCTTTTCAACCGCTTCTGCAAGTTGTCCCTACCATAACATCAGCCACCACGCAAGGTGGCCACAGGTAGTCTAGATACTGTGCACCCTTTGTGTGTTCCTAGACTCCTCACTGCTACTGTATACCAAAAGAGTTAAGTCTGTGAAAAATGCCCTGTTCCACACTTACATCTCTTCAGACTTGGCCATCTACATTTTTGTGACACTTGATTGTTTCAGTGCATTCAGTTCTGGAATGAAAACATGACCTAGAAAAAAGCTCCTGTTAGTTCCGAGTGTAGCAGCTCACGTACTCACCAACAGAGCCCACTGGGAGAATATCTCCGTGGTGCTCTCCTCTCTACACTGGTCCCCACAGACTGTCAAGTTCAAGGTATAGCCCTAATCTTCAGAACCTTCTGTGGGACTGCTCCACATTACCAAACAGGTCACCTCATTCGCCACTACTGTAGCATCCCAAGACAGCTACATTGCTCTGAAACAATGGAACTCTCAGCAGCATGAGTGAACCTAGTAAGTGCAGAGACAGAGTTTTCCTGATAGTGCCTGGGTGGAACTTACTCCTGAAAACACTGAGAACAGCCATCAATCTGATTGCCAAACTTGCTTCATCATCCTTACTTTCCTGAGTGGAAAAGGGATGGAAAAAAACTACCATTAAGGAGATGGGATGGGGAAAGAAACTGAGAACTTTGTAACATCTAACACCTAGAATTTCTTATGCATTCCAACACTACCGTGAGTGCAGTATAGAGAGATTGTGTAAAAGATTGGGCAGTTTACTGTGGTCTTTGGATTTCGAGAAGCTATTGGAGGTAAGGAAGCGAGGAGTTAGGTACAGGAGAGAAGAATGGAGACATTTTATAAGTGGAGAAATCATAGAAAAATGAACAGTATTGCTGGAGGTTTTACTGAAATAGAAATTAGAGTAATGCAGTGGTAAATCAGGTCCAAGGACTGCATTTCTCTCCACAGGGATGCAGTGCAGGGCAGCTGGTTACCTGCAGACTTTCCAAAGAGGACCAAAGCAGCAGAAGAGGTGTATAGGCAGGGCCCACTAACAACCTGTCTGAAACCTTGTTGGGGCTCTCTTGAGGGGCAAAGGCCACAATTAAGTTCTCAAAGCCTGTGGCTGAATCCATTAATGGCTGAAAGGGAGAGCTAAAGGACTACTACTGGAGGGCCTTACTTTTTTTTTAATTATTATTATTAGTTTTTTTGCAAATTCACGGCTGCCAAGTTTGGTGCAGATTTATATAGGACATTTTGTGCCTATTTATTTGCAAGCATGCAAATTACTCATTAAAATGTACATGTTTGTAAATGACTATAAACTTCAGCTTGTGGTCATTGTGCCGTGCCCCAGATGATGGTGGGGGGAAGGACAAAACCTGGCAGCTGTGGCAAGTGCTGAAGGATATCTGAGCATTGGTGAGAGCTTTCAGAGGACAGGGGAGTACCAGAGTGGCTGGGCTTATGGTAATGTCCATGAGGGCTGGGGGATAGCTCTAGGGTAGTTAGGTTTGCGGGGCTAACTGGAGGGGGAAACTGGATTTGTGAGAGTCGGTAGGGCAGAGGGAGAATAGACAAGCTCAGTGGCTGGGAGCAGAGATTGTGGGAGGGAGAAGCAGTGTATAGTTAACTTTGGGGGGTTGTTCAGGGTGTCAGGGGAAGTTGGGAAGAGATAGGTGGGGTTTGTGGGGATGTCTAGGGAGGCAGCTGGATGGCTGGGTGAGAATCTGGGGACTGCTGGGTTTGTGGGAGAGCCTGGGAAGATGGGGATAGCTGGGTTGAGTGGCTGGGGACTGGGTGGAATCTGGAACCTGCTGAAGGGGTCAAATTGGTGGCTGTGGGAGGGAGCCTGGGGCCAATACTGGGTCCCCTTCACCACCTGTCCCTGCCTCCACTTGCTGTTGCTGCCACTTGGCTTCCCTCCCAGCTGCTTTTTCCCCACTTATTTCTTATAAGGGGCGCAGCAAGACAGAAGCCACTTGTGTGCCTGCTCAGCAGGTGCCACAGTAGCCCCAACTGTAGACCATTTCTGCAATCCAGCTGCGCGCGAGACATTCAGTCTGTGGGAATGTGTGGGGAGTGCTGCATGCATGAGTGCCACAGGAGGTACAGGACACCTGGCAGGCCTGCAAGTTGCCCTGTCAGCTTGGGGCTTGAATGCTCAGCATGACAGTGTTTCCCCAGCAGTTACTTGCAGCTCTGATCTGGCTCAGGCACAAATGAAATTGTACCTGAACATGGCACACATTTAAAAAATCTATTTTAATTTAAAAAAAAAAAGCATGAAGAAATAGCAAAGGGAATCCATTTACCCTGAGGGACAGGCTATAACATTAATAAACTCACTAAACTTTCACTTTGAGTGTTGCCCTTGTGCACTCCAGTGTATCTCTCTTCTCCCCATCACAGGAAAGTCTATGGCACTGGATCTACGGAGAGGGTTTTTTTACAGAGCATGCACAGCTGTTGTATGGTGTCTGCATTTGTGTTTGCTTGTGGTAGATGTACTCTGTGGGAACATTTACTGTACAGTATGTCTGAAGAACTGTTCTTTTCTAGAATCCAGATTGTTTTATTACCAGCTAAATGTTCTTTAAGCAACCTGTGAATGAGGGCATTGTGACATTTAGCAACTGATTTGATTGAACACAGATGTGAACTACACTCCATATGGAGAAGATGCCAAGGGAGAGATCCTGGTCTGTGTTTCTGATTTAAAAGTGGGGAGTTTCAATGCACGCTGGGTGACACAGACCCAGCAAGGTAGATAAATGTTGCTCACTCACGTATCCATGGTACAGTAAATGTATCCATTAGGCGAGAGAGGATCTCTGAAAGGGAGAAGTACTGAATAAATGTGTACTTAATTATTTGTGTTTCAGTGTTATAGAATGGTAGTATTATTATTAGGAATGGCTGAGGATCTCAGTATACAACATGATTTGCTGTATTACTCCCTTCCTCCACCATATAGCAATCCTAGACCTTAGTAAATCACATTCTGGAGAACTAAGGAGTCATAGGAAAACTTTGATGTTTTACTTCAACTTCTGGAAGTGCCACCTCTTGGTATTTCCTATAGATGGGCTGGAGCTGTAGAGTTTGGCTTAAGTTTCACAGTGTCACAATTTGGGGGAGTTTGGCTCCAGATTTTTGATTTGGGCCCATCTTGGTTACTTTCAAGTACACTATTAAAGATCAGCCAATTGCCGTTAGCTTAAGGTTGGACTATCGTGCCATTCATTAGGAGCATCTGAAAGCAATAGCCCTACACAACAGGGCAGCATCAGTTCAGAAATGAGAGAGCCCAGGCATTTTAAACATGGGACACATCCCAAGGACTTCAGGGACCTCCCCTTTCTCCGTCCCCACCCCCCAAACTTTTCAGAAGCTGCTCAAGCCCATCGCTGGTTATTGAAGCACATCCTACCATCTGGGAAAGAGTTTGACATGAATGGATAGGTGGCAGAGAACAACAGGAAGGGAAGGGAGGTGCTTGATAATGGCTTAGTGAAGGAGTGTCATTTGACAGTGTCTCTATTGGAACTTGTTGAAAATTCCCCCTCCCCTTTTTTCTTTGTGGAAATGAAGTTTCCACAAAATCAAAACTGTCTGTGGCAAACTTTTTTGATTTTATTGAACTTTTTCAGTTTTCAGTCAGGAAAAACTGAAACAAAATATTTGGGGTTGGGTCACCATTAGTTGTGTTCTTCTGAACTGCTGCAGTGCCTCGTGCCCACTGCCCTTGGTCTCCTCGATGGGCTGGGCTCTCTGGCCAGACTACATCTTCCATGATGCAGCACAACAGTTTAACCAGAAAGAAAACTATCAAAAAAAATTATGGGACATGTAGTCTGGCCAGGGAGCCCGCCCACAGAGGAGAATGGGAGCAGGAGCCACTTGAACTACAGCTCCCATGAGACACCATGGCAGCTCAGAAGAACACAGAGTAATCTTGAACCAAGCTGAAATGCAATGTGTCTACCTGTTTTTATCCAAATCTTTGAGAACTTTCTATTCCATAAACATTTTTGATATTTCAAGTCTTTATTGTGAATCAGCGGAATGGAAATTTTGATTATTATTTTTTTGTTAGCACCAGCTCTTTCTGCAGCCATAGTTGCAGGGTGTCAGGAGAAGGACCTGCTCAGTGGGCATTTGCAGAGCACCCATTGGGTGCTTTACCCATACAGTGTGATACATATGATAGGAGAGGGAGCAGGATGGTTAACTTTGGTCTAATTAAGACAATGATGCTCAAGAGTGTAGGAATGGAATATCGAGCTAATTCACTGGTTCATATCCAGCCCACTGAGTGAAAGACATCACCCAGGGAAAATCTGTTAGCTGGCATAAGTGCAATGAGATGTGTCTTGGTCCAGTTCCCAGTAGACAGGTGTCAGTTCTGCCTCTCTCACAATTGGCAGTAACTGCCCTTTTTGGCAGTCTCAGCAAAGAGGCTGAGTATTTAATGGTCAATGGAGACTGAACGCCTTTCTCCAAAAGGTGGATGCTTCTAGTCACTGTGGGGACACACTGATGGAAGACAGTGTCTGTATGTGGGAAGCATCCATTGCCTCTACCCTGCATTCATTTCTCCAGGTTTGTCAATCTAGCAACTTTCTGCCTTCCCTAAATTCACTGAAGGATAACATTACAGCATTAGAAAGTATTTTTTTTCTTTCAAGTTTTGCCTTTTAAAATCCCATGGGAGAAGGAGCAGCATTGTACACATCTGGGAGAGAGGTTGTTACGTTACTTTTGTGTGCAGAATATATTTTTGGTTTTGAGCATAGATTTCCTCAAAGAGACATTAATGCTCCAACAGTTTTCTTTTTGCACTATGCTGTTTTTGCAGTAGTTTAATCCATAGTTTAGAATCTGGTCTTGAATTTGATAGGAGGCTATGAAGCTCAACCCTCCCACACACTACTCCTGCAATCCCCCTCCACATACACACACAAACACACACTTTGGTTACACAGCAGGTGCAAAGTTCAATGCAAGTTCATTCCCATATTACAATTTGACTTATATATAATTACCTCTAATCGTTTGGAAAACAGGAAGTACAGTATCATCTGCAAGTAGCACAGCAATAAACAAGTAGCACAGCAATAAACAATTTACATATAGAGTATAAGTCCCTCGAGCTAACTCATCCCCCTCCTGACAGCTTTAATAAAGGATGATGGATTGTTTTAAACTGACAGTTGAGGAAAATAAAAAATTCCCTCTTGTATTGTTTTGAGCTCTGTTTTGTGTTCTGTGAAAGTTGTATTTGCCTGTAAGCATTGGGGCTCTATTACTCTCCTTCATACTCTGTTCAGAGATGCTTAGTTACTCCGGGAATCTATTCATCCTGTTTTTAATATTAAGACACTTTTTAAAAAATGTGCAAAGAAGCAATGACAAAACTGAGTGTGGGATGAATGTTTAGCTGAGGGCGCTGTAGTATAGAAATGCTCTTCCAGGCTGCTACAGAAGGGCTGGCTTGACCATTTTGGGAGGGTGGGATTGGGCAGTGAGTTGCCATGTCCTCGAGAACCACTAGTAGCAGGTGAAATCTGCTCATGTGACACTTCCTCTTCTAATGCCACCAGGGCATGACTCTCTGCTTCAGATCCTCAGCAGTGGACTTCAGTGAATATTGAAGCATTTACACAAACTGAGGATCAGGACCACTGAGTGTATCCAGGGACCCATGAAATTACTGGCACTGCTTGTTTGAAAACCAGGCCTGGCCTATTTATGTCTTAGATTTTGATTTACCCACTGACATTCTTTCTGTGTAGGGGTAGACATGTTTCACCAGAAAACAAAAAAAACTGTTAATATCTGCAGGTTCTTTTTGATGTGTTTCTCTGGCATCCAAATCCTCTGTTGTGTGTGTAATAATGTGGGATGGTCCCCAGATGAAGAAATGGCAGAGTTTGGCATTCTACAGTGGGCTGCACTGGAAGAAAACTTTAGCTCTTGATCAGCTCATCCTCCCTCCCCTCTCCTCCCACTTTTTTTTTAAGGCTTTTAAAGGCTACATGTGGCGACAAATTAGTTCTGGATGCAGATCCTCCTCTTTGTTTCTTTTTGGCATGAGATTTATTTCTCACTGCATGTGCTTTTGTGACTGCACTTGGCGGGCTGCAGTTTGTTCAGCTGTCCATTCCTCAGCTAATCTAGGGTCTTAAAATAAAAACAAACAAGCCAATCTTTGGAGAAGGAACACCACGTGAAGACATTGAGAGGCATTTGTTTACAACTTCTGGTTAGGGCAGCACTGGGCAGAAAGATCCTAACAGTTTGAGAGTGAGAGAGAGAGCAATTCACATGGCACTAGCCAGAGTAAGAGGCTCTTATGTGTATCTGCAATTAGGGTCCTCCGGTTCTAGCCTAATAAAACAAAAGAGTGATTAAATGATGTCCAGCCAAGGACCAGTGACAAGCTGCCAGGAGCAAAATAACATCTAGCTTGCAGATCACAGCTGCCCTCATCACTAATATGAAGTTGAGGTTGCCACAAAGATAATGAGTCACAAAAGGTAATGCTTTCTGGAGGTTTCTATCAAGATGGAGCACTATATGTTCTTTAGATTGTCCCTCTGTGTTAGATAGGAGGGTAACTTACAAGCAGAATTGGGACCAGCTCTGGGAGCCAGCACTGCTTCACAAATTAGGGGACAAACCACATGGTTCTGAGCTATTGTTGTACCACACAAACTGAAGGAAGAAGAGCTTTCAGGATGTAGTTCTCCAATCATTTGAAGAGGGAGCTCCTGAAGCTGAAACTTTGTAGACTGCAATTAAAATAACAGTCTAGACATTTCCAGGAGGGCAGAATCTAGGGGATGGGAAGCTTCAGGATATTCTGTTTCTGCACCACGCCCAATTTCCCCCTCCTGTCTTCGTGCTGAATTCTCAGTCCTCCCCTTCTCCTTCCCCCCCTTCCATTGCCACACAGAGATGCAGTAGTTCTTTCCCCCCGCCCCCAGCAGCAGATGCAAATATCAACCAGAGGAAACTGCAAGAGTGATACATAGGCGGCGAGTTATATGGGCTCGAGGTGCCGGGCTCCAGGAATATTCAGGGCCGAGTGCCCTGCTCCAGCAACATTTGGAGCTGGGTCTCTCCCCCAGCCCTGCCTGGATTGGGCCCCAGCCCCGGTCCGCGCGGGTCTCCCCCCACTGCCCCGCCCCGCCGCGTCCCTGCCTGCTCACAGATCAGCTCCTGGCAGAACTGCTGTCTGCTGCCCCAGGATCCTAGCACCTGCCATCCGCTAATGGCAAGGCAGGCTGCCCTTATCCTGCTCTTCTGCCCTAGCCCTGAGCCTCTCCAATGCCCCAAACCCTCATCCTCAGCCCCAACCCTCATCCCCCTGCACCCTAATCCTCATTCCCAGACAGAGCCCTTATCCCCCTGCATCCTAATCCTCATCCCCAGCCAGGGCCTCATCTCCTGCACCCTGAGCCTCTGCCCCAGCTCTGAGCCCCCCCTGCATCATAATCCCCTCATCCTCAGCCCCAACCCTCGTTCCCCTGCAGCCTGATCCTCTGCCCCAGAGTGCACCACCTCCCCC
The DNA here is from genome assembly GCF_007399415.2 of Gopherus evgoodei. NCBI lineage: Eukaryota > Metazoa > Chordata > Testudines > Testudinidae > Gopherus > Gopherus evgoodei. The sequence goes on along the minus strand of NC_044335.1, from coordinate 19,314,930 downwards.
TTCCTACACGCCCCCCAGCCGAGCCTGCACCCAAACTCTGTCCCAAAGCCTGCACCCCTCACCCCTTCCTGCACACCCACCCCCTGCCCTAGCCCAGAGCCTGCACCCAGCACCCAAACTCCTTCCCAAAGCCTGCACCCCTCCTGCACCCTAATCCCCAGCCCAGGACCTGCACCCCAGACCTCCCCCCTGAAACTCCACCCAGAGCCTTAGGGAGGTGGAGGCGGAGTTTGAGGGGGTGGAGCTGGGGGGGGGGGTAGGTTCTGGGCACCACCAAAATTTCTACAAACGCCCATGGAGTGATATGAGGTATCCATCCCTCTTCTTAATAACACCAGGACTAAGCAGGGCCAATGCTTCCAGTCACTGCTTGCCCAGGAACCTTGACTATGAAATTCTAACCCTGAAAAGAGGCATATAAGTCCAAATTTTCAAACTTCATGTGTACTTGGTTTACCAAGACATATATTTGTGGGGCATATGGCTTGCACATGAAGTCTTTGTTTGCACAAACAACTGATGTGATGTACAATTGCATGTATTTATGTGGATGAAAAGGTGTAAACTCTAGAGGCACAGTTTAGGGAGTCGTTTGGAAAGTTCTGTGCTGATGTATCTTGAAAAGTACAAATCATGTTACACAAGGACCCATGTCACAAGCCTGTTTTCAACCAAGTTTTCCAGCTTCAGTGTGCGGCTACTTACTGGCTCCATTACATATTTTTTAAATGGATTTTGCAGTTACTTTTGAATTCAGCAGTGGCCCAGACCTTGGCATTAGAAGCAATTCCCTAGCTTTCTTGACTTGCCACCTACTGTTTTGTAGGATAAATGCATTATTCCTACCATTGTGTGACTGTTGATGTAAGCATATTCTGTTACATTTATTTTAGGAAATCTGTTATATGTAAATATATTATTTTTCACAGGCACATCAGGGATTTACCAAGGAGCCAACGGCCTGACCAATTCTGCAGGATTCAGCACTGTGCATCAGGTACAGTCTCAGTAGTTATTTACAATGTCTCTTATTTTAAAGAATTAGAGATCTTCCAGGTCAGAGAGACTGCCACCATTTTCACATGTATTTAAGGAGGCTAATAGTCTATGTAGTCACAGACACCATCTATATCCATGGATACCTGACCTGGTGATTGACCTAACATCTGGCCTTTTTTGTTTTAAATAAATGGATACATATATGCACAGCAATGGCTCAGCAGGGATCTTTGCAACAGAGCCCTGCCAAAACTGTATCTCTCACCACTGGCGTTTTCTGACCTGGGCAGTAATTGGGTTGCAATGTTGAAAGCATTTCAGAATTCTTATGGGGAGCCCATGATATCATATGATAGGTTTCTTAAAAGCAGTGTCTTTCCATCATCTATAGAGAGCTCCCCCTTTGCACCCTTTCCTCTGGTCTCGTGGCTTTAGGTAATAAATATGAATAAACAATCTGAAAGTGTCATACACAGACCCTGGTGAATAGTGAGCTATCTGAGCCATCTGAACTCCTCCTTATTTGAGTGTCCACCTGTCTGTGAGCTTCACACTTTGCATTAATATTCAGGCTGGTTAATAGCCAGTTGCTCAGTTTGGCTGGACCAGACATGAAGACTTTGTCCTTAGCAAGTCACCCTGCAGATCAAAGAACAGTAAATTCCAATTTCCTACCTGCAAAGAGTTGATTGTGGCTCTTGTATTTCTGAAAACAATAGTGGGTTGTTTCTTTGTTTCATATTCTGCTGAAAGACAGTATGGTCGGTAAAGGCCCATAGACATGCACCTGATTGATGTTTGAAGGTGACCTGCAAAAGGGAAAAATAATTGGGCTTGTGCCTTTTTTTTTTAAATAATGGGATAAAAAGACCTTAAGAAAAAAACAAAAAAAGCCTTAGTTTTCTTTTCAGCTTTATTTTGTATTGGAAACTCAGGTCTGTTTGCCCTTGAGGACTCTCTGGTGACTGAGAACTAGTGGAATTATCACATCAGCCTAAAACACAATTAGTTGAGGGAGGGAGGGATTTTTAGTTAACACCTATTTAAAATCAATGTTGCATGAACATTTCTGAGAAAGCCTCTTTGTTAATAATTCAGTATTCCAGCCCTTAAGTTAAAGAGTGAAAGCTCACAAGATACATCTGAGACCCTTACACTGTCCTGCACAACTGCCAGAGAACATCAGGTTAGACATTCTTGCTATTTCTGAATTAAAAAAAAATTTTTTTTTGACAAATCTTTAAAACAAAAAAATTCCACCTTTCAGTCTTTCATTGTATGTATGAAGAAGCAAAAATGGGCAAAGTTTAAAAAAAACAACAACAACAAACCTTTGGTAGGCCACCTTCAACCTGTGACTTGTTTTTTTCAGGGTTGAAATACCCTAAGCAGAACTATTGTTTAATTTAAAAATAAAAGTATGGTGTTTTTAAACTGCTTTTCCTGATTATGGCTCCCTCATCAGCTCTCCCAACATGAGGGCTACAGCAGTGATAAATAGTCAAACACTCTACCAGCAACCACCCCAGTGGTCAGTATGTTAGAGGTCACTGGTACCTTCATCTCCGTACCATAAGTGCATGCAGACTACTTTGTCTCTCCATTCAGATCAATTGATGTGAATATGCTAGGGTCTGAAATTTACAACAGCAACAAAAAAAAAATCATGTTTTGAAGTGCCCAGAGAGGAATAATCTTGTGTATTTCAATATCCCACCTCCTCACAGGGAACGAGCAGTTAGGCAGAATGGAGGGAAACTATGAAGGGCATGTGTGCTCCTGAAAAGCAAAACACAGCTGGAAGGTATTATTTTAGACCTCCTGGCCTTGATGCTGTCCATTTAATTAATTTATATGTCTTATTAAATCCTAGAGTGTGGTAAGTAGTATTCAGTACACTCATCCCTCACGGAGAAGCCCTGCAACTTTAGTTGAGAGCCTAGAAATGCACTGTATGCTGAACCCAGCAAAGGGACTTATTATTGTGATACTTTTGTCATAGGTCTGATCCAGCTCCTACTGAATCAGTAAATGGACACTTCCCATTAACTTCAGGCCTAAGATTGCTTAAAATATTTCTCGCCCAGGAATTGAGTTCCAGTGGGGTGTATTGGGATTAATCCCCCACCCCGAACCCACCCCCGAATCTGCACCTCTTATGTAGTTAACTTATCTTTGGGAAGGGGAGATTGTTTAGGGATTCATTCACTATCAGGGGTAGCTGTGTTAGTCTGTATCCACAGGAAGAACAAGGAGTCCAGTGGCACCTTAAAGACACCTAAAGTCCGGTGGCACATCTGTTAGTCTTTAAGGTGCCACTGGACTCCTTGTTATTCACTAACTAAATGGTTTGGAAAACACTTTAAAATATTTTCTAGAAATTTCTGTGTGACTTAGTGGATAGAACACTAGACTGGGACTCAGGAGCCCTGGGCTCTATTCCTGGCTCTGTGCCTGGCCTGTTTGGTAAACTTGGGCAAATCATGTCAGCTCTGTGCTTCAGTTTCCCCATCTGTAAAATGGGGATAATAATGGTACCCTCCTTTGTAAAGTGCTTAGAGATTTACTGATGAAAAGCGCTCTATAAGAGCCGGGTATTATTTTTTTTCATTTTGTAACCTGTTCTACAGCTGATCAAAAACTTTGATAACAGGTAGAGGAAAATTGCAAATATTTTTGTGATTTTTCCCCCCTCTGCATTTTTCACCTGTTCTTTTAATTACTCTTGTGCTTAGAACTGCTTACAGTGGCCACCTGTCTCATCTCAGTCCCTTTTGAAACAGTAGTTCACATCACTCCCCTGCATAAAATTGCTGCACCCTGTGCTCAGAAAGGGCCAGCCATGGTCAACGAATCCCACAGAAAAAGGCAGGGCGTGTTATGACTCCTGTCTCCTTGTAAATTCTGCTGATGCCAATGAAGCAGAAATAGACATGGACGAGGCAGAAATACCTATCAAAGTGACTTGAACAAGATTCTTTGGAAAAAGTGTGCTCAGATCCCATGACTCTTGAAAGTGTCTGCCACGTGCATTACCTTACCCACTTGTCTGTGTAGTAAAAGCCTGTGATGCAGAAGGATTACTTATGTCTCTTTTCCCCTAAAGGAATACTCGTCCTATCCAAGCTTTCCTCAAAGCCAGTACTCTCAGTATTACACCTCTTCCTACAACTCTCCTTATGTATCAGCGAATAGCATCAGTCCATCAGCCATCCCAACATCCACATACTCTCTCCAAGAGTCTTCACACAACATCACTAGTCAAAGCACAGAATCACTGTCTGGTAAGTGGATACATTATATTATTTAAAACCAATTCACTGTTTTACAGGCTCAGTCATCTGTGGGCACAAATAATACAAATTAAAGTTCATGGCAAAGTTCTGTTACTTACACCTGCAATTTTGCACATCTTCTTTGTGGGGGCAAAGGACGATGACTTTACAACTGCAGGCACAAATTTAGAGAACAAGTTAGAAAATGTAATCTCTAGGAGAATAAGCCATGTTCTTTTCATGAGTATTTCTTAATTGCTTCCTATAGCTCAAGTGTGTTCCTGGTGTGAGTGGTCTCACACCTTCAAATAAAAAATGGTATAGAAAGGGAAAATGTTATTAATCATGACTTTTAAACAACAGGCTAGTGTGTTAACAGATAGTTTTTATTAGTGATGAGTCCAACCCAAAATCCTATATCCAAACACACCCAAAATCTAAAAAGTTCCTAACTTTGCAGCCTCCTAGTTTTTAGCTAATTTCTAACCACTCAGTGTTAATATCCGACTTCGTAAGTATGTTAAAAGGAATTCAACTGATTCTCTCTTTAAAAAAAATCAAGAGAAAACAGGTTGAGTTAAATGTCAATTATGAATTCCACATATGGCATCAATACCTTTGAAATTATCTCGGCTCTCCTGGAGTGCTTACTTTTCAGACTCCAAGGGCTCAGGCGGTCTATGGAATTACTGACAGATCATTATCCTTCTATGTACTGTCTGAATACAGCTTTCAGATGTCACTTTTCCACTAAAGTTTTCATTGGCATGCAATAACATTTATATAAAATACCACGTAATTTGTGGATGATCACAATATACGCCCATTGTATGGTCTGCTGACTTATGGAACACATCCGAACATCTGTGGTTGTTCAAAAAGTAAAATAAACTAATATTGCTTTTAAAAAGTGATCGCAGATTGCTCTAAAAGCAGTTGGAGGATTTTCTATTCCTTAGATCTTATCTCAGCCTACTTGAGAAACGGTGATTTCAAAGAGGCTTGTTAGGAACAACCCAAACTCTCCTTAAGAAGAGTGCATCTGTACCAGGAGGGTTGAGAGGCCACAAGTTAGCAAGGTGAAAAGAAAAATGTTTGAAAAGGATTTGTAATTTAACGTAAGTGATATCTAGAGAGTTTTATGAAAGTGAATCCTATCAATTGATACTTTACACAGTGACCTTCACCTCTTGTTTATTCTTCTCAAGTGTTTCTAAACTGCTGTACCTTCTGTCCTCTGATAAACAGCTAAACTGGATTAAACCACACATGTTTTTGGGAATATTCTAGAGCTGGGTTTTATAAACTATTTTTTGTTGTTGAAAAATGGCCCTTTTTAATCATGAAAATTCACTGGAAAAAAATCGTGTTTTGAAATTTTGCTTTTTTTACTTCTCCATTTCCAATAGAAAAGAGAAAAAGGGAGAAAGGAAACCCCAGAATACCAAAAAAAAACCCCACCTGATTTTAAAAAGTATGAAAATTTTCCCACACAAAAATGAAATCTGATGTTTTGGGATTTTTTAACTTGAAAATATATTTTCTTAAATGTTTGTGAAATGTTTCTATTGTTTGACCCACCCAAACACAAATCTTTGGAACAAAATTTTTTTCTAAATGACTTGTGCAATAACTAAGTACCAAATACCAAAGTAGTTGTCACGCCTTTGCTAAAAGATACTTCTTGGATAACATAAAAGTATTGCAAGAACCACATGTGAAAAGAAATACACTGCAAAATTTAGGCTTTCAGTGGGATCCCTTTTTCTCTCAATAGGGGAATATGCAACCACACCAGTAAAAGATACAGAAACAGACAGGCAACACCGAGGGTCTGATGGAAAGTTACGAGGCCGATCAAAAAGAAGCAACGATCCTTCCCCTACAGTTGACAATGAGATTGAGGTAATATTAATTCCTTTTGATAGTAAATCCAGCCAAGAGAGATTGTTACGTTGACTTCCAAATAATCCATTGTTAGACTAGAGAATGGTATGCGCCAAAACGTAGGCAAGATGTTTGAGACCTATAGCCACCACAGCTGATGTAGTTTTAAAAGAAAAATGATTATTGTCTCAGTGTAATCGTCATAGGCAAAATTCTGCACTCTGGCTTTTAAGGCAGCTTTGGATTTTGTTATTTTGCTCTCCTGACATAATATCCTACTGGGATTTCTATGCGTATTGGGATAGCAGATTGTCAGAGCAGATACAGAATCGGAGAGCAGAGTTTGGGGTTTTTTTGTTTGTTTTTTTACCAACCTTAAAAAGGCATCTATGATCAATGCTTAAAGTGGTTTTGTTACCTTAAAGAAGTTGTAGCCAGGTAATATTTTTTCCTAATTAAATGCACTCATGAACATGCTTAACGTGTGACTGTATTTGTCTCTTTCCCTCTCCCTTGTCTTTCATCACAGCGGGTGTTTGTGTGGGATTTGGATGAGACGATAATTATTTTTCACTCCTTACTCACGGGAACCTTTGCATCCAGATATGGGAAGGTAACATTTTATTCATATTTTTTTAACATTATTGTTTGTCAAGCAAAATTGCATTGGGAATTGTGGGGGCAGTTAATAAGGCAGCTTTTCTAACAGATGCTGCCCGTTTTGTTCAGACAGATTTTGTTATAAATAAGTCCAGTGGTATTTCCCTCAAACATGTGAAAATTTAATTTAGTTTCCCTTTATATTGTATGTAGCCCCTCTTCTTCAAAAGCTTGCATTGTTCAGTTGCTGCTAGATAGGACACTGAGCTGTTGTTCTTTCAAGGCCTTTCTCCTAGGAGAAATAACTTATCCAGCAGCCAGAAAATAGTAACTCTAGCCTGCACACAGTAATATTTTCTGCTGGTCTATTGTTTTCATAAGAATCTCAGACAAATGATTTCTTTTTTTTAAGAGACTTTTTATATTGATTAACTCAAGTTCATTCCAAGTGTAGCATTGCGTCTTCCCACTAACTATCTCAGATGGCCATTTAAGGCTAGATTTTTAAAGGTATTTAGGCACATAATAGGATTCTTAAATGTGCCTAGGGCCTACTAGCCCCAGTTGGCATCTTTAGGGTACATAAATACCTTTGAAAATCTGGCATTTAAGCTGATGATGGCATTTATTTAGCAAACCCGATTTTAATTAATAGAGGAAGCTTTGAAATACACCTACCTTGGCTGCTAAGGAATTCTGAAATAGCAGGTACTTAATAATAATAGTGCCTATACCTCATTTATTTGTATGGCAGATTTCCTATTATAAACTCTTGTTCAAATGACTGAGTTACATAATGTCAAGCATTTTTAAATGAGGAGAGAGAAAAAGACAATATCATTACCTAATTAAAGGTGGGTAACCTATTTGACAACTGTTTCTGCATATGACTTTTAACATTGCAGCTTCTTTGAGAGACTGGCAAATAATCCTATTTCTTTTTAGAAACTAGAAATATGATTTGACATCATTTTATGGCTTTACCAGCTGTATTTGATTTATGATGGTTATAACAACCTGGATGTGTAATTAGTGAGATAGATTTATTGTCCGCTGTTAGATGTGCACACTTGTAAAGGATATAAAATGGTGTTTGTGGTGCAGAAATCCACTGCAGCATTTGGAATGCCACTAACACTTCTAGCAGCACCTTCTGAAAATCAAGCACACATTTCCGAACGGGGATTTATTCAGGCCTATGTTGTACAGGGCAATTGGAATAGTTTCTTTTCCCACTGAATGTAATGAATGAGACAATTTGCAGCAGACATTGTGTAAGTTCTCACTTGGCTGCATGCAAAAAATAGAAAAGGAACAGGCAAGATAGAGAAAAATAAACTTGTGCAATCATACCGAGGATTGAGTTTTGGTGGTAGATGGCTGATGGAGAATTTCCCTAATGGAGGGCAACTCCATGCTGGTGCAAAGTCAGCTCCTGTGCTAGCCGTCCTGGGCACAGGAGGTATGTCGGGGCAAGGTAATTCAATGGTAGTGATTGAGCTCAGTTACATTGTACAGATCCTCTACTAAGATGAGATCATCTGGAACATACCACACTGGGGCCAACATAAGACTGGTCTCTGGATCAGGGAGCTGTAATTGAGGCTATGTGAACAGAGGCTGCATATTCTGAAAGAGCATATGCGAAGGTTAGGGAGAACCAAGAAAGTGAACTTTAGGTTAGGATTTTCAAAAGCACTTACCATGGATATAACTATTTCCATTGACTTCAGTGGTAAAACTCATGTTGATTTCAGTGGGAGTCTTACCCTTTACTTCAATGGAAGCGGAGTTAGGGTAATCCTGAGCACTTTTGAAAACCTGCCTGCATAAGGGATTGAGGAGAGAAAATAGGAAAATGAAAACACACAAGGCTGTCCAGTATGAAAAAGCTCTATGGAAAATAAAGTGAGAACCTTTCCATAGGATAGTTCTTAAGCATTCTGTAGAATAGAGAATTGCAAAATTTGAAGGGATGATTAAAAATATTATTAGAAAGGCTCTCCTTTGTTATTAAGTTCTAAAAGATTTTTTGAATAACTTTTATAGAACCCCCTTGAATTTCTACAGATCCTACTGGTGTCATCTCTTTTGAATTCCATAGAACTTTTCTATAAGGAAAATGGCTCCAAACTAAAACAATGATTAACCAAGGTTTTGATCTAAAAACCTACATTGAAATAAATTGATTTTGGATCAGGATCTAAGTCAAAAGGGAAATGGAACACACACCAAACTTCTGTCATGGGAACCATTAAATAATAAACCCAATCCAGAAGTGTTTAAACAAGTTGAATTCACAAATATGAGAGAAGCAGCCAAGTTAGAGTTGAATAGAGCTCCAAAATTTCATATCTGAATAGTACAGAAAGTATTAATCTCCGATATCCATTTATTCGTTTTATCCATAAGCATTATTAAAGATACACATGCCTCTAATTAGACAGCCACATTCATGATTAAATCTCCCTCTTCTACTGGGGCAGCTGGGATTAGAAACCTGGGTCTCTCACCTCCAAAAGCACACACTTCTACCAGCAGTACCTCATTGACCATACTAGTAGGGTAGAGCTGACCGAAACCTATTTTGCAGAGGGAAAAAAAAAAAAAGTTCACAGTATTTTCCAGGTTTCATCAAAACTTTGTTTTGGTTGAAATTTTCTGACCACATCTAGTGCTGGAGCTCTGAGTTATTCTCTCCAAGTCACAACTATAAGGCGGGAACATCTCACTCAAAGCCAGGCCATTCCTTAGACAATGAGCTCCTTGGAGCAGAGACAGTCCTCTGGAAGTGTTTGGAAAGCACTGAGCACGTAGCAGCAATAAATAACAACAATTGCAGCACAAGGTGGACTGATCACTTGCCCATGGTCAAACAGCATATTAATGGCTGAGCCTGGACTTCTGCTTATCTCCCAGCCTCAGTCCTCTGCTCTGGCCAGCAGACTATACAGCCTCCTTATGTTTAATCTTAATGGGTTTCCCATGCAGTCCCTGCAACATATCCCCTCTGTTGGAAACCAAAAGTGGCTTGTGAGCTCCAGGTCTCCCTTTACTTTCTTTCCAGGTATTTCGTTCACAAATAAATGTCAACAGGTGGGATAAAGATTTTTTAAAAAGTGTTTCCTAGGCCTTAGAGAGGGGGTTGGGGAGGAGCAGCTGTAGGAAAGGTGAAACTTGCAGTACAGAGGAAGCTTCTGTGCACCTATGAGTTGTGACTGTATTGTGAGAGGTCACCATGTCATCCTGGAAGTCAAAAGATAGCCTTATATGCTGAGGGTACAATTCCCAGCTGAGCCTGTCAGGACAGAGGCTGATCCTCAGTTGCTATGCTTGTGATTAAGGGGATGTGCCATTTCTATTCCCACTGTGAAGTGGAATAGCTATCAAAATAACAAAATGTCTTCCATGTGCAGGTAAAGTGAGTTTTTGATCTAGCTGAATGTGGTAAAGAAGCTGGCAAGCAGGAGAAAATTTCTTCACCCCTTTGCCTCTCAGCAGGAGGTTCCACTGCTATATCCAATTAACCCTGTGTATTGTATTCAGTAGAGTTTAGAAACCTGTTCCACAGGCTTCTGCTTACAGTATGGGTGTAGAGTATTTGCTGTGAGACTAGAATGCTCAATAGACATAGCAGTTCATTTTTATGGCTTTATATACACCCCACCCAGCCTTTCTAATCCCTTCAGGCACCTATTAAAGAGAGCTTCCATGCAGTAGAAAGGATGATTGCACTCTTTACTAGGTCTGTAAAGAACTGAACACCGAAGTACAGGCCTCTTAGGAAAACACAAGGGGAAATAAGTGAGTTAAAACCAATTGCAATGTTACTAGCACTTTAGCTGAATTCAGTGCAGAGGTCTCAGACAGGAGGATGGTACGTTACCAGGTTTGGCCTCTCGTTCCAAGTTTTGGTTTGAAATAATCAGACACAGGGCAGAAAAGTGTCTCTTTAGGTGTTGTTAATTTAATACTTGATGACAGTATTTGCTACTTCCTTTACCAAGAGAATTCATCGACCTATTCTCCTCTCCCTATGCCCAAATTTTGGGAAATTTCTAAACCCGGTCCTCATAGCTTCTATAATCTTAATTGTCAACAGATTTTTTAATTTGCACATCCCAGTTGTTATGGGTCTTTTCTGCATTCCTTCCCAGTAGCAGTGAAACACAATTATTTCATAGTTCACTCTAATACTTCTTTAATGAATGGTAAAGAGAAAAAGAGGGACCACTAAATATATTTTTTTACCCAGTTGCTGGCATGTTAAGTAGGAGATAATAATACTTCCTTACTCCCACACTTTTTCTGTTTTGTATATTTAGACTAAGTTCTTCAAGGCAGGTAATGTCTCTTACTCTGTTAATATAGTGCCTAGCACAATGGTGCCCTAATCTTAGGTGGGGTCTCTGAGTGCTACTGTAATATTTTTAAAAAGTGACTAATGAACTGAATCTAATATAATAATTATATTATATCATAATCCTTCCATATAACAAGCCTTGGGGACAAATGGAATGGATTTCATTTTAGCACTGAATTAAAAAACTGAAAATTTCAGAAAACAGCTGATGTTGCTATCAGAACATGGAATTTTGTTGGATTTTCATCAACCCTTTAATATTGTCTAAAAGTCAACAAGGGGTTTTGATCTGTAAATTTGAACGTAAGATGCACATCACCTTCTGGAATTAGTCAGCATCTCAGATTGACTTGATTTTAACAGACTCCACTGCAAATGTATAACAGAGCACACTGTGTCTAATTTTTAAACAAAAACCTTGGAAACAGTTATGCTCTGACACTCATTTTCTGGATGTTAGTTTCTTTAGAATGGGAGAATTTAAAATTAGCTATCTTTCTTATACTATACCTTTTCAGGTCTTATCTGCCTGGGGGATTTATCTCAGTTCCAGCCATCAGTGGCTAGCAACTGCCGGTGCAAAGCATATGGTAGGCAAGGAAGGCACAGTGGAATTTACCCCAATTTCAGACAGGTGTAATCTGTACCACTGCAAATACTAAAGCTGGTTGGAAATGTTCTAATTGAATGTTTTTCCATTGGAAAATGTCAATCTGTTAAAAGCTTGTGTTTTGTGGAAATGAATCAATTTCAACTAATCTTATGAGATAACACAGGCAAGGTTGGCTGTCTTGCTCTGTGTTTTGGGTTCAAACAATGATCCCTGGATTACAAAGTAAAATTCATCTAGAATCATCAGGTTCACGTTGAAGTGAGGTTAAACCTACTGAGTTTTATACAGCTTCCACCCAAAACTATACATTGGCTCAGGTTTGCCCAAAACTGAGCATAGATTCACTGCACTTTCACAAACATGGCCAGATTTCCAGTTTTAAAATAAAACCCTGAAACTAAGTGGTTTGCAGTTTAACTATGCATGTTTGGTCCAGCTTTACTTAGGAACTCTGAGGAAACTTTAGGGAACAAATGGAGAATTCCAATAAGCTGAAAGGAAAAGTGTCTTCCTGGTGAGCATTATTCGACTGTGGAATAACCTTTCCGAGAAAAGTGGTGAGAGTTCCATCATTGGGACACTTTAAAACCAGCCTGGGAAAGGCACTAGGAAATATACCATAGGGAATAATCCTCTGTATCCACAGCATCTCTGCTCTGTGTAACCTCATTAGTGACAGGTTCAAGTCTGAGGGAGAGCCTGAACCAGTTTCACCACCCCTTACAGTATATTTCTGGGTTTTCCTAGGCTCTTGTGTGCTTGATTGACTTTTGAGATTTCTACTTCAACAGCAGCTTTAAGTCATTTTCAATGGGACCATGGCGAATTAGGTGCCTAATTCCATTGCCTTTCCATGGGTATTAGATGCCTAACTCTCTCATGACTAAGTCTGGCCAGAAAACAAGAATTCTGTTTCACAAAGAATTTCCAGGTTTCAGTATTTGGTTTCGTATTGGGACAAACCTGAGATCTTTTTAATTTTTTCATGGAAAAACAAAGGAGAGACACCTCCCCCAGAGTAGCCAGTCATCCATTCATCTGGGATGTGGGAAACCCACATTTAAATTCCTGCTCTGCCTGATTTGGAGCAGGCGTTTAACGTGGGTGTCCTCCCACATCCCATGTGAATACCCTAACCACTGGGCTACTGGCTATCCTAGGGTGGGTGGGTGGGTGTCTCTTGTTTTGTCCAGAAACTCCATCCTGGACCTAAGAAACCTTCCTGACAAAAGGGAATTGGCATTTTCAGACAAAAAATGTAACATCAAAGAACTTCCGATCGGTTGTACACAAGGCCCTTTCAAAATCCCAGCCCTGATTTTCTTTCTGTCTTCACTTTTATGCCTAAAACAGCTTGTGCTGTGCATTGCTGTGTGCTCATATAGGCCCCCAAAGCTACTATCCAATTGAAACACCATAGGGATTTAATCAAATCTGATGGTGATTCATGGTTCTAATGGCTGGATCTGTCCTTTACTACTTTACAAACTGAGAAGGAATAAAAAGCCATTTTATTACTTGGCAGTTAAAAACTATTTGTAGAAGTTGCTAAGGTTCAAATCAAAAGCGCTCTCCCTTGAGGACTATTAGTTAATTCAAAGTGCCCAGGGATTTCCCTCCCACCCCCCATTCTTCTTCTTTTGCTTGAGATGTGGCCCTATATCACTGCTGCTGTTCAAACATCTAAGAGTTTTCCATTCCTTTGACAAACATGAGCCAAAGTGCTTAAGGACATCTGTTTATTTTATTTCTTTAATGAGAAAACCTTCCAATTTCTCTCTGGCTCAGCTGTGTTTATTTACATTTTGTTAGTCATATGTGCTGGGTACCTCACGACGTTAACAACCTGCAGAGACCTAGGCTGAAGCTTGCTAGCAGGCATCCTGGTCAAAAAGGCAGAATAAGCCCTTCCTAAGGAAAACAGAGTCCCTGGAACTCTATAAAATAGATTTTCAAAACAAATACAGCCTAATTCACTCAGTAGATCCTGGATTAAGTCAAGATGACTACAATTTGGGAAGGATTTTCTGAGGAAGTTGGAGATTTTTTACCCACTGGAGGCTAAACTTTGTATTTAATGCCTTTTTAAGTTAAATAAGAAAAGCATTCAGTCACTGCAGGTAATAAAGAGTCTGTTATTTTAGACATGTCATTGTATCAATTATTAGTTCATTATTGAGGGGAGGGCAGACTATATAAGGACAAATAATTGCAGTGATTCAATTATTTTCTAATGTGTATTTCGGGAGCAAACTTCTATATTACTTTCTGCTGTCAAGAAGCAGGAATGCAAAATGGGAAAGACAGACCCATGACAGTTTGAAAGATGGGCACAGGAGACAGTCTGAAGAACTGTTATAGATTTAATCTCTTGTAGAAGAGTTTATGTAAACAGGGATTTTCCAAGCAGAGTGCACGTGTGGCATCCAGGACTATTAAAGGATTATTTCTATCATAAAATACATTTCAGAAATGGTGTTAGATTGCTAGCTAAGAAGACCTGCTCCTGAGCATCTCTATAGCATGACATTTTTTCTTCTACTATTTAGGGGCAGGTATTAAAAACCTTAACTTCCTCATGTAAAATGCAGGCACAGACAGGTAATTCTATATGTGATACACCTGTCGTAAATGTTTGGTGTCCGTTATTACCTGTCTCCACCCAGGTGCACAGTGTTTTGAGTGTGGCCTTCAGGGGCTTGTTTGAGAAAATGTGGCCCTTTTCTTTGTGTGGGGATTTGGATGAGAATTTCTGCATTCCTGATGAGGGAGAAGGGAGGGTGATGAGAAATAAATTGTAGACTGACAAAACCTTTGAGCTTAAACCCTTGTATATGCCTTAATAACAGGAATTATTTCCCATCGCACTTAAGAATCATATGCCTCTGCAGTTTTGAGGATAGATTTTTTTCTGATCAATAGATTGCTGGGGTTTTGCTCAGCGATCCTTTGAATTGCCATGAAATTCTTGTCGCTGTGTCATAAGCTGCACATTTAAAGCAGGAACATATTTGGGGCTATTGTTGACAGACACAGTAGTCCATCCGCTTTAGCCCTATCTGCTCAATGAATGAACTTTATCCATCTTCTGATAAAAACTAGAACAGCTTCAAGGCATTGTCTCCAACTATATCTGGATAGGTACATGCATATGAAGGCAGGAGTCTCTTATGTAAGACTCCAGCCAGTGGGACTAGAAGCAGTCAAAACAGGACTGCTGCATGGGAGCAGGGAGAATAATGGAGTCCAGCTGGGGCCAACCCTCCCCCAAGCATGTTCTGGATCCAGATCTGGATTGGAGAGATCCTTCCAATCTGTGGGTCCAAGGACGCAGAGAGTGTCTTCCCAGGCCACCCCCACAATGTGGCCTGTGGGGAAAACTGCAGGAGAGGAGCCAGACAGAAGGACCAGACGCAGCACAAGCAGGGACCTCTGGACATTCAGAGAACTTTCTGTCATTTCGGCTGGAGTTTTTCTGCCCTGTGCTGAATGGCTGTTTGCTCCCATCTTCGCCCTCCCCCTCCTCCACTGTCTCTTTGCCTCATCTTCACTCCACATCTGCCCGTGTGTTCTATTCCTTTCCCTACCCCGTGTCTGTCTTGTCTATTCATATTGAAAGTTCTATGGGACAGGGACCATCTACTGCTCAGTGTCTGTACAGCACCTAGCACAATGGGACCCTATTCTGAGTTGGCCTTCAGGCACTACTGTAGTAAGTGTGATTAATAACTAACATATGGTGCTGCACTGGACTTCAACATGCTGCTGCTGTGTGAAAAGTGACACAGGATGGATAGCACAATACTGCCGTTTTCAATCTGACCTCCATGTGTCCGAGTTAAATCTGCTGCTTGGATAATGAAAGAGCAAAAAAGAGTTTTTCATCTAAAGAAACTGCCTTTTGGTTTCATCACATCTATAATTGCCACTTTAGCTGTCTTACGCTGGCAGCAAAATATAACTGCACAGTGCATTTTCTTGTTTTATTGCCAACGGGAAATATTTATCAAACACAACTCAAGGAGCATCAATAATTTGGAGTCTTTTCAGAATTTGCTTTTGAACAATGTGAAAATATCCGTATTACCACCTTTGAGGTATACTGAGGATAGCACAGAAGACTGAGGAGGCTGCTAGCCAAGGAAGAGACATCAGGATTCCAGCAGGTTTTCCCTCCACTGGCCAGAGCCTAGAAGCAGGATTCCACATTACTGCTGACCAATACTGAATATTCTCCTTTAGGTCAAAAAGGTATCGCAGGCCTTTTTTTAATCTGAGGGTCCAGTTTTTAAGCCCTACAAGGAATGGACCCTTCACAATATTTGTTGTCAAGATCACAGTGAAAACAAATAATGCAACATGAGAGAATTGGAGCAGCAATGTGTATAACCAAAACAGAATTGGGGCCAGGTGCAAGTCTGAAGGAAGCACCAGCTTTATTTACATTCTGACGAGAAGTCACCAGCCAGCAAAACTCCATATGAAATGAACACAGCAGTATTGTGCCAGACAAGCTGATCAGGTCCTCTGAAGGCGAACGTAAATTGCATCATATGCTGAATAAGCTGTGAATGAGGGATCCAACAGCAAGAGACCTGTAAATGGACTGCAGTCAGAAATTAATGGTTTGCTAATGTTCAATAGGACATTTTCTGTATTATTGTTAGTGATGACAGACTAAAGAGTACACCTTCAGGAGAGGCAGCATGGTCTAGTGCAGGGATTGGCAACCTTTGGCACACGGCTCTCCAGGGTAAGCCAATGGGGGCAGCGGGAAGTGGCAGCCAGCAAATCCCTCGTCCTGAGCTGCTTCCTGCCTGGAGTGACGAACCACGGCCAGTGGGAGCTGCAATCGGTTGAACCTGTGGACGTGGCAGGTAAACAAACTGGCTGGCCTGCCAGGGTGCTTACTCTCATGAGCCGCATGCCAAAGGTTGCCGATCCCTGGTCTAGTGGATAAGTCACTGAACTGAGAGGCAAGAGATCTGAATTCAGTTCCTTGATCTGCCATAGATGTCCTATGTGATCTTGGGCAAGTCACTAAGTCTCTCTGTGCCTTAGTTCTCCATCAGTAAAATGAGGATGATAATGCTACTTTTTCCTCCTTCCCTTAAAGTCTTGTCTATTTAGACTGCAAGCTCTTTGAGGTAGTTAATGACTTTCACTGTGGCCTTGTCTACACTAAGATTTAAAGGTGTGATGTTACAATACGTTAGCTAACGTATTTGAGAAATAGCAGTGTGGACAAGGCAGTGCATACTGTAATGTATGCTAAGATGGTCAAGTTAAAGTCTAAGCTGCCGTATTCCCAGCTAACTCCATCAGCTTAACACATGTTAAAGGCAGCTTGCCTTGTCTACCCAAGACTTTGCAATTATGTTAGTTAGAAAGTATTAGTCTAGTAAAGGCCTGTGTGTGTACACTGCCTAGCAGTGGAGCCCTGAATTTGGTCAGGGCCGCTAGCTATTACTGTAATACAAATAATCAATTGATCTTTAGAACATTGCCTCTTTGGACAAAGTCACCATATCACCATGTTGTGTTCTGGTGTTGTGATATCTTGGCATTTGTACCATACTGCAACTTGGTGTCAAGACATCACAATGTCAGGTCAGCCCCAAAGATGTTTCAAGATGTTTATTTTATACCTTGCAAGCCAAACTTGCAGGATGTGGAACGTTCATGGGGGGATCAGGCAGTCTTCTAAGAAAGGCATGTTTAAAATTAAGCCAATTGCTACCAGAAATTGTTCTTTGCTCTTCCTACTCAGAGTTCCGTGAAGAAAAACAATAGAGGCTGGACTGGAATAAACTCGCACAAGAAGCACTTCAGCAGATCTTAAAGATACAGACATAAAGATTGGCTTGTACTATGAGCAACTATGTTAAAATGGATTTGAAAAAATCTTACTATTTTTAGTACTGTAGTAACTTGCCATTAGACATTCACTGTAGAAAAAGATTTTAGGAGCCAAGTCAGTTGTATGAAACAGATCAAAAAGAACATCTCATCTGATTTAATTCAGTGCTAGCTTTGGGATTTACTGCTGGTATTTAGGTACCTGTCAGGTGCCCTGGATGATGGGCAGCAGGGTTTGTTTTGTTACTGCAGAAATCACATTAGCTGGATATACAAAAAGGCAGCTATGAATAAAAGAAATCAGGGAAGGTTGTTTTTCTGTCTGGCATTTACTTTTGTCTGGCAAAGTTTACAGTGGTAGTGGTTATTAGGGCTGTTCACTCAGGTTCCACAGGATGGCTAATAAACCTGAATTTTTTCAGAGTTCAGGTAAAGCAAATTCATGTGTATGTGTTTCATGGGCACTTTTAGCATATGGGAAATGGTCATGGGATTGGCATAATGAAATCATAAAAACGGTAATACTGGGTCAGACCAAAAGTCCATCTAGCCCAGTATCCTGTCTTCCTGCAGTGGCCAATGCCAGGTGTCCCAGAGGGAATGAACAGAACAGGTAATCATCAAGTGATCCATCCCCTGTTGCCCATTCCCAGCTTCTGGCAAACAGAGGCTAGGGACACTATCCTCGCTAATAGCCACTGATGGACCGCCATGAACTTTAGTTCTTTTTTCAACCTGTTATAGTCTTGGCCTTCACAACATCCTCTAGCAAGGAGTTCCACATATTGTGCATTGTGTGAAAAAATACTCCCTTTTGTTTGTTTAAATCTGTTGCCTATTAATTTCATTTGGTGACCCCTACTTCTTGTGTTATAAGAAGGAGTAAATAACACTTCCTTATTTACTTTCTCCATACCAGTCATGATTTTGTAGACCTCTATCACATCGCCCCTTAGTCATCTCTTTTCCAGGCTGAAAAGTTCCAGTCTTATTAATCTCTCCTCATATGGCAGTCATTCCATACCCTAATAATTTTTTTTGCCCTTTTCTGAACCTTTTCCAATTCCAATATATCTTTTTTGAGATGGGGCGACCACATCTGCACCCAGTATTCAAGATATGGGTGTACCATGGATTTATTTAGAGGCAATATGATATTTTCTGTTTTATTATCTATACCTTGCTTAATGATTCCCAACATTCTGTTAGGTTTTTTTGACTGCTGCTGCATATTGAGTGGATGTTTTCAGAGCACTATCCAGAATGACTTAGGGATCTCTTTCCTGAGTGATAACAGCTAATTTAGACCCCATCGTTTTATATGTATAGTTGGAATTATGTTTTCCAATGTGCATTACTTTGCATTTATCAACATTGAATTTCATCTGCCATTTTGTTGCCCAGACACCCAGTTTTGTGAGATCTTTTGGTGGCTCTTTGCAGTCTGCTTGGGACTTAACTATCTTGAGTTTTGTATCATCTGCAAATTTTGCTACCTCAGAGTTTACCCCTTTTTCCAGATCATTTATGAATATGTTGAATAGGACTGGTCACAGTATAGACCCCTGGGGGACACCACTATTCATCTCTCTCCATTCTAAAAACTGACTCTCTATTCCTACTCTTTGTTTCCAATCTTTTAACCAGTTGTCAGTCCATGAGAGGGCCTTCCCTCTTATCCCATGACAGCTCACTATGCTTAAGAGCTTTTGGTGAGGGATCTTGTCAAAGGCTTTCTGAAAATCTCTGTAAACTGTACCCACTGGATCCCCCTTGTCCACATGTTTGTTGACTCCCTCAAAGAATTAGTGAGGCATGATTTCCCTTTACAAAAACCATGTTGACTCTTCACCAACAAATTATGTTTCTCTTTTATTCTTTACTATTATTTCAACCAATTTGCCCAATACTGAAGTCAGGTTTACTGGCCTGTAAGTACCAGGATCACCTCTGGAGTCCTTTTTAAAACTTGGTGTCATGTTAGCTATCCCCTAGTCATTTGGTACAGAAGCTGATTTAAATGATAGGTTACAAACTACAGTTAGTAGTTCTGCAGTTTCACATTTGAGTTCTTTCAGAACTCTTGGGTGAGTACCATCTGGTCCTTGTGACTTATTACTGTATATCTGGAGTGAAATTTTTAAGTGACTAAGTCCCATTTTCAAAAAGTCCCTTTGACTTTCAATAAGAGTTAGGCTCCTAAATCACTTGGGAATGGGACTTGACTCCTAAGTCACTTAAGCACTTTTGAAAATTTTACCTCCATCTTATCATAGCTCTACCATCTAGGAACCAAAATGCTTGGAGAAGATTACATCTAGCATTAGTCTAGCTCTATAAATGCCCCCCCCCGGACTTTTGAAGGATCCCCCTCCTCACAAAACCCAATATAAAGAAACACACCTACTTGCACTAGAAATAACAGAATCCATGCACATCCCTGCTGGTTATGTGTGGATGAGAATGCCACATCCATCTCTCATATTCTGATCAGGGCATGCAACTCAACAGCCAAAGAATAAATGATTCTTACAACTAGTCTTTGTTCAAACATGTGGCCCAGCCCTCTCTTTCTCTCGCTCTTTACAACCTTTACTTTTTTATATATTTCAGCCAAACAAACTGGTCCATTTTCCAGGAGTTTCCAAGTAATTAAACCCAATTAAAACCATTAAATTCTTTCACTTAGTGACAACTTCATTATTAACAGCTAACCACAAAGAGCAGATTTAGCTTGGAAAGTCCTTGATTGTGTACTAATCCATCTCTCACCTCTGGCTGACACCTCCATCAGATAAACCCCACAGAATAGGAGTCTGATGACTACTCTTAATTAATACTTTCTTCCTTGTAGAAAAGTAATTATTTGTTCACGGCATAAACAGGTATTTGGCAGAAGCTTAAAAGTCTGATTGGTTTTAAATACTAGGGTTTGTTTTTTTTATTTAAGGAAAAAAATCTGAATTCAAGATGTGGGCTCAGAATTAGGTTGTCCTAACATCCAGAATGTCAGGTTAATTGGCACATATCTAAACAGAGACAAACTCAGACAACAAGCTGCCTCAATGTGTTATCCTGCATATGTTATCAAAGCAGCCAGCTCTGCCCCTTTACTAATGGCACGCAAGTCTGAACAATTTACCTGCAAGACAGAAGCTTGGAACTAGTGTGTTTTGGAAGCAGAAACCGAGGAGAGAATGACTTACACTTGAGAGATTGCCAGAGATTAATCTGCCTACTCACTTCCTTTTACAATATCACCAAGAGCTATAAAGTAGGAGGTAACTGGCTCTGATGGGCCAGCCAACTGGAGGGATAGTAGCTGCAGGTGGTAACAAATACATGTGTTTTTAATGCATACTTTAGAGCAAGGTGGGTGAGATAATAACTTTTATTGGACCAACTTCCATTGGTGAGAGAGGCAAGCTTTTGAGCTTCCGCAGAGCTCTTCTTTAGGCCTGGGAAAGATATTCAAGTGTCACAGATAAATACCAGGTGGAACAGATTGTTTAGCATAAGTAGTTAACACATATTTCAAGGGAATATTCAAGGTGAAATGGCCCATTAACACCTCTCCAGGCATAGGAGGGAAAGGCAAAAAAAAAAAACAACCCTCAAAACTGGGGAGGTAGTTTAAATAGGTTACAGATTATAATAAACCATAAATCCAGTGTGTCTATTCATTCTAGGATTTTTAGTATCTTGCAAAATTATAGGAATTTAACACCCCTTGGCCCCCCCCCAGCTCATCTTTTGAAGGTGTTGTGCAGTTTTCAGAGGTGAAGGTAAGCTGGTTCGGAGGACCGGTAAGAAAAGGAGACTGGCTGAGGGACGGAGAAGCCTGCCCTCTGCATAAGAATAGTTTAAACTCAGCTGTTCCCTGAGTGGTTCAGCCCTGGGGGTTAGGAGTGGTTTCTGGCATCCTTGTTAATTTCACTCACAGTAGCTGGAGGGAGTGGAGTGGGGAGGGTGTGTTTGACCATGGCAGGGCCAGTCCTTGTCTGCCCTCGGGATGAGGGGATCTTGTCTCCAATACTAATATACACAACAAATACAAGCATTTGGCTGCACAGCTTAAATCCAGAGCTAATAAAAGCAGGTGGAAGGGGAAAAAGCTCACTGTCACATTGGTTTCTTGTCTCCTCCCTCCCCTTCCTTCAGCCAGGCTGCAGACAAGGCTCTGCATTCCTTTCCTCCCACCCACCCCCCCGAGGTTCTCCTCTAGGCTCTAGCTTGCAGTAGGGACACTGGCTGAGATGCCTGCTGCTGCTACCTGCTTAAGAACAGTTTAAACCCAGCTGTTCCCTTTGCAGTTCAGCCCCCAAGGTTAGAAGCCGTTTCTAGCATCCTTGTTAATTTCACTCCCAGTTGTTGTTGGCGAGGGAGAGTGTGTGTGATCATGGCAGGGGCAGTTCTTTTCTGCCCCCGAGATGAGGGGATCTCCTATACACAAAAAACACAATCAAAATCAGGAACCATTTCCAAGTTCAAATCTATCCCATTCCCTCCCCAGAAGAGGATCCTGGTTGTGATGTCCAAAGTGCTTGCAGATCCTCTTTGAAATGTTACTAAACCGTGCAGGGAACAGCTGAGTTTAAATTGTTCTTATGCAGGAGGCAGGCTTCTCCCTCTCTCAGCCAGTCTCCCTGCTCCCTGGTGCAAGCTAGAGGGAAGCCCCTGCAGTTGCTGCTCAGTGCCAGGCAGGGAGAAAGCATGGATCCCAGTATTGGCAGCGTGGCTGGAGAAGGAGGGAAGACATGTAGAAAAATGTGACAGTGAGTTTTCACTTTTTCAGACTTATTCCAATAGTAAAGTTTTATTACAGACAATACTGGTAGTAGTAATAGTAGCTTTATTTTCCTCTATCTATGTCATGCAATGGGAGGGATCCATGAAGTACGTAGGAGAGGTGGGTTGCTTGCAATTGGACCACATGGGTAAGAAATGTAAATTACTTTCACCCCTGCCCAGACTCCAGGGCTCCCAGCTGCCTCTGCAGCTGGTAGCTCTGGGAGTGATTTAAAGGGCCCAGCTCCTAGGTTCAGCTGAATCCCCAAGCCCTTTAAATACTGATTTAAAAGCCCCGGGATTTAAAGGCCCCACCTCTTCTGATAGAGGCCACACCTCTTCTGGTTGAGGCCCCTCCCCCTCTGCAGGACTCTGGAGTACCGGCAAGTCCTTTAAGTTACTTTCACCCCTGGCAGTTTTCCTTTGAGGATGAGGACTGAGAGGTCATATATAGAGTGATCGCTTTGTGAAAACCGTTCACCCATAGGTGATATGGTGTTTTTTGTCTTTTATTATTTTCCTGTGTAAGTTCATTGAAGAACGTAATGATTGTCCAGTTTCAGCCACATAGTTGCTATTGGGGCATTCAGTGCACTGGATGAGGTACATCGCATGTTGTGATAGAGCATGTGTGGTCCCATGGGTCTTGAAAGGTGAGTTGTGGTGGGGTGTGTTGATCATTGTAGCTGTGGAGCTATATCTACAGGTTTTGCATCTGTTGTTCTGGCAGGGTCTGATGCTGCTATGAGGTGGTTTGTCCTGGTCTGCGGGTAGCTTCAAACAACCCCCCAACCTCTGTAGTTACCTGCATTAGCTGACCAGTGTTGTTTTATATTCGAATAATCCACTAGTCTTAATAATAAGTCATTGTTAGTAACTTAACTGTATATCTAATAAAGTCTATTGTTAACATATATACAGAACATATATACAGGTCAATCTATCAGTCTAACCTAAAACCAACTGCCTCCTTGGATTATCGGCTTCCACACCCTGAAGAGTCTGTTCATTCTCTTAAAGTCATAATAACACCACAGTCACTAAGTAGGATCAAGAAACTTCACCATGATGGACTGAGCATTTTTTGCCTTCCTCTGAAGCTGTGCTAGCCCTGAAACTGGATAGATCATTGGTCTTCTCCAGTATGGCTGCTCTTATAGCAAGAGAACAAAACATAATTCCCCCAGAGCAATGGAGCCAGATCCTAGGAGGTTCTGGATGCCTTTAGTCCAATAGGAATAATGGTGCAAGGCATCTCACAGCATCAGGCACCTCACTTGAACTGTGCAGTAGCATGTATTCCTGAAGCCCTCTTTGGCTAGAAGTGACAGCGATGCCTGAGCACATCACAAGCAGACAGTTGTAATGTCACTCACCAGTTCAAATATTATCAGTCCAAATCGTTGTAGAAAAAGTTATGTCTTTCCATTTTTGGCAGCCCACCTTGCTCATGGAGAAGGAGTTGGAGACTTTCCTGCCCATGAAGAAATATACTGAAGCAGAGTGTTTGACAGCAGGAGTGTGTAATTAACCTCCCTATTCTTTACAAGCTAAGTGCTCAGGTGTGCCCAGCCCAGGCAGGAGAGCAAGGTGAGGTAAGGGTGCAAGGATCTTCCCTCCTGCATTAGATGGGCACAGCTTCAGCTCTTGTATTGTACTTCCCAGTGCACAAGGAACTGTTCCAAACTGATGCTGCTTTATGCGTTATGCTAGCCTCTCCAGTCCCATGGGAAGGAGCAGGTGTTACATCCAATGGTGGCACAGCAGCTGACGTCCCTAGGGGTTCCTGGATCATCTCTTAGTGCCACAAGCGAACCTCACAGGTAATTGAGTGAGGCTGTTTAATTTTACCACATTAGGAAGTGCCAAGCCAATAGCTGTGTATGGCTGAGGTGAGGTGACACATTCAGGGATGGATTGTGATAGCCTAGCATTTATGTATAAGGGGTTTATTTCTTGTTTTCTATCCCACCTTTTTATTGTTCTTCTTTGCTGAAGCATAACTAGAGATTAGTAAAAAGGTAGGACTTGGCCCTTCTAATGTTACTAAGCAAACGCTCAGGGCTTGTATTTCCCATTTAATTCGTTTTCAGTGTGAGGACTGGTTGATGGGAGGAGATTCATTTTCTAGGAGTCCGAGGGTCCAGTCTCCCCAGTGGGTTCCTGTGCAAAGTGAAAGTATCACTTCGAACTGAGCAATTTGGGTTAATTGTTCTCAGTGCACACGAGCATAACACACTGGGGAAGTAACAGATCCCTGAGAGTTATAGGGCTCAGCATTCCAGAGTACTAGGGCAACTTTGCACTCCTCTGTTGATACAAAGCTACCCAAAAGCCAGCTACTAGAGCAGAGGTCCCCAACACGGTGCCCGCGGGCGCCATGGCATCTTAATGCGCCCGCGTCCTGGCCCCTGGGAAAGCACCTGCTGAAATGCCGCAGCGGCATTTTGGTGGGGATGCCTCTCGATGACGACGCATGTCGCCAACAAATGATGTCATCGAGAGGCGTTGCCCCCAAATGTCAGCGGGGATGCCTCTCGCTGACGCCGTTTGCCTTCGACAAGTGACGTCATCGAGAGGCGTCGCTCCCGAATTTCGGCGGGTGCTCCACCGCTGCGGTGGTCCTTCAGCTGGCGCCCACCAGCCAAAAAGGTTGGGGACCACTGTACTAGAGCATCTCCCTACAGCCTAAGGGG
Organism: Gopherus evgoodei; assembly: GCF_007399415.2. Lineage (NCBI taxonomy): Eukaryota > Metazoa > Chordata > Testudines > Testudinidae > Gopherus > Gopherus evgoodei. The sequence continues at coordinate 19,289,850 of NC_044335.1, read as the reverse complement.
ATCCTCAGAAAACGCAGAGCCACTGTAGCAGCTTTTATGATACCGGCTCTCCCAAAACCAGCGCTTCCTTCTGCCTGGCCAATTACTGGCTGTTGGAACAGCTCTTTAGGCTTGGTAACAGTCGACATTAAAAAAGGAGAGCAGGAGTGAGTCCAGTACTCGGCCTGTCCTGGCAGGAAGGAAGTGCAAAGAGAAAGCTGGCTGTGGAGCAAAGTCTCCATATGACAAATTACTGTGGGCCTTAAGTCTGTCTTTGTGTGCTGATACCTGTATTGACATCAGCTTCAAACTATTTACATAGGCTTACACGGCTCTCAAACATTTGTATCTGGACACCGATTTTGTGTCCTACCCTAGACATATCTGCTTGATACTGAGCTGACAGTGCTTCCAACTTGTTCAAACTGATCTTCCAGAAAGTCAAGTCCTCCCAGAGAGTAGGACAGAGTCTGTCCTGCCTTCAGATATTGAACGGTCTTATTTCTGGATGAATTCAAGTCCATGCATCTACATGTAAAAACAGTATCTAGTATAATAATACCTCAGCCTTGGCTGGTGCTTCTGGGCACAAACACATATAATAAATAGTACTGGAAGTGCTGATTTTCCTGTTTAACTTTGTCAGGCTGTTTAAGACTTGGAAAAGAAACCCATTGTGGAGGAAGTGTCCATACAGAGCTATGCATTAGTGCTAAATTATTTCCCCAAATGACTTCCCCTTTTTTCTGATTTTATTTTCATTCCATCACACTCTCTATCTCAAGGGGAAGATTTTTTCTCCTCTGCAATTTAATCTACGTATTGTTTTGGTTTAAGAGAAAGTGAACTTCATACACTGCTCTGCACAAACATTCCCCATTCCACTTTGGCCATCGATACCAGTAAAGCTGCAAACAGACCCAAAGAAAAGAACCAAATGAAAGATATCGAACAATGAGATATGCTAAAAAAAGGTTTAAAAGGCAACGACCCTTGGTATACAGAAGAAATAAATTGCTTCATTAAAACAAAAAATTGATTCCTTCCTAGCAACTTCTTTCTTCAAAAACAAGTCCCTTGATGTAACTTTGAGGGATTGTGTGTCTTGAACCCAGGCCTTTTGAAAATGGGAGGGCCTGGTCTGTCCACTTTTCAGGACAGGCCCTGACCCCCTACCCCTCCTCTTCCACCTGAGGCCCCGCCCCACGATCAGGCTGGAAGCTGGAGCCAGGCCGAGGTAAGAACTGGCTGGGGGGTCCGGACAGCTGTGGGGAGCCATGGACCCTCCACCTGACCTAGGTGGGGGTCCCAAGAGCAGCCCCGGCCCATGTCCCCACCCCTCCAGGGCAGGTGGATGGTCCAGGGTTCCCCACAGCGGCCCAGGCCCACTGGGTTGCTCTTACCTGGGCCCAACTGCTGCTCTTTAGACCCCGAGGCTCTGCCCCTATCCAGGCTGGAAGATGGAGTTGGGCCAAGGTAAGAACCATCCAGAGAACCCAGGCAGTTGTGGGGAGCCCTGAACTCTCCATCTACCCTGGGTGGCGGAACATGGAAGATGGGGACCTGGGCTGGGGGCGGCTCTTGGGCCTCCCACTCAGGGCAAGTGGAGGGTCTGGGGCTCCCCACAGCTGCCTGGGCAGCTGTTACCCTGGCCAGGCTCCAGCTTCTGGGCTGGGGGCAGGGCCTAAGAGGGAAGAGGAAGGGCAGAGCCATGGAGGGGGCAGGGCCTCATGGCCCCCCACTTTTACGAAGGATCCAGCACCGCCGCCCCAGATGCAGCCATCACCTAGCAGCTTGTACCAGCAGGGAGTGTGGGCTGATAGATCCTAGTTCAAAATGGAGGCACTGCCCATAAAGCTCCTGATTGGAGGAGACATCCAGCCTCTCCAATTGGCTCAGAGTCACTGTTTAAGCCAGAAGGAGGCAAAGAAGTTGTCTGAGGACCTAGATGAATTTCTGCCTAGCTGCTACATTGGACCTTGTCTAACTCCTGGTTCCTGGCCTACTTCTGGTTCTTGCCTTGTACCAGATCCCTGGTTCTGCACCCCCACCCCTGGCTGCTGACTCTGGATCTGGCCCTTGGCTTGACTCCTGACTCTGTCTCCAACCCCTGCCTCTGGATCCAGGTGCCTGTCTCCTGCTCTGACCAGTAGACCTGACCACCAGATCAGACTGCCTATGTGCTAGTCCATGATAATAAAATTCAGTTCAGTGTTATTCACATAGAGTTTTTATGATAGGCAAAACACATGCACAAAATATTAAGTAAAGCCTCCCAAGCACCAGTATGCTTAAGAGAATTAACGTGCTCTAACTTGTGTCACTATGTGATGGCGCCATGTACGCTGATGATTTGCTCTGATTCCAACCATTGGTGGTACCAACCTAGGTACATGCATTGATGTGAACTCAGAGTAGGCAGGCAATGCCCTTTTTAAGGCACAATTTGCAACAGTGCGTCTTACCCCAGTTTCAAGCAGAGGTAAAGTTGCATTGGGGCAGATTGCAGCTTATAGCAGGTGTGATGTCCCAGTCCTCAAACCCAGGCCTACGAGTTCCCAGACAGCCACCGCATCCTGGCCACCACCTGCTGTCAGCTGAAACCTGGTGGGCCAAGGAGATAGCAGAACTATAGCCTCAGCCAAGGCACTACCCACAGGAGTCCTGACTGGCGGATCGCCTAGCTTCACCAATTGGTCCATCCATGCTATTAAAGACAGAGGGAGGCACAGGAAATTGTCTGAGCAACTTGGTGATTGCCTGTTGCTGCTGTGTTGGACCCTACTGGTGCCTGCATTCAATCCTGTTCCTGATTCCTACTCTGCTCCTTATCCCTGCCCTTGCTCCATTCCTGATGCTTTCTTCTTTTCCAGTTCCTGCCTTTATGCCTCACTTCTGACAATCATTTACCAGTCCTAGCTCTGACTTGTGACTCTGGCTTGACGCTTGGTATCTGATCCCATTCCTGACCCTCAGCTTTGATTCCTGGTTCTGACTCTGGCTTTGGTAGTCAGCAGTTGACTCTGGTGTTAATCCTCAACTCTTGCCTGCTGCATCCATGAGACGTATATCCTGGTCACTAACAGCAGGTTTGCTAGTCTATGTTAGGATTTCACATGGAGGTGGCTACTCCAGTAGCCGAAATCAACAGCATAGACATGGCTCTTACTCTGATCCTTGATCCCCATACATAAATATTCTCAGAGAGAAATTGTTGCACTGACATGAAATAAACAAATAATTAAATGTAAGACGTTACAGGTGAGTGACTTTAGATTTTTGATGACAACGTTGTGGATCGGAAGTGTTCAGGGAGAAGCTTTTGATTTTTACTTTCCACCCAATAGGAGAAAGTGCCGTTCTCTCCAGGGCAGTGGTAAGCATGTTCAAGCATGAGTGATGGAGCTTTTCTTTAGTTTAGTGCAGTCCCTATGAGTCATCCATAAAGCTGAAACCACAGCCATTGTCCTCTAATTAAAGAGCTACACCAAGAATGCGTAATAATTAGGTTACTGTGTGATACACTATCCGTGTCAACAGCATCTGCCACAAAGGTTGATTGAAACATACTCAGCCTCCAAACATTGTGTTCCCTGGTAGACCTCCCAAACTAATTCATTACTGACCTCACCATGCAATAACATGACTCCACAGAAATCTGCAGAAAATTAGGGCAAAGTCCACATATAAATCTCTACTGTCTTAGCAGGACTTGTAACTTCAGTGGGAGAAAACCGCACATGTACACTCAAGGCACACAAAGATGAGAGATCCCTGACCTAATAAAGATGAAGTACAAATGAAAGCCTGTTGTGGAAACTCTCCTTTTTCCAAGCTCTCTGTTGCTGTTTAACTTGATCAGGCAAAATCGGTTTGAGCTAGGAGGGTGTTTACCAAATTAACAACAAAGTATTTTTGTTTGTGTCATAGAAATATTTATTTAGTGATTAAGAAAATAATTTTCACATGAATAGCACTTAAGACTCTTCTATGTCATGTTTGTTCCTATTATTTCACACTGGGCTTGGAGCAGCAAGTTAATTATTTGGGGCTGAAGGTCTGTGTGTGGGAAGTTGTGACATGGAAAATGACAGAATTGTATTTAATATTGTGGAGAGCTAGGCTGAGGTCACAGCAGATTCCTAAGGAGCAATGTGGAGCAACAAATCACAGAAGAAGTTGTGTCAGTTGCTCGTTTGTCAGTTTTGAACTAATAAACTAAGGAGTTATCAGGAGTTATACATTCCCAACAAGTGGAGAGCAGGTCCCATACAGTGGGACTGCTTATCTGATGAGAAGAGCTTCCTTCCAAGGCTGCTTTAAATTAATGATATGAAAAATAAGGGATTATTCTTCTTTCATTGAATTTTGTTTTGGTAACATTTACTGTTTTCCAAGTGGTAGAATGGTGTGATCAGGAGGAATTCTACTCTTATGTATATAGTGCTCTGATTGTACAAAGCACTGCATAGAAATAAAATAGACATGGTCCCGGCCCCTAGGAGTTTACAATCTAAGGGTTGATATGATGCGATGAATGAAAGCAACAAACAAAGTTGGGGAACTAGGAGGATGAAGGTTATAACAATGCCACAGGAGACACAGTTCTGCTGTAGTTGAACTCAGTGGAGGTTTTGCCACTGGTTTCATTGGTGGCAGGATCAGGGCATGGGATATGTACGTTTATGTGGACTTCTTGATAACTCTCTCTGTGTAATTTTCACTGATATAAATTTGTTTTGTAAAAGCTGGAGGTATTGTGACCTGTGGCTAGGGAAACTTTTCCTCTGTAAAGCACTTTGAAATCTGCAGATGGAAGTGCTGTACAAGAGCTTAGCATTACTGTTAGTGGTACTACTGATATTTGAAGTGATCAGAAACAAAAAAACATCTAACGGCTGGTCAAACTGGAGTATGAAGTGTCTGAGGCATATTGCTATTTCTAACACACAGCTTAACAAGTCTGGTTTACACATGTGTTTTTATAGTTAGACCAGTACAGACTGTAGTGTGGATGCAATTATACCAGTAGAAAGATGCTTCCTGTATGGGAATAACTGTTCCCGGAAGCACACTTACACTGATATAACTGTGTCTTCACTAGGGGGGTTAACTGTACTGGGATAGTTAAAGTAGTACAGCTGTTGTGTGTAGATGAGGCCTAAAAGAAACACTTAGTCTGTTCACCCCACTACAGTTGGTGGGCATTTCAAGAATAGAACTGAGGATATAAGAGTTAACCTTGGCTTTTACCATGTTTTAGCCTTCCCCCCCCTTCCCTTCTTTTTCCCCGTTCACACACATACAAACCTTTTACTCAGGTTTGGCAGTGCCTTGACCTGGCCGGAGGTGTGAGTTAAAACCCAGGCTACACTTTAACACTTTAACTGAGGCTAGAACCCACCCACTTTGTAGTGAGGATGCAGGCTAAATCACTCAAGTGCAGAAAGTCCTCGTGTCCTTCCTACAATCCCCGCAAAGTACAAACAAGTTCTCCCACACAATTGAGGTGGAAAAGAATCTTAGAGCATCTCAGCAAAGAACCATGGGATATACCCCCAGACACACATGGGTAAACGTAGAAACAATGAGGACGTAGTGATGCAAGTATGGCTTTGCTGTGGGGATGCTCACATCCAGGCTAGCCTAACTGAGGTGCCAATCACCCAGGTTAACTGTGCAGTGAAGACGTTTTGTTGATTGAATGATGTGAATATGCCCTGCAGAGAAAGGAGTCTGACTTTATGGTTAGAGCAGGGGAGCTGGAAGTCAGAACTCCTGGGTTCTGTTCACTGACTTATTTGACCTTAGATAAGTCACATTTACAAGTAAAATGAGAAGCAATACTGACCTCCCATGTGAGCCTGGAAGCTTTAAGTTTTTAAAGCTTCCTGTTGTCCTCATCTGAAATGTGCTAAGTATGGGGTGCTAATGTTCAAAGGGAGCTGCAAGCATCACTAAAGGACAGAGTTCAACCATATACCAGAGTAAAATTCGAGGGTAGAAACCTATGATAAATATATTTGAGAAGTAAATGACATTATTGGCTGCACGAGTAGGGCAGGTCCCAGATTCACTCCCAATAGCCAGAAATCAGGAAGAGGATGATTAAAATGACTAAAAACCACACACATTTTTTTCTTTCGAACAGGACACCACCACGTCTGTGCGGATAGGTCTTATGATGGAAGAAATGATCTTCAACCTTGCAGATACACATCTGTTCTTTAACGACCTGGAGGTATGTAACTGCATATTTTATTTAACATCTTCCTATTTAATCATCTGCATCTGGTTTAGAAACCCTTGGTTTTCTGGTCCTGAAACTTTCATTACTGACCCAAAGAAGTGGGCCTAAGATGGCTCATTGGAAGCATACCTTGGCACATCTCTCTGACAACTTTGCTTTGCTAAAGCTTTAAAAAAACAACAACAGAGTAACAGTGATGTCTATTGGCAGTTTTACTAAATGTAATAATGAGGACAATGTTGTTTGTCCTTCTGAAATTTGCTGTTTAATAATTTCATTAACTGAATTAGCACAGATCTTATGGGGGCAGGTTTACAGTTAGTTCTGAGCCAGTACAGAAGCTGTTGAAATGGTCTCTGTTCCTCTACAAGCTCTATTCTGCACACACACACAAGGTAAAATGAAGAGCTCCTGACTGTCAAACTCATAGCACAAATGAGAGCATGTGTGCCTCTTTGCACTAAAGCCAGAAAGTTTTCCCCAACTGAGGAAATGCCAGCTCTGATGATGAAGCATTAGGTAAAAACATACCATCACTGATGTAAAACACACCAAAGGCTATTTAGAACATGTGCTGAAGCTCAAGGAAAGATAGCATATGTACAGCCGAGCAACTAGCTATGGAGTGTTGATTAAAAGCTTTTTGAGCTTGTAACCATCCCATCATAAGGAATGGGTCTAAATTAGTTTCATAATAATTTTGTCCAGGGTTTTCTAAGGCCGGACAACATTTCTTTGAAAGGAATGAGTTAGAATTCTCTTCAGGTGCTTTGGGCACAATACACTCAGGAAATTATTTGGAATGGTGTAGGGGAAAAGACATCAGTTCTGTGCCTGCATCCCATAGGCAGAGATCCCTCCTCAGTCTGTGTATTCATTTGGAAAAGTAAGAATTTAACTGTTCCAGAGCCTGCCTGAAATGGGCCCCATGAGGGCTTCTAATTCCTTTGTCCTTCACTTCTTAGCTATATTGAATTGCTATGTGGGTTACAAGGAGTTAAAACTTTTCTAGTACTGCTCTCTATAGAAATTGGGACTTCACTTGCAAAGAATTTTCATTTTCCTTTTAAGACTAATGGTCTGTAGCACCTGAACTGACATTTCCTTCCTCTCCCAGCTTTCCAAAGAAGTGTTTAGTGATGGGGATACATAAAGTGTGAAGTGAAAATCTTTCGTGGAGAAAAGAGGAAGAAACTATTTAAGGCACTAAATTAAAAGTGATAATATTTAGCACATAGCCAACACTCTTCATCTGAGGTGGGTAGATGGTGTTAACTCCATTTCACATGTGTGGAAACTGAGGCAGGGGGAAGTGATTTGTCCAAGCTTACACTGCAGCAGCACCATGCTCATTCCACTAGACCTGTACCACAGCTGTGTAAGATTAAAACTTGCACATCATTACATTTGAGAACATTTTCCCCCTTTGTTTACTTATCTTTCAAGACCTGAATTCAGTTGATGGTTTACCAAGCACCTCAGAGCAGGGTGAGGAGTGTCACTGCCTCCACAGTTACAAATGTCAGTTAGTCTATAGGTGCCACAGGATTCTTTGCTGCTTTTACAGATCCAGACTAACACGGCTACCCCTCTGATAAATGTCAGTTGAGGATTTCAGCTGCTGCGAGCAGAACAGAATCCTTAGCTCAGGTCTTAGCAGGTGAAAAATTCTTAAATTCACCTATAACTACTGGAAGAAGGTTTATTTAAAGTGACCCAGGATTTGAGATTTTCAGTCTTAGCTTCTGGTGCCTTAATGAAGAATTAGTCTGTAGTCCTTGCAAGACCTGACGCACTGTGTGACCTAGTGGATAAGTCTCTGCCTCTCTCTGCCTCAGTTTTCCCATATATAAATGGAGATGATGATGATGACAGCACCCTTCTACCTCAGATAGGTACTGTGAGTAATTAATTAATATCTCCATAGCCCCTGTGAAGGTGGAGAGGACTATGTAAGTGTTAAGATTACGTCTACACTATGGAGAGGATACCACCATAGCTATGCTAGCATAGCCCTGTAATGTAGAGGCAGCCTACACCAACAGAAGGATGTAGGAACACCACCTCCCTGAAAGAAGTAAATTGTGTTGACAGAACTCCACTCCCATCAACATAGTTGTGTCTACACGGGGGCTTATAGTGGCATAGCTACCGTGGTCAGGAGTGTGTGTTTTTTCACGCCCCTGATTGATATAGCTATGTCAATATAACTTTTCCGTGTAGACCAGGCCTAAGTAAAACCATTCCCTGGAGTACTGTTCTGTCACCGTTAAGTTTGTCCACATTAGTCACAACCTGCTGGTTCCAGGTTAAATTCACAAAGAGGGAAGGATTCTGTGGTTCTTTTTGTCACTATACATGCTGATGCATAAACCTCAAAAAGGTCCGATTTGGTATGAAGAAATTCACAAAGACTCCAGCTGCTTCCCTCTCCAAACAGTCCAAGCCCACTGGAGCAGCAAACCTGTGCTGTTAAAAACCTTCAGCTTGATTCTTGAGTTTGTGGGGTAATTTTATGTTATCTGAGCCAGTTTGGCACATCCATAGCAAAGTTGTGTGAGTATGGGATATAGGTGTACTGGTGAAAAAAAAATGATTTTACTGATTTCTATAGCACTTGTCAGTCTGACTGCTTTATTTCAGAAATGTAACACACAAGAACAACAAAATAAAAAACTGAATAAATGGGTCCTGTATCATGGCTTTGATGGACCTGTCAGTGGGAGTGAATAGCAGTACAAGAGCCTTCAGCAGAGAAGGTCTGACTGCAGGACATGAATTGTTCAGAACCCAGTTCTGAGAACAGTTACCCCCAGCTAACCTTAATTACCCAAAGAAGATTTGAGGTGAGAGGCAGGCTTATCAGACAACTTTGAAGATTGTTGTCAACAAATATCTGTAGTACAGCTGGTTGGAAAGCAGTAGATGTTTTCCATGAAATTTTATTTTCTTCCCATAACTTTTTTGAAGAATTTTTCCAGTTGTCTAAATGAAAACATCCTCAGTTTTGGGGGGGAAAGAGGGAGCATTAGACTTTTCACTGAAAAACAAATGTTCAGAAGAAATTAAAACTTTCCACAAAAACGTTTGCCTTGCCCTACTCCCATCCCCCCTCAAGAAAGCAACACACAAATTTCAGCTATCTTTATTCACTAGCCATGCTGCTTCTGCATCTTAGATGATAAATTAATGACTTTCAGGCCAGAGTATTCGCAGAGTGATAGCTGAGAATTGTATGGGCACCAACTGTTGGGCTTGAAAGAGATACAATGAACAATATTCTATTTAAAAAAAAGAGACAAGCAGAAAAACAAGCATAGAGACTTACTCAGTTTTAGATCTACTGAGATTACAGTATACAGCAGCACCATCAAGTGGCATAATGGTGACCTGAGCAGGGCTCAGTAAGCTAAATCCAGACTGTGGTACAACGCTGAAACTGCCTGTGGAGCTGCCCTGCTTTCAAGCATATGCAGAAGAGAAGCTTGTATTAGGAACAAGAAAACTGCAGGGAGGTGAATGTGATGTCTGATACTGTTAAACCCCAGAGCAAGAGAACTTGTGTTCAGGCCAGTCATTTTAAGCACAGCTGCCTTCATTTCTGCACAGCTGAAAAAGGCCAGAGGAACTGAAAGTAACCATTTATTTGAGCCAGGCCTAAGGCAAATGAAGAAACTGAGGGAGTTTAAAACATTAGTGGTAGTACAATGTCCACAAAGAGCATCTATTTATTTCCAGGAAGGCAGTGGCACAGCAAAGCTTCTGACTGCCCTATTTTCAGTCAGCTGCAGGACTTGCATACGGATGTTGTACTGGAACCACAGATATTATCAGATCACAGAGAGAGAATTCAGACTAGTGTGCTGTATACACTCACCCCATCCTCTTTCCTGGCAAGGTGAGTTTGTTAGAACAGTGGTTCCCAGCTATTGGTGAATATACCTGTAATAGCTGCTCCAGGCTTTTTTGATGCTGGATACATTCCTTGTCTCCCATTATCCCCTTGCACGAAGGTCCCCTCCATCTACAACCTTCCTGCCTAGCATTATATTGAACTAGCAGTTCAGGCTGAGTGCTGAGCCTCCAAATGCTGCTGCTGTGCTCACCTTCCAAACAATTGCACACATTATATGCTGCTATAGCAGTTGAGTCTATTCTCACACATTCAGACGTGGAGGCTGGAGTGCTCCAAGCTCTGAAGGTTCTATCATCTGCAGCTGAACAGGAGATCAGCAGTAGCAGCAAACCAGGCCTCTGCCCAGTGGGTGGATGCCAGTTTGTCATTAGAGTTACTCCATGTGACTTCAAGAGGTTTCTGATTGATCTATACAAGGCCTTTTTACTAGTTTACTAGTGGTTTCCTAGGAGCAGGGCTGGATTAACTCTCCTGTGGGCCCAGGGCTATTAGATTTTGTGGGGCCCCTGGGGGTTTGGAGTGGTTTCAGGGCTGTGGCAGGGGGTTGGAGTGCGGGGTCTGGGAGGGAGTTTGGGTGCAGCAGGGGGATTTGGGCTGGGGTAGGGGGTTGGGATGCAGGAGGGTGTGCGGGGCGTAGGCTCCAGCCAGGAGGCACTTACCTCGCATGGCTCCTGGTCAGGATCCCTGCCTACCTTGGCTCCGCACTGCTCTGCTCCCTGAAGTGGCCGGCATGTCTGGCCCCAACGCAGAGGGGCCAGGCTGATCTGCAAGCTGCCTGTGCCCACAGGCGCCGCTTGCACAGCTCCCATTGGCCACAGTACCTGGCCAATAGGAGCTGCAGAGCCGGCACTGGGGGCGGGGGCAGCACGCAGGGATTCCCTGAATGCCCCTTGCCATGGGGCTGCAGGAGCACATCGGTGAGCCAGTGCTTGTGGCTCCAGCCCCAGGGCGGGGGCACCGAGGCTTGGGGACTGGTGTCCGGCCTGGGGCATGGAGACATGCCACAAGCCAGATGAAAATACTGACTCATCGGCCTGTGGGGCCCCCCTTAGCCTGAGGCCCTGGGCTGCAGCCCCTAAAGCCCCTGCATTAATCCAGCCTGCCAGGAGGAATAGGAGCTAGTGAGTTAGATGCTGGTAACATCCATTTTATGAGCTTCCCTCAGATGAAGGTCTTTTTTTGCATGTTTTTGTTTTATTCAGTTACAGCTCAGTACCCGTACACTGTGTATGGAATGCTTGTCTCTAACCCAAGGCATTAGAAAGGATATTTTGCCCCAAGATATAATTTTGCATTTCAATTATGGCATTCTTCCAGGATGGTGATCATTTTAAAAGAAATGCCCAAAGACCAAGCTTAGATTGTTTGAATTAGACTGCGAAATCCTGTGATTCCAAGGGCTGTCTAAAGCAGCATGCTGTATAACAGGGGCAGGCAACCTATGGCACGGGTGCTGAAGGTGGCACGCGAGCTGATTTTTAGTGGCACTCACACTGCCTAGGTCCTGGTCACCGGTCCGGGGGCTCTGCATTTTAATTTAATTTTAAATGAAGTTTCTTAAACATTTTAAATACCTTATTTACTTTACATACAACAATAGTTTAGTTATATATTATTGACTTATAGAAAGAGATCTTCTAAAAACATTAAAATGTATGACTGGGACACTAAACCTTAAATTAGAGTGAATAAATGAAGACTCGGCACACCACTTCTGAAAGGTTGCCAACTCCTGCTGTATAAGTAACCACTTTATAATTCACACATGGCACTCCTGGAACTAGAATTGGGTGTGTCCGTCATTTGCATACTTATTTCCATTATCAGCAGGTTTTCACTGATGTCGATGCACTAACAACCATTAACAAGGCACAATAGAAGATTAATTTAAATTTTATTAGAACACTGGCTCTTTGTGGCAACTAATATCTGTGACAGCATAAAATGACTCTTTTAAATGGCAGGCAGCTGATATATTTGTGTCCATGCTTGATAAGGTCCCAATTCATTGGTTACCTTACCAAGAAAAGACTGTGAAGTGAGGTTTATTTAAAAGTAAATAAAACGACAGCAAAGACAAGCTGGCAATTTGAGGGTTAAAGCAGCAGGAAGAGGATAAGATACCCCCTGCTATTTATTGTGTATTTTGTGTTACAGTAGCGCCCAGCGGCTCCAAGTGAGATCAAAACCTGTTTGTGTTAGACACTGTACAAACACTTCCCTGCCCTGAAGAGTTTATAATCTAAGTAGACATGGCACTCACAGGAAGAGCTTTCTCCCCATTTAATAGATGGGAACTGTTTATGCTATAAGCTGTAGTTTTCAGGACTGCAGTGGAAGCTGAGGGTGCTGGCTGTAGGTGATAATTAAAGCACTCCCAGAGGATGCATGATGAGAGAAAAACATTTGTGAAGCATTGCAGTGAGGCTGAAAACTTTCCACAGCCCAATTAGCACTTGTGTAGATCATCTGCAACCAGATTAGGATGCGACGTCCTAAACCCTTAATTCATAGTTTGAATCAGATGTCTTGGGGAGGATGCCTTCTGCTCACACCAAAGCTAGCCTGCTCATAGACGAGAATAACTGCTTGGCTGATACGCAATTGTGTGACATTCTAAGTTAAACATTTTGACAAAGCTGGAGGGAACGGCAGTGTTGTCCTCTTAGGGGATGTGCTGCCAACTTGTCTAAGGAAATACTAAGCAGTCTTTTTTTTTTTTTTAATGCTTTCACATGAAAAATGAACAAAGCCAAGAGGGCCTTTGAGGGAGATTTTAGGGAGATATTACTGCAAAAATAATTCATCCATTTTTTTTATTAGCTGCAAACAGCTCAAGAGTTTGTGGTCTGGAGCCACCGAACTTCCACTGTTTTACTGTGGAGGAGCTGAATTCTTAGCATTTTGCCTGTGGAACTTGGACTTTGCTGGCTGAGCTGAGTATGTGACAGTGGCAGTGGATCAAAAGCATTGACCCATCAAGAGGATCGCAAAGACAAAAATCCCAGAACTCCATCCCCTTGGAGAGAGAAGTTACTCAAAGGCTCTGCCAATAGCTGTTTCTAGAGCCTGATTTAATAGCTGCACCAACTGGATACAGTATGCAGCTCTTTACAGCAGTGTTCTCAAGCTGGGATTGCCGCTTCTGTAGGGAAAGCCCCTGATGGGCCGGGCTGGTTTGTTTACCTGCCCCATCCGCAGGTCTGGCCAATTGTGGCTCCCACTGGTCACGGTTAGCCGCTGCAGGCAATGGGAGCTGCTGGAAGTGGCAGCCAGTATGTCCCTCGGTCTGTGCCGCTTCCAGCAGCCCCCATTGGCCCAGAGCAGTGAACCACGGCCAGTGGGAGCCGCAGTTGGCCGGACCTGTGAACAAGGCAGGTAAACAAACCGTCCCGTCCCGTCAGGGGCTTTCCGTACACAAGTGGCGACCCCAGTTTGAGAAACACTGTCATATAGCATTTTACCTCTTCAGAACACTGCAAACACATGAACTAATTCTCACACCCCCACTGAGAGGCAAGTATTATCAATTCTCCATTTTATTAGATGGAAGAGCAGAGAAGATAAATAACTTGTTCAAGGCAATATAACACGACGGGGCAGAATTAGAACTCGAGTGTCTTCGGCTTCAAGTTCCATGCTTATTTCACTAGACCCTGCTGGCTCCCTATGCATCTCTAGAAAGATTTGCATCTCTCTCTTACACATGTGTTTGGTGGGCAGTCTAGACAAGCAAAACAGAAAAACATGCAAGTGTCAGAGAGATTAGTACAGTGTTTATAAACCTACTGTCATCAGATGCTACCGATGTGATGCTCTGCTCTGTTCAATGTTGATATTACTCGGCTGCGTGCATGTGTTCTCTCTGTGTGCTGTCCAGCTCTTCGAAGATAGCTGACACAGCAGACCCGAAGAGAACCCCCAATGACCACAGAGTCTAGTAAGGTATGAAGGCACGTTGGCCAGGTTTATTGTCGAAGAGAAACACAGTCTCCAGCTCCCCGGCAAACGTAGTCCAAGGTGCTGCTAAGGTGCAGCTAGCCAGTACATATGTGCTCCCTGACAATGGACTCAGCTCAGTCAGTGGCGGGACTTTCCACTGCCTCCTCGGCTGGACAAAGACACCGCCCCAGGGCGGCATTCTTATACACAGATACAAACAAGTTACACATCACTTCTGACATATTAAGGTGCAACCCCTCCACATAGCAAGGTACAACCCCTCTACGCAGTAAAGTGACGCCTCTCACCTTGTACATGTTGGTTAGAACAAAACAACTCTATCCATCATATTACCCTTTTGGCCCTATCATTGGGATGGGTCAGCCTGTTCCTTTTTATCTGTGTGGAACGTGCAAGTATGTGAATGTTCTGATATCTGGTGTCCAGTACCTGTTAGGTACGTATCTTCTTGCAGCATCAGCCCTTTCCTTGCCAGCTTCTTTGAGCAGGGCCTGCCTCTGGCTCACAGCTTAACTTTGCTTTATGTTAGCAAAGTCTTGACCATTACTTTAGTTCAGGTCTTAGGCCTCATACCAGGCCTCTGATACCAAGGTTTATATCTTAGGGCCTCCTCTTACTACACCTACCTTTTGGAGCAATCCCTGGGGGCTAAGCATTCTGAGTGTTGTTCAGTGGCCCTGTTGCTACAGTGAAGGATAGCTGTTTGTTTAACCAAAGATATCCTAAATATCACCTGTTGTAGTCTACACCAGTGTTTCTCAAACTGGGGTTGTCGCTTGTGTAGGGAAAGCTGCTGGCGGGCCGGGCCGGTTTGTTTACCTACCCCATCTGCAGGTCTGGCCGATCGCGGCTCCCACTGGCCGTGGTTCACCACTGCCAGCTAATGGGAGCTGCTGGAAGCAACGGCCAGTATGTCCCTTGGCCTGCGCTGCTTCCAGCAGCCCCCATTGGCCTGGAGCAGCAAATGGTGGCCAGTGCGAGCTGTGATCGGCTGGACCAGTGGACAGGGCAGGTAAACAAACTGGCCCAGCCTGCCAGGGGCTTTCCCTGCACAAGCGGCAACCCCAGTTTGAGAAACACTGGTCTACACATACATGAGAGGTCACTGGCTGTTTTACCTGAGAGAACAGCATATTTATAGTACTTACTGAGAAAACACTAAGGGGCACATTATGATGTCAATTGTAAGGGCATGTGCACCCTCAAGATGCTCAGAGTTCTGGTTTACTTTGGTTAAGAAAATAAGTCTGGATCCTCCTCCAAACCTCTTGAGCCTTTTATAAAATTTGGATGTATCATGAGCACAGGCTGTTTCCTGTTATTTTAGCTTGTCTGCATCAGGCCCCACCTGGATGCAGAAGTAAATAAAAGAATGGTCCAAACATTTCAGAACTTTAGAAAATTTTGAGTCTCAGGGGCTCAGTATGGTAGTTGAGGCCTTATATTTCCTGATCAGGTATAGCCTGTATGCACCACACTAATCATGTAGCTCTATGAGATCCCAGAGTATCATTTTATAAAAGCCAACAGATGTGAAAACTAAGGTTTGGAAATGTCCTCATTGCTGACTTTCATTCAAACAATCTGGATCTTCTGTTCAGCTGCCCAGATATTCTTGTCCTACTTTCCCTCTCACTAAGGTCTCAAGTAAATTCTGTGAGAATGAAAAATTAGTCTGGTAACCAAGTAGTAAAACACAGTCTACATTCTTGCCTTGTTCAGCTTCTCAGTGTTTTACCCAGTAACATGATCGGGTCGGCTGATGGACTATGAGGTAGCGTCTCACCAAGTGTCATGGTATTTTATTAAGTCAGAAATGTGATAGCTACTGTTGTCACACTTCAGTGTACAGAACAATTCATTCGTAAATGAGAAAAGCAGATCCCCCACAAATACCTTTCCCCTTACATAATGCACAGCACAATGCAACTGAAGCTGAGTGGGCTGTGACAATATTATTCCAGCATGGCTTTCACAGCTCACAACCACTGTTGGGAATGTTTTTTTAATTTTAGAAGGGGGGCGTGTGCCAGCAGAGATCTGTTATTAATTTATTTTCTCAGCTCTCATTTGTAGAGTCGGCACTCACTTAAAATACTGCCCTCAATTATAAAGCAAGGAACGGAGGAGATGGGAACTGATTGTATTAGATACTTTAGAAACCCCTACTCAGCAAAAGTCAGGAATTGTATAATAAGGGATCCAGCATTATACGATAAGGGAAGCACCATTAATACATCTCTGACATGATGGTTCTTGAAATTTTAGGGCTACATTTTCAAAGGAAAGTGTGTGCACAAAATTATATGTACTTCCATCGCATTACAACCCTCAAGTACATTTGCAGCTCAGGAAACTCTGCCCTCCTAGATAGGGATGATGGGTAGAATTTTCAAAAGCACCTGAGCGATGTAATCACTTTTGAAAATGGGACTTAGGAGCCTAAATTCTACTTTCAAAATAGCCTCAGTCACTTAAGTGATTTTGAAATTTTTACCCAATCTGCAGAAATGTAGGATTTGTGAACAGAACTGTCTCACATGCATTTCTGAGGGAACGTCTGTGATGTCCTCCCTTTGGAAATCTAGCCACAAGATTTTTTGTTTGTTGGTGGAAGGGGTGGATTTACATAGAAAATCCTTGGCTGTGTAAAGCTTCACAGTGTAGATAACAAAGAATGACTAGTGAAGCAGATAAACCCACATTAAGTGTCATGGGTTTTGCTTAGAGTCCCCGTCCACTTCTGTAATTCATTTAAAGATCAGCTAAAAATAAAGAACAAATATCTGCTGACTTCCAAGGGCCTTTGCAACATACATTGTCCCCTCCCTGCAAGAGTCAAAGAAGAGAGAGAGAAAAAGGCTTCCTGACTTTCTTCCCATCCCCCTTTTAATCACAATGTCAAGTCAGAGAAAGAAACCGTAGAAATAACATTTCTTGAGATTTTGAGGTAAAGCCTTCACCACTCAAACAATGAAGAATTTACATGATACGATCTAGAGTACATATTTCATGCTCCAAGTGCATAATCTGTTCAGTTTAAATTTGCTGTGTGTTGATTTCCTTATTACTTATGTGCATTATTTCTTAACTCTGTCCGTGGAATGGGGGTATGACAGGGTCCCTTCTCCTGCTGAATGAGCAGGAGAGGGTAAAGCCCCAGCAAGCACTGGGGAAACACTATAGGAGCAAGACACATCTCAGACAGGAAATTTATATGGAAAGACCTAGAAAAAGGGGTTTTCTTCTTTCCATTAAATTAAGGCTGAATGTTTGTATTGGTACAGTAATGCTCTTTAATGGGGAAGGCTGCTGATTCTGATACCACACAATGCATGTAAACTACTACTGTTTCTGTGTTTTACTGGTTAAGAGAAACAAGTTCCTTTGCATGGGCTTTACACATTTCTGTATGAAGAGGAAGCACTTTCACCTTAATGTGCAATTCAAGAACTATTGTGATCTCAGACAATTCTTGCTTATGCACAGTAATTTTATTCATGTTTTGATCAAGCAGCATCTGAAATTGGCTTGTAATCTAATTAATTGACTGGAATTTGTTGGGAGGATTAACAATACATGGGGGACCTGATTTTACCTTAATATCTGTCCTTAATGTGTTTTTCATTTCATGATACTTAGTCCTGCCATGAGTGCAGGAACTGGACTAGATGACCTCTTGAGGTCCCTTCCAGTCCTATGATTCTATGATTCTTCTATGATAAAATTCTTCCTTCAGATTTGTTATTCCAAGACAACATCATTTCCTGATTCATTTGGGTTTAGTTGTGTATGTTTGTTTATGCTTTGCAGGATTGTGACCAAATACACATAGATGACGTATCATCAGATGACAATGGACAAGATCTAAGGTAGGTAATCTCTAGACTGGAACTTCCAGCTCAAACAGTCCACATTTCCTTGGAAATGGCTTGAGGATGAGCAATGGTATAATATAAATAACATTCTTGATCTTGCTGTTTTCCCCTTCCATACTCCTTGCATTCATCAATGCATGGGAGCACAAAACTCCTCTTTCTCACACTAATATGCCCAGGCCTTACTCTCACGCCCTGTCCATACTAAACTTTAAACCATATTGGAAAACAAATTTGAAAATGGGTTCAACTCAACTCAGCTACATCAGTTTCAAATACAGTTTGACCAGCCAACATAGATTGGACCAAATCATTTGAAAACTATACTTGAGCCTTAGACTTGTGCAGTGCTGTGTCTGGACTGTATGAAACTCAGGCCCAGAATTCCCAGGAGCTTTGCCCAAACTAATGGGAGAGTTCCCACTTTTGCAGCTGAAGGTCCTATATATATCCTCATATTCTGTGGTATTACAAGGAAATCTTATGATTATTAGTTACAATGTAATTATCATATTTTCCACTGGAATTGACTCCTAGTTACAGGATTGTTATTTATTGTAAGATCTCAAGGTTACTGTGGCAACTGTACTATTAACACATCACCCTACTCTGCTTTCTGTATAATTTGAGAATTAATTGCCTCAATGCTACACATCCCAGGCCACTTATTTTCCATGTGACATTTCTTTATGTGAGATATGTTGACAACTCCGTGGTCATAGCATTGATTACGCCTGGCATGAGCTTCATGGCTAAGAACCGTGCAGTACTTTGAAAATGTAGTCCTGCATTTTGGACTCTTTCATGCTGCACTGAATATTATTCCCAAAAAAGTGGTACCTTTGATCACTGCTACCAAAAACTCATGAAGATGTTAGACATATTCCGCAGTGAAACAATCCTGCAATTTAGGCTTATCTGTCACCTATCATAAAGCACAGAATGGTACAGCTGGAACTCAGTGTCACAATAAAATGTCCTCTTTGATTTAAAGGAGTGATTTTTAGTGTCCAGCAATCTTACATTGTGAATGGCAGGTAGACCAGTAAAAATTGGCTTTGTCGTGAAAATATTACTCCAAATTTGCATACACCAATACTTTGTGTATGTAAATCAGGTAATCATGCACACAATACATTTGCATGTGCATTTCCAAAGTGTTTGCATATGCATTTGCCAAGTGTGCATGTACATTCACAGTAATTCTGTGTACAAATTGGATTTGCAGTTGTTCACCTACATTGTATGGCAACCAGCAGGGCTGCCCAGAGGATTCAGGGGGCCTGGGGCAAAGCGGGGGAGCTGCGGCGCTTGTACTCACATGGCAGCGATCGAGGTCTTCGGTGGCATTTCAGCAGCGGGGGGCCCTTCAGTCGCTCCCTGTCTTCAGCAGCACTGAAGGGCCCCCCGCCGCCGAAATGCCACTGAAGACCTGGACCGCCGCTGGGCCAGGGCTCGTGGGACATTTTGGCGGCAGGGGGCCCTTCAGTAGCTCCGCGTCTTCGGCAGCACTGAAGGGCCCCCTGCCGCTGAAATGGCAGCTGAAGACCTGGACAGCTGCTGGGCCAGGGCATGCGGGGGCCCCTGTGGGGCCCGGGACAAATTGCCCCACTTGCCCCCCCCCCCCCCCGTCCCCAGGCAGCCCTGGCAACCAGGACCTATGCTTACACTAAGCTGTTTTCCAATGGGTTGTTTATATGATGAATGGATATAGCTACACAGTACAGAGTACTATGGAAGCCTCATAGGGAAAGCAGTTCTTCCCACACAGAAAAGCTTCACTTAGAGGAGCAGGGCTGGATTAACTCTCCTGTGGGCCCGGGGCTATTAGATTTTGTGGGACCCCTGGGGGTTTGGAGTGGGGGAGTGGGTTCAGGGCTGTAACAGGGGATTGGGATGTGGGAGGGGATGCAGCTCCAACTGGGGGGGATGGGCTCTGGTATGAGGCCAGGGATGGGATACGCAGCTGGGGTGCAGCAGGAGGTTTGGGGTGCGGGCTCTGGGCAGGAGTTTGGGTACAGGAGGGGGCTCAGGGATGAGACAGGAGGTTGGGGTGCAGGAGGGGGTGTGGGGTGCAGGCTTCAGCCGGGAGGCGCTTACCTGGTTGGCAGTGCAGCAGGGCTAAGGCAGGATCCCTGCCTGCCCTGACTCCACACTGCTCTGCTCCCCAAAGTGGTCAACATGTCCGGCCCCTAGGCAGCGGGACCAGGCAGCTCTGTGCGGTGCATGCTGCCCATGCCCACAGGCACTGCCCTGCAGCTCCCATTGGCCGCGGTACCTGGCCAATGGGAGCTGTGGTAGTGGGGGCGGGGGCAGAGATTCCCTGAATGCCCTTGCCTAGGGGTCGCAGGGGCACTTGGGCGAGCTGGCACTTGCGGTGCCAGCCCTGGGGGGGCGTCGAGGCTCAGGGACCGATGTCCGGCCCACGGCATAGAGACTTGCTGTGGGCTGGATGAAAAGAAGCAGCAGGCCGCATCTGGCCTGCAGGACCACACCTTAGCCTAGAGCCCTGGGCTGCAGCTCCTAAAGCCTGAATTAATCTGGCCCTGGAGAGGAGGTCTCGTCATTTGGGAGCATAGTTTATGCTTTGCAAAGCATTGAAAGAATGGGACACTTTCAGGCTGTTTTATTAGCCTATAAGCAGGCTCTACTGCATAGCAAATCCAAGTATGAGTGCAGACATATACAAATGATAAACTAGATTTTACCTTAAGTAAATTAGTGCAAATAATCCTGCCTGTTATGAGAGTTTATGGGAAAGCAATCTGCTAACAGCATCTCTTTTCATCCTGCAACAAGCCCCAGCCCAAAAGGTCTCTGCTGCTTTTCACATACTTCTCATATGCTTAGGGAAATTAAACCAAAATAATGTTGGGAAGTGAATTAAGCTAAATTAAAATAAAATGTCACTTTACTTCTGTATGAGAGCATCCACACAGGAGTTTAATGTGCTTTAAATTCTCACCTTTAGTTGATTTGACTTAACTTCCTGCATAGACAAGCCCTTTCTCGTCTTTCCTGTATGCCATACCCATTTTATTCTCTTCTTCTGGGCTCTGCTTGGGCAGCGTTAAAGAGATTTTGGTGGAGAATGTTTAGGACCATGTGTTGTAAGCAGCCACTGCCCTTTCATTCCACTGTTAATTATTTTCTTGTTCTAAAACAGGTTCAAAGCCCGGCATTAACATATAATGCCAAACAATCATAAAGGTCTACATCAGAGTATTTCTGCAGACAGATAGCTGCATTAGCAGCTATGTTTCAGTAAGCCAGGCATGCATAGTGATTCGGTGCCCAGTTGTGATTTTCATGTAGAGGAGAGTCCTGTTTTTCTCTGTGTTCAAGGTAGTTCTAAGACTCTCACAATGAATGGTGGTAGTAACCAACATGTACGATGTCTTCATCAGAAGGCATTTTCACTGTTTGTGTGCCATAAATTCCTCATTGTTTTCAGAGATGTGTAGAAACTAGACACATGAAGATATGGGAGCAGTGCTGGGCTCCAAACCTTTGGCAATTGTTAGTTCTTCATGCCTGAAAATAGGTTTTCACCCCATTAATTTCCATACAGGGTCAGTAGTTGTATCCAGTTGCACAAGAAAACCATACCTTTTATTGTACAGATCTGGCATTATCATGCCAGATATTTAAAACCGTCAGATGTACAATTGCAAAATGCGCATGCAAGTACATACCCTGCATTTGATTAAAAAAATACCCCTCTGTGTCAGTCTGCCTAATTTGCTTGTATAAGTATGTGTTGAAGGGCTGGGGGAGAGTTGTGCAGGCAAATAGGTGTACCCACAAATTCAGCGGGAGTGGTAATGGGAGTTGACGGAAGATTTAGTTCAACAAATAAATTAGCACACCACAAATTGATAGGTATTACCAGAAACACCGGTAGGGCAAGAAGAGATTTATCCCTCCTCCTCCTATGCTTAACCAGCTGCCTCCATTACTCTCCAGCAACATCTGGTGTCCCTCTTCCCCCACCCCCTTCACTTGTTTCTACACCCTGTTGGAAAGAACCTTGTATTACGTAATTGCACTAACACTCTTTCCCGTTTCTTCCTCCTCCTCTTTCCCCTGCTTCCCCACCATCAGCACATATAACTTCTCAGCAGATGGCTTTCACAGTTCAACTGCTGGTGCAAATCTGTGTCTGGGCTCTGGAGTTCATGGGGGAGTTGACTGGATGAGGAAATTAGCATTCCGCTACCGTCGGGTGAAAGAGATGTACAATACCTACAAAAACAATGTAGGAGGTGAGTGTCTCCAGCCAGGGAATGGCCCCTTTCATCTTTCAAAAAAACTCTCTCTGTTTAGCAGGATAAACACTACAAGGCAGGTGTGTAGCGAGCAGCATACTTAGGGCACCTTGATCTTTGGGGAACCGAACTGCTAGGCAAGTGTTTCAGCAGAATTCAGCAGTGTTGTCCTTAAATAACAGTGGGCATGACAGAATAGGCTAGGTACTCCAAAATCAAGGAGCAAACTCATTCGTTATAGAGGGAAGTACAGTCTAATGCTTAGAGCAGGGGACTGGGAATCAAGACTGCTCCTTACCCTATTCCCGTTTCTGACACATTGTGAAAGGGTGGGTAAGTTGCAGCCTGTCTACACTAGAGTTTTCCCATGTGCAGACTGGGACTGATACCTAGCTCACATGGGTGTGTTGTGAGGCTTGGTTAGCTTTTGCCAAGTGCTCTGAGTTCCCATGAAAGGCATTAGAGATAGTGGACCAAGCTACAAAATCTGGATCTAGATTTCACACACCCTTCCCAAGGTCAGGAGTTGATCAGACAAGAGGAGGTTGTTCAGGCCTATCTTTAATTAGCAGGAAATGAACTATTGCTGCTCCTAAGACGGCTCTGTAAAGTTCTGGGTTCCCCATGCCTGTTCCCCTGTACATGAGAGGAGAAACCAAGCCCTGCTTCAAGAGCCTTACACAGCGTGCTGTGTCTGCTCTAAATGAAATTATTGTAAGGTCTTTCAGGAGGGGCCAATTTCTGTTCTCTGTTGTACAGGGCCTAGCACATTCAGCACTCCAATAATAATGGCCTAGGCACTAATTCCCTATCCATGCGATGAACCTGGCAGTAGATTAATAATTTTTTTTTCAATGTACATTTCATTCACGCTGATATTTATGCACCTAATTAAAGGGTACCCCATCTCTAAAGTCCTTGGGATCCCTAACAAATACAATTAAAACCACATATCTTTGCCAAAAGAAAGCTATGTGACCCAATAAATTAACACGAGAGCTGGTGCAGAAAACATAATGTTCATCACCTCTCCAAACATACAATAAATAAAAATACACACACACCCTTCAAACAACCTAAAACCAATATTTTGAGTATCACACAAAGGGATGCATAGATGAGCTTTGGTGTGTATGGTAGGAAGGAGTATTCCAGAGTCACAGTTCCCTATCCCACATCCCATCAAAATGATATCACAAGACAATGGGATGGTCTAGCCTCCTTGATCTCACAGCATCTGATTTAGGTAACCTAGTTTCTCTCTTAGGCTGGGCTGGGATTTTTTCTGCACAAGTGTCCCAGAGCTAGAACCAGAACAACATATAACCAAAAATAATAATATTCCTAAAGGTATTTTAAATATTTGCCTTTTACATATTTAGAGGGAATAATGACCTTCCCATATATACTGGGAATAATGACCTTGTGAACAGATTTTCAGGGGGATTAATGACCAGCAGGACCCAACAGTCATCTGCTTCTGCTCAGACCTCTATCCCCTCCGCACTGGTCGTTAATTCTCAGGAAATGCCCGTAGCCTCAATCGTTATTGCTTAGTTCTATGGGAAATTTCAGAGAAGTATTCTAACTGAGCCATGCAAATTGCTAACTACAGAGACAGAGTGGAGCAAAATACTGGCTAAACGTGCCAGTGCTAAATACCACATCAATTAATGTAGTTCAGAGAAGGTTTCTCCATACAACAGGCCCTTCGTCGTGAAACACTTTGCACAGCAGCCATCTAGAGGTTCAGTGGATTGAAGAAGAGGAGACCAGTAACAGATTAAAGCCCCTCAACTGTGACTTGTGCAGAAGAGACGGGGTCATGATGGGAGGGGGACTGAGGGAAGTGGATGAAAAGGAGTGAGAAACATTGGGGGCATTCAGGGCATCATCTACTTGGAAGTGATGTCCAAAAAGAAGGCTATCAGCAGGTTCAAGAGGGAGAAGGGAAGGGGACTCAGGGCAGAGCCTTGAAACACTCCCTAGCAGCAAGATTAGAAGGAGTCTCCACCAGGAATGAAAGAGGAGCAGCTTGAGAGGTAGGATTCAAACATGGCCAGGAGAGAGCAGGAGGCCCTTTGGTAAACTGTGTACTAAGCTGTGCAAAACATTCCCTTTCCGTGCAGCTACAAATAATGTTGCTTAATTTCCCTGCTTGCAGGTTTAATAGGAGCTCCTAAGAGGGAAACCTGGCTGCAGTTAAGAGCAGAACTGGAAGCTCTGACTGATCTCTGGCTCACTCATGCTCTCAAGGCTCTGAATTTGATACATTCCCGGTAAGAACAGCTTAAGGAATCACCTCCATATGAGATCCAAGAGTTCTTTTGCTTCCCTTCTTTTCCTCCAAACAAACCAGGGCACGTTTATAGGATTTTGCTGGCCAAATCTGTGGGAGGCCCATCTGCACATGTTTTCCAGATTTGTATTATCTGGGGTAGGGGTGAGCTCAATCTGATACAAAGGACTAAACAAAAGAAAATCAGCTGGTTTTTCTGCCTTGCTGCTGGACACCCCATTTGTAGCATTCCCAGGAAGGTACTAAACAGATTTGCAGAAGACCAGTAAGAGGAAATCGAAGCACTATGAGCCCTGACTTAGTTCACCCAAGGGACCCAGTATAAATGACATTGGAGATTTACCACCATTTAAAGCACCTCAGTGGTTGGTTGCGATATGCACTGTAAGTCTCCGTCTTTGTCACTGGTTTGTTTTAAATTATTTCATTTCTAATGAATTAATAAAGAGATGGTACAAAAAATGTCAGTCATCTTCTATCACATAATCACCAACTTCTCCGGAGCTTTCTTCAGTTGCACCCTGCCCTGGGCTCCCACCACAGAGGCGAACAGAAGAAAAGGACACAGATTGCCTCACTCACTGCAATTCCAACTATCCACTTTGTTTTCTAGGCCTAACTGTGTAAACGTGTTGGTCACCACAACTCAGCTCATACCAGCCCTTGCTAAAGTGCTGCTATATGGACTGGGCACAGTCTTCCCCATTGAAAACATCTACAGTGCAACAAAGACAGGTAAGAGCAATGCAGCTAAGGCCTCATCTAAAGTGCAATTGGCTGTTTGTAACCAGGTTGTGGCCCTCGAATCTGCTCCACTTACAGCGAGCACAGTTGAATTGTGTTCTTGCAGCTTATTCACAACACAATCACATGATCCTCCTGTTGGTGCCTCCACATCTAACAGACTAACTGCCCATGTTTGTATCAGTGCACCATGAGACAAATCAAGGTAGCTCTAGCCTGTCCCATAGTGTCTCAGTGGGCAATATAGTGCCTAGGAGACATGTGCACCCAGCAGCATTAGCAGCCTGTGGGCCCTATGTTCTGGGACACCCTATCTCACACATCTGAGAGGAAGGAATTCTAATCAAACCTGTTACCTAAACATGGCTAAAGGTCCTTCTTACACTGGGAGGGCTGGGCTGGACAGTGAACTGGACCAGTTATAGAAAAGCAACCATGGATCAAGATAGAAAAGCCGTGGTTATGTGCTGTGATTGCTAGCAGATATTAATGATCTTGTTTGCTAACACAGACCATGTTTACAGCTATATCTGGTTACAATCTTTGAATGTAGACAGGGCCTAAGGAAGGAAGACTGAGAAACAAAAGATGCATTGGACTGAGAAACAAAAGATGCAGGCTTAATTTCTGACTCTACCACAGAATTTCTGTATGATCTAGAGGAAGTCACTTAGGCTCTCTGTGGTTCAGCTTCCCATCATTAAATTAGGGCTAGTAATACTCACCTACCTCACAGCAGTGTTGGGCAGATAAGCTCATTGTTTGCAAGGCTGAAACACTTGGTGAGCACCAAAAGAAATGCCTTTTATAATAATGTTGTGTGACAGCTGACTGAGAGCTCCTTTAAATCAAAAGCATATGGACAGCGCTGAGATACATAACTATGAATTTCATGGATCACATTTGCACCACACGAGTATATACATGCTCTACCCACTAAACTCCTCCCTTGCATGCACCAGACTCAATATAAAACCTGTGATGGATTTTCTGGGGGAAGACTTCTTCGATTGTTCCAAAGTCTTGGTCAGGAGTCTGGTGAGTTCATTTTTATAGTGACCAGAAGTAAAGATGCAGAGATTATAGAGAAAGCAGGATGGTCTAGTGCAGGGGTCGGCAACCTTTCAGAAGTGGTGTGCCGAGTGTTCATTTATTCACTCTAATTTAAGGTTTCCCGTGCCAGTAATACATTTTAATGTTTTTAGAAGGTCTCTTTCTATAAGTCTATAATATATAACTAATTTATTGTTGTATGTAAAGTAAATAAGGTTTTTAAAATGTTTAAGAAGCTTAATTTAAAAATAAATTAAAATGCAGAGCCCCCCAGCCCAGTGGCCAGGATCCAGGCAGTGTGAGTGGCACTGAAAATCAGCTCACGTGCCGCCTTCGGCACACATGCCATAGGTTGGCTACCCCTGGTCTAGTGTTCTGAGTATGTGACTAAGACCCAGGAACTCCCAAGATCTTATCCTCTCTCTGCCATTGTGACTCACTGTGTGACCGTGGTCAGATCAATTAAATTAAAACTTTTAAAATTCAAAAAAGTTTGACAATGTTGGCCTTAATCTCTGGGGGTCCCTGTTTCCCTGTATGTAAAGAGGTGATGATCATTCTTTACTTCCCATGGTGCAGTGAAGATTAATGTTTCTAATATGTTTTGTAAATGTGTGTTAAGCAGCACTTTAACATAGTACTGATATATTAATGTGCACTAGGGAACCTTTAGTGCACACCAGCACGGTCTGTACAGACCAATTATTGCACAACCTGTTAGTGCACTTTAGAAATTATAACCCCTGTAGTGCACATTACCCCACTGTATAGACACACCCTGAGATTCCCAGAGAATTGCATGTGTCCAGCAGCAGGGGCTTTCAGAAATACACCAAAAATCACAAGACTTATGGTAAACACAAGGGAGTTGGCAACACTAGGTAGGTAAAGAAGATGCTGCTAGTTTGTGTGATGGCATCTCAGAGAATGTTGCCTAAGTCTTAATTTGAGAACCAAATTACAAATGCAAAGAAACAAATGAAATCAGGCCCTGCCCCAGCCCTCACAGCTGAATTCCAGCCCGGCTGCCCAGTTCTCTTAGATAACAAACACTTCTTCTCTTTGGTTGCTCAGGGAAAGAGAGCTGTTTTGAACGGATAATGCAGAGGTTTGGGAGGAAAGCCGTGTATGTTGTAATAGGAGATGGTGTTGAAGAGGAACAGGGAGCAAAAAAGGTACAGTTGTATGTACAATTCCGGGTTCTTAGAGTTTTCAGTTCAATGGCTCTTTCTTTAACTAAGCTTTAAATGAAACTTCTTCCCCTCCATGTTGTTTATAGTTAGGCTCTTTCCCCCGTTTGCAAATCCTCACATCACCCTGAGCAATTTCCTATTGCAAATCCCACTTCCATAGCCCTGGCAACTATTGCAAGCTTTCAGGTGGTCTCAAGCACTGCTAGTTGCTATTACATGTTCCAGGAACTGTTCCTGATTAATAAAGATGGCATTAGACACATGAAACAAACCCTGCTTGTGTGATGTCAGCTGAAGCAACCATGGTGAATTCTGGAGTTTCTGATCTATATGCCACATTCTTATAATTTCCAAACTCCAGCAGAATTTCTCAGGATATTAATACTCAGTGCTGTCATGGAGGCTAATGTTGTTACAGTAAATAATGCCAAGGAGACTAATAGTGAGTGGCTGCTTTTCTTTTATTAATGATTTTATGGAGCTATTTGATTAATTTTAACAAACAAAAAAACCCAACAAACGAAAAACTGGAGAGGCACATCAAATGCATATAAAACAAAAATGGAAGGATCTGAACGTGACATAATCAGGGATAACGAACCTAGAATCCTGAGAGTATTACATACTCATTGGACAGACACAGCCCTTTGTCACTGGCATTCTAAAGAGACACTGGGAGCAAGTATTCTTTGCATCACATGCCAGCTGACTGGGCAAGTCCAAGTATAGCCACAACCTGATTTTAGGTACCAGATGAGACTTCCATTTAGGGATTAGCAGAACATTTCAGATACAGTAAGATGTGACCTAGACTTTTGCCCAGATTTCTAACTGAATCCAAAACTGATGTGTTTTTTAATTGAAGAATCAAAATATTTTGAACTTCATTTTTTAAATATTTCTATGTCTCCTTTTCCTGCTTTCCACTGGCACCAGATGCCAAACTGCCGAAATATGGCATTCAACTTGGGCTCTCGTGGGTTTTCCAGCCTATTAGGAAATGTCTTTCTCATCATGGCAGTGAAGACAGTCACTAATGGTGGTGCTACTGCTTCTGCTGGGGTGGTGCAGTGGCTCTGAGCCCTGGCTGTGGGTACAGTATGTCTTTGGGGATGGAGCATGCCCTTAAAGAGACATCTTCCCCTTCTGAAAAGCTGTGGTGGAGGAGAGGCAGTTGAATTGGAGCTGTGCTTGTACCGCAGCTCTCATGTACTACTGATGCAGGGTGGTGAGCACCCATGAAGGGGCTGCAGCCATACTGGTGTCACTCCCAGGCTTTGAGGGTGGGAGGACAGCTGAGCCAGAGGTGCCCTTACATACTCAGTGCCCTGTGTAGCCTGCCTGTATGATCCATGCTTAACTGCTGCTGTGGATATTACCAGAGTAGTGAGAAGGAAAGATCATCCTGGTGACTGCATTTTGTGTGGACTGGAAGAGGGAGAGAGGAGACGTGAGGATGCCAGAGAGAAAAGCTAACAATAGCATAGCATGAGAAGATCCAGGGCTGGGCCTGGTTTATGGTGATGAGGAAAGATAGATTTGGAGGTGAGGTTGGGGGTACTACAGTGATTTTCATGGTAGAAAAAAAGATAAATAAGAGAACATGGCAGAGCACAGTCAGAGACTTTGGGCGCAGGGAGGAAGAGTCAAGAGTGCCATTCACTAAGGCTGTGCAAGTTTGGGTGAGGATGGTGGAGCTGTTGATTTTCCTTCTCTGTCAAACTGCAAATCCTTGGATTACTGGCTGTGAGGGTTTCTGCCTGTTAGTGTGGGTTGGAGTCCCTGAACAGTTCAGAGAAGAACTCCCGAGTCACAAGGGTTCCTGAATTTTCTGTGGGGTGGAAACCTGATGGGAAATCTGCCATCATTTTGGT
The DNA here is from genome assembly GCF_007399415.2 of Gopherus evgoodei. Lineage (NCBI taxonomy): Eukaryota > Metazoa > Chordata > Testudines > Testudinidae > Gopherus > Gopherus evgoodei. The sequence continues at coordinate 19,260,433 of NC_044335.1, read as the reverse complement.
TTCAACATGGCCAGAAACACCATTAGATCTAGTCTCTCAGGGTGTCTTCCTGCTTCCCCCTGCAGTCCCATCTAAGACTCTTGTTCTCCAGGCATGACCATCCTGTGTAACCCAACTTCCCCTGGCCGGTTCCTAGGCTGAATGAGGCAGCAGGAAGCAGCAGACAGGAAAGGCTGGTCACATTGAGAGCACGGGCTCAGGGAGGAGGGGATCCCAGCAGGTGCAAGGTGGGTCAGCACTTGCTCTGTCGCCAGGGTCTCACCCCAGTCCTGCCTTGAAGCAGCCAGAAAACCTTTTCCTCCTTGGCACATCAATTCCTGTCACCAACAAAAAAAAAACCTCTGGAAATTAGCCAGATTCCCAGGTGCGTAGCTGGTTCCTTAAGGGTTAAGAATCTCTCCAAGAAGAACCCAAAATGCAGGGACTGAAAGTGAAGTGGTAATAGCCTGCTGCTTTTGACAGCCCTGCACTATACTTCAAAGGTAGTGGGTCAGTGCACATGACTGCATCAAAGGCTGCCAGGCTCCATGGCAGTATGAAGCAGCAGGAAGGTTCAGCAGCCTTCTACAGGCAGGGTTTCAAGAGGCCTCTTGCTAGTGTCTCCTGGTTTAATCAACCCTCCCATTAGGAGAACACATTCTTTGCTGGAGCTGTCACAACCTGTGATTGATGACAATCATTAGTCAGTGCTGCTAGCTACACACCTGACTTTATACAAAAAACTGGGCAGGCAGAGAAGCTTTCACTATTTTGTTGGCAGCACTGGTAATATTTCAGTTTTAGTCGTTTTTCTTTATCTAACCACAAATGATAAATCTGTAAGAGCTGAACAGCAGGCGTGGCTGAGTGTCCAAGCTTTCTTCTCTTTAAAGAAAGGAAGGTAGATAATTTAAGTGGAAGGGATTTTATATCCACCAGGGGTCTGAGGAAATGGGAGAGGAAATAACTTTTCTCCTATAAAGTGAAATTGCAGAGCAATGCACTGTAGTCACTTCAGATGCCCCTGTGTTTGCTTGCTGTGTGTAGTATGAAGTGAACAAAGAAAGTGATAAATAGGTAACTTGATGGGGGAGGGGTACTCAGTGGTTGAACACTGGCCTGTTAAACCCAGAGTTGTGAGTTCAATCCTTGAGGGGGCCATTTAGAGATCTGGGGCCAAAATAAACTGTCAGGGACTTGGTCCTGCTAGTGAAGGCAAGGGACTAGACACAATGACCTTTCAAGGTCCCTTCCAGTTCTGCAAGATAGATATATCTCCATATATTATTTATTATTAGCTTCAAGGGAACTTTTTTTTTACTGATGGGCAACATAGCAGAGAGGAGCTTGAACTGTATTTAAGTAGAGAGGAGTGTAAATAGACATCATGTAAAATGAACATCTGGTGTCACTACAGTGTCCTACGCAGGTAGTAGCCCTGGGAAAGAATCATCTTCCTTCAACTATTTTGTCTGCTTGGGAAATGAGAATGTGTAATGTTAAGAAACCAGATTAAGGCTTTAGCTAGACACACAAGTTGCACCACTTTATCTGTATGGGTGCAGTTAGAGGTACAATCCCCCTAGTGACACAGTTAAACTTATTTGTGTGGGGTAAGGGGAGTAAGCTAAACCAGTTAAGGCAGGCTCATACTTCTATAACGCACGCTGGGGATTGTACCGATATCACTATTTTGGCATTAACTGACATCATTATACCAGTACAAAATGTGCATGTAGACCAGGCCACAGTCTTTGGTACAAACCTAGGACGAGTGAACTGGTTTGGATAAGAAAAGCACCATCTAAAATCTTAGGCCACCCAGAGCAAATCAAAGCAGTTTGGATAAAGATCTGAATGTAACTTCCAAATCTTCTGAGATTCACCCCTTTCAACTGAAGTGACCACAAAAACTACAGAGAGTTCTAAACACGAGTCACAACTGTCAAAACTGTACCTACAGAGTTATCAGAATATTAACCAGACCCACCTGGTGTTTGTACATCACTTATTTACTGACACCCACAAATAGTTGGCATTTTTTTCTTTTGGAAACATAAATCTGGCTTGGAAACTATGCTTATGCTCTTTTCAATTATTATAATAAAATTAAGTGATGGCAAGAAGGTCACCTGAATCCAGTAGAACACCTCGGGAATGGAGGTTAACTGCAAGAAGGTCACCTGAATCCAGTAGAACACCTCGGGAATTGAGGTTGTTCGTAACTCAGAAATGATGTAATTCTGAACAAAATGTTGAGTGTTCTTTCAAAGTTTACAACTGAAGATTGACTTCATACAGCTTTTAAACTTTACTATGCAGAAGAAAAATGCTGCTTTCCCTGTATTTTTTTAGTTGTTTATATTTAACATGGTAGTGTACTGTATTTGCCTTCTTTTAATTTTTTTGTCTCTGCTGCTCCCTGATTGTGTACTTCTGGTTCCAAATGAGATGTATGGTTGACTGGTCAGTTCATAACTCTGAGGTTCTACTGTATTTTTAAATGAATCATAGAATATTAGGATTGGAAGGAACCTCAGGAGGTCATCTAGTCCAACCCCCTGCTCAAAGAGGGACCAATCCCCAGACAGATTTTTGCCCCAGATTCCTTAAGTGTCTCTCTTTAAGGATTGAACTCACAACCCTGGGTTTGGCAGGCCAGTGCTCAAACCACTAAGCTGTCCCTCTCCCCCCAGGACATTTCAAGAGAGAAGGACCTCCAGGACTTAGACAATTATATGGAGAACAAGCGTATTCAGAGTAAAAATAGCAAATACTAAAAAATAAACAAGGGGTTTGGAAAAGGATACAGAGTTTCATGCTTTAAGGCATAAGCCAACCTCTGACAAATAGAAGTCAGGAGGAAGCTTCCTTGGGGATGGGTTATCCTGTACCTATTATGGGTAGTTGGAATGGCCTGCTTAGAACTAAAGGTTGCCCCTTCAACCACTGAACCCAGACCACAAATAAATGAAAAAGCAGGAACGGAGTGAATGTCAAAGGTTAAAAAAGCAGAGCACTACGAACCATACCAAGCTAAGAACCCCCCAACAGCGCCCACTGCTCCTCAAAGGTGTCTAAAGAGTCAGTGGACACCACCCAGAGGACCTCCACTCAGAGGCGTGACATAACAAGGGATCAGAAATAGGCCTCACAGTAGCAGAGCATACCCCTGTCCTGATTCCTCCTCCTGGTGTGATGGGTGGCCATCTTGGCCAGTGCCAGGCGGAGGCGGTCTCATGACTTCGTGGGGCTATGAATGGGGTGTGCATAAATGAGGAGGGGGAGAGGGAAGTGCAGCCAGAACCTCAGAAGGCATGCTACATAGACATGTGCCAGAGTCTCCCTCTCTTCACAGAAAGGGCAAGTGTCGGGAGATTCCATGAAATGCACCAGCTCCACAGCCCTGCTCACAGCTCCATGAAGGAGCCACCAACTAATAACTTTGGCAGGCCGTGGAACAAGAGTGGAACAGGAGGTCCCCACTGGTTGGAGTAGGGGCAGCATGTCAGGGCGAGGAAGTAGATGTGTACAGATGTTTTCTGGGTGCAGTTTGGAGACAGACCCACTGGATATCATTCAGCCAACTCAAGTGGTTTGTGTTGAGGGGGACCAGAGAGGTTCATGAGGCAGAGGCCAATGATGAGCTCCAGAGGGCCAAGGTGAGAAAAGTGAGAGAAGCTGGGGGCAAGGCTGCCTTCTCCTTCTGGAGCACACTAGGGGGGACATGTAGAGTGGGCAACCTCATGCGCTAGCCAAGCACTGCAGTGTCCTCCTAACTGTAGTCCAGGAGGTCTCAGATTCTGGTGGCATCAGCCAGGACCATCCTTTGGTGCACTAAGTGAGACTCCACTGCCTGCACATGAAGGTGCAGGTTGTATAGCAGGGGTCTGTTAGGAAATCTTCCCCCTCAGTGTGTGCTGCAGACCCGGCTGCTGAGATAGCTTCCAGATCCTGAGGAGGACCTGTTAGAAGACTGGCAGCTCGGGGTCAGGAGGGAGACCTCTTAAGTGGAGAGAGAGAATTGCTGCTGGTCATTTCGGCACCCTCAGAAGTGGTGGAGGAAGGCGTATGCGAGCATGCTCCATGACGGACTATGGGTACTGGAGTCTTTTTCAAAGGGCAAGGCATCAGAACAGCGCTGTCCAATTCCACATCTGGTGAGACACCCTGGCCTCCAGATTGATCCAGTTCTCTAGCGTGGAGTGATCAGTGGCAGACAGGCACACATCAAGATAGAACAGTGGACCTGCACTTCCATTGGATGGTCTTGCGCATGAGTGGGAGGAAGCCAGTCTGGCACCTGTCCCCAACCAACCGGCCAGAGCTCTTGACCCAGCTGACTTGGGGTGAAGGAGGCTGCTGAATAGATGGCTTGGCAAGTCTCCACCCATGCCAGTTCTCCTGGGTCCTGGGCCACGAGGAGCACTTCATTGGTATATGCCAAGAGGTTATCCTATAACTGCCTGGTGCAAGGTTTCTTGCATCTTCCTCTGAAACAGCTGGTAGTGGGCTAGATGGACCCCTGGCCTGATCTATTATGGCAATGCCTATGTACTTACGGATTGCTGTGGGGTTTGTCTTTCCTGCAGAGTGAACTCTAATTGTTATAAAACCAACTGCTTATGGTTCATGCTTTGATTATGTAAACAACTTTAATTTATTGCATAACTTCCTAGTCTATGGGGAGGTGGCAACACAAAGGTGTCAAGTATCAGAGGGGTAGCCGTGTTAGTCTGGATCTGTAAAAGCAGCAAAGAATCCTGTGGCACCTTATAGGCTAACAGATGTTTTGGAGCATGAGCTTTCGTGGGTGAATGCATGCATCTGACGAAGTGGGTATTCACCTACGAAAGCTCATGCTCCAAAAGATCTGTTAGTCTATAAGGTGCCACAGGATTCTTTGCTGCTAACACAAAGGTGGTTTTCATGGCCTGGAGCATGTGTTATAGGAAAGGATTGCAGAGCTGTGTGGAGGACCTCATAGCACTTGTCTGTCATGTTGCTAAGGCACCTATTGCAATGGATTTTAAGCATCAGGAAGGAGCAGCAAGATTTTGTTTTGAAGAACATTATTATTCTAGAAACATTAACATTAAACCCAGTGGGAAAATGGGAAGTAAAGTTTGTAGCGTATAACAGTACAAAATCTTTGCAGGCATGCAGAAACTTGCCCTGCCCTGCTTGTTTCCTCCGAAGCAGGACAGCATGTGAAAGTGCCTCACAAACTCAGGAAGTTCCTGCAGTTTCCACACTTTGCAATGTTTTTAGTCTCTACAGACACACACACACCTGCAGAGGGGACACCAAACCTTCCTCTTTTAAGTTCTAAGATTATCCTTTATCTCTATAGCAATATTGTGAGTTGATGGCTAAGGGTGTAACATGTCCCATTGTTCAGGATGCAAACTGTGAAAGATCTTTTTGATCCTTGTGTTTAAAAAATATTTTTTGGTTTCATTCCAGCACAACATGCCTTTCTGGAGAATCTCCTGTCACGCTGACCTGGAGGCTCTCAGGCACGCCCTGGAACTTGAGTACTTGTAGCAGACCCCAACGTCTCAGCGCTGGGCAAGCTTCACTCAGAGAGAGACATCAGCTCAACCTAGTCTTTGGTATTTTATATAACTGATCCTACAACAGTTGTAGTCATCTTTCTTCAAAGGGAACCCATGGTATGGAAGCCTTTAAGAATCTGCATCAGGAAAGCAATGTATCAAATCCTTCTTCCATTGGATGGAGGGAAAAACCTTCAAATCACCCAGTGGGGATCCTACAGCTTTTTGGCTAAAATGGATTCTTAGAGCTGATACTGGACTCTTGACTGTTTTATTGCCATGTGAATGACTTTGAAGCACACAAAAGACTAGAAGTCCTGGGTCTACTTGTCAGTTTTCTTGCTTTGAAAGGGGGGAAAAAGGACACAGCATGGAATTCTGGGCATGCTCACTGGACTCTTCATTACATCATGTGGGACTTTCTGAAAATAAGAGTGAAATAGTTGGGATTTTTTGTATTTGTTTAATTTATGAACTAATCTCATTACTCTGGTATTAAGCTCTGTATCTGTGTTTTTATCTTCTTTTGGGGAGGGGGAGGGTCCTACAATTCTAATTTAATAGTTCTTTTCTCCATGATAAACTCTGTGGACAATCATATTGTGTACATTAGTATTGAGGACATTTCGGACTGTTGGTAAGAATTGTAGCTATGTTTTTTAAACCTGATCTAGAGGTATGTGGACTGTGCATGTGTCTAAACGGTGCCTTATGCTGCCATCTTGTTTTTGGTGGATGGGGAGAAGTAGATTGTGATGAATGAAAGGCATTAAATAAAACTACGTTTACATTTTGGGGGAATAGAACACCTGCCTTCTCTTCTCTCAATGCATTGTTGGACCTAGCAGATGTGTAGAATTCTTGCTTTCCCTCTGAGGTAGAGATGGAGTAGGAGAACTTAGATTGGAGATGCAAAGACTACAGTCTGTGGGAACTCCCTGTGATGGCAGGGTGAGGAGCAAAGACAGTCACCTGAATTATGTTAAGTGCCAGAGAACTTGGCCAACAAACAACATCTGTTCATCCATCAAGGGAAGATAAACTGCAAGCAAATATTACAGCTCGGCACATTTATTTTTGACAAAAATATTTATGTAAATAAATGCATATGCAAATTAGATTCAGCCTACAAGCTCCTGCTGAGCTGCCTTGGCAACCCTCAATGTCAAACATTTTGGCTCCCTGGGCTTGGATAAATCTCTAATTCTCCATACATATTTTATTATTATTTATTTCTATTATGGTAGCACCTTGAAACCCCAGTCAAGGAACAGGACTTCATGTAGCCAGGCAGTCTACAGACATGTGACAAGTAAAACAACCCCAGAGAAGCCACAATCTACATGTCACACATGATGCCACTGGTGTACAAAAGAGACAAATTGGGTGGATGTTGGTTGGGAGGAGATAGTAACAATAAAACAAAGTTTAGCAGGTCAGTAGAAGTCAGAGTTTGCCCTTTGCCTACCCAATGCCAGATGGGAGTAACTTGTAGATTTCACAGCAGAGGAAGGTTTAGAGGAAGGACATATGGGAGATGATTAAATGGGCATTTCCCTAAAACAGAAAAAGTGTAACAATGTATTGGCCTCATTACCAATGCAGCATATTTACTGTTTGCACGCAGGTGGGAAGCTAAATAGGTTTTAAAGATACAACAGCTACAGCGGTAAAGCCTTCGATGAGAATCTCAAACCAGCCACTTCAGGAAATAAAAGATCCATTGTCAGCTCTGAGCGAGAGAGTTTCCTGCAGGGTGAGTGTGGAGTACTGATCACAGAATAATTTAATCTCAGCATCTGGCTCAAAAGTATCAGCCACGCAGCATCTGCAAAGTATGTTATCCACACTCGCCTACAGTAGGTAGGAGTGGAAAAAATCTGTTTCGGGTCTGGGCATAGCACAGCACAAAACAAAAACAAAGTGTGGTTCTCCAGCAGAGGAGTCACTAGCTTTATGGCCTGCTGAGAGAGGGAATCTAGGACAAAGCAAAGTCTTTCTGCAATAGGCTTGGCTGGCATAAATAGAGATTAAAGTTGACCACAAAACTAGCACAAGAAACCAGAGAAATTGGGGGAAATCTGACTGACAGGCTCCCATGAGATAAACACAAGTGAGTAAAACCTCCAAAAGGCAGCAGCTCTGGGGAATTGTAGGCCATTGACAGAAAGTGAAGCTGCAGCTTTTAGGAACTTGCCAATCAACTAATTGTTTCTTATGGAATTCGGAGGCACTGGCTGGCTCATTTTACCAATAGCTCATTCTTTCTGAAGCGAGTTAAGAGACTCTGCTTTCTGAACGTGTTCAGACATTTTCAAGCTCGCTGATGTGCTTGTGGTTTTCCTTCCATGCATCCTCCATCGCCCCCAGCCTCCTATCCCAACAGAGTTCTAGGGCTTGGTCGCTCTTATATTTGTACACACACACCCTTGCTCTCCCCTGTGTATTGCTGCATATGCTCTCTCCATATTCATTCATTGCTCTCCTCCTTGGTTGTGTCCATCTCTCCTATGCCTCAGTAACATTGAGTGGCATGTGCCAGCAAGAGCAATGATGTGCCGCAGACCTGGCATGCCACCAGCTTCCAGACACAGAGTAACAGGTGTCCTCCTCTCACTAAAAAGCATGGCCTCAGCCTTCCTTGTCTGAGGGAATCTAGGAACATTTTGTTTGGCAAATAACTGGCTATCTGCACATACATATTAGTCCCAGATTAGCAGCTGGGAATACCCATTCCGCAGGCACAGTCCAGACCGGGGTAGGCAACCTATGGCACGTGTGCCAAAGGTGGCATGCGAACTGATTTTCAGCAGCACTCACACTGTGGGTCCTGGCCACCGGTCCGGGGGGCTCTGCATTCTAATTTAATTTTAAAGGAAGCTTCTTAAACATTTAAAAAAAAACTTATTTTCTTTACATACAACAATAGTTTAGTTATATATTATAGACTTATAGAAAGAGACAGTCTACAAACGTTAAAATGTATCACTGGCACATGAAACCTTAAATCAGAGTGAATAAATGAAGACTCGGCACACCACGGCTGAAAAGTTGCCGACCCCTGGTCCAGACTATTGTTTGTAGCCATGTTTAAAAATATTTTCAAACATTGTTGCAGTCTAAGGCCCTTTATAAACTACACTAGCAACCAGGTGAGGGGCAGCTATGAGGTGATGAAGACCCTTGAGTCAAGTGTAATGTAGGCCACCTCAGCCCTAGGTGAGTAAACTGAGCCTTGCCTAACAGACATACTGATGACATTACTAATATAGGACTGCTAATAATCAGAGCCTCTCCACTTACAGAGGGTCAGCACTCCTCCCTCTGAACCATCTTATGTAAAAACGAGGCACTGAAAGATAGCTATCCTTTTTGGTAGATTATAATCTGGCCTCTTTAAGACTTGAATGGGACTATAAGAGTTGCAGAATGTAGCAAACACTGTCGCCACTGACTGGTCAACACTTCAGGGAGCAAAATACCTTTCCAAACAGAGAGAAAAACTAGCTGCCCTAAGCTGTGTCTTGTTTAGTCACTGGCTTGCATTTCCAGAGAACCCATTTGTTCCATTATTTAGGCACAGGCTGTGTTCCTTTTTCACTGTGTAGCACTTTATTTAGAAGAATTTGTATCTTCCCATCTATTGTTGATTAAATAATCATTTTCCTATTGACCTTCACTTCATAGCACAAGCTTGAAAATTACTTTCTCCTTCTAAGTTTAAAATATCTTTAAGGGAAGTGGAGACCTCTTCTCAAGTGTTAGTCATGAAATGAAGCCTATAGGGCCGACTTGACTGCTGGAGTAAGTAGGCAAACTCCATTAACTTCAGGGTTATACATTTATTTATGCCAGCCACAAACTGGGCCTTAAACCTTAGCTTGGCTAATGGGCTAAGTAATTACAAAACTAACCCCGGCTGCCCCTACCTCAGTTCACTTATGTCATGGGAACGCCCAAATAAGTTTAATCATTCCTACTAGGTTGAGGGACCCACTCCCAGAAGTCCAGAAATGAGATAGATAAGATATATAAAATTCAAAGAGGCCACAGGCATTTAAACCGCCTATCAGGGTTATTGTAGTGGAGTGATAGCACCATTTATAGTTGAGATTTAGATAATGTGCTATTAAACACAAAGCTGTTATATAATAAGCAGGAATAGTTAGCTGTATCAGCTGTCAATTTGCTCCATTCAAATAAGCATACATGCACTAAGGGCCTGATCCAAAGCTTGTGGAAAGCCATGGAGAGATTCCCATTGACTTCAGTGGGTTATGATTCATGCCTCAAAAAAGTCACTTTCTCCATAGAATCAGGAGCCCAGGTATTTGCATAAGTACCAAAATACATTTTGAACCATGAAAAAAGTTCTTGCTAAATACTTTTTTAATCCATAAATTGAGGTTATGTCTGATCATTACTGTCGGCTTTATTTTAAACTGGACACAGGCTTTATAAGAATATACTACAGTGTTCTAGAGGTATTGACCAATATGCTATAGCCTCACAAAACCACTACTGTTGGGCTTGGGGTTCATTGCTGTAAGCATTTTTAACACAGAAATAAGTGTTTGTAAACAAATGATGACTGTGGGTGATGCAAGGCAGCAGGTCCCTTACTTCAAGCCTCATTAAGTTTCTCAGAGTTCTTGGGAAGAAAACTCTGTGATCCAGTTCAAACTTGTATTATGATGCTACTGCAATTAAGGGCAATCATTCATCTGTTACATAGTTTGGGTGGGATGTAGGTTGTAAATGCTGATTTATTGTAGGTGTTTTGCTGAACCTGTTGCCTACCAGAGCAGCACAGGTGCTGCAGGGCTGTAACAGACTTGGGAAACGCTATAATTGAAATAAATTACTTTTGACAGATATGTTACAGCTTGTCATCCTAAATGGCAGATTGCTAGGGCTGGATTAATTCTTCCTGCTGCTCTATATGAGTGCTAAAGTATTATTTTATTAGTGTTTTCCTTCCTTTCTGGCTGATAATTTATGCCTCACTCACCCCCATCTCCTTTCTGTCTGCTGGGACTTTCTTTACTTAATTGTTCTTATGTCCACATTCTACAGACTTCAGAGGAACGAGGATTTCACCCTTGAAGTCAGTGGCAAAACTTCCACTAAATTCAATAGGGCGCAGGTCTTCACCTCAGGTATTCAGTAGACACATGGGACATCATGCAAAAGATTCACTACAATAATTGTGCACAGGCTTTCACTATAGTAATGAATGACATAGGAAATCTCTTCTCTACCATTGCTTACTCTGGTGTTTACCTGCATGCCATGACTCTAAACATGAGGAGTTAAAAACAAAGATGCTAAGTTATAAAGCAAGCATATTGTCTATGTTAACCTAGGGCATTTTGTGTAAATGAATGTAAAAAAAATCAAGCCTGGTCAATTTTCACCTTTTCCCACTGTTTATTAATATTTTCTTCAGAAAAATGAGTAAGAGCAGCAGGTGCACTTGTGAGCACATCTGTTACCCCCAACAATGGAACGCATGCCAGTTGGACTCATTAGAAGGAAACAGTTGGGGGACACATGAATAAATGGCCAAACTATCACCAATGTAAAGTGACATCTTGTCTTCAGAATTATGGATGATAAAAGTGCAGTTAAAGTGCCAGAGCTGAAGGGGGGATTCTCAGCTCAGCATGGCTCCAGGCCAGGCTGGAGTCCATGTGGTCCCCAAGAACCGAGTTTCAGGTAGTTTTTCTATTGGCTGGAGGAGGGGAACCATAAGCAGAAAAGCCTGGTTCCTCACTTCCTCCATGCAAACGCTGCCTTTAGCTACAGTGTAATTCAGCATAAAACAGCTATTGTCATTCCTCTTCCAATATCGCCCCTGCTTTTCCTTTTACCCACTCCGTCAAATCAGCTTCAAGGCCCTACAAAGCTCCACCCTGGCTTACATATCAGTTTCTTACTATAGTTCCCTTCTTGTCTCCTTTTGCTCAACTGGTTACACTGTCCCCTCCATCACTCTTTTCTTCTCCCACTTCCCTTTTTACACCTCCTTCCATGTTGCTTATGCACTGAATGATCTCCTAACAGCCGTCCTGGAAGTCCCCAACCCTCTTATTCAGATCCCTTTTAAAGACCCACTTCATCTGCGAGCCTCACAAACACTCAAATGCACACAACAGCTAGTTTTCCTAAAATTAGATCATCCTCAGGGTCTATCCATAATCATTACCCAACTGCATCTTTTAGGCAGCAAGCAGTGCTTCATATATCATATAGGGCCAACCAATAGTACTTAAATCATATATAACAGTTGGACAAGATGTAGCGAAACCAGAAATGTTTTACTAACTCTGTCCACAACCCACTAGTCATTCAATTAAAATGTAATCCAGAGCTGAACCATCCCTGCTTTTGATTTTGTGAACTCAAACCCTGGCCCATCACCAGCATATGAATAAGCTATACACACCTATAATTCAGAATACTGTTGATATACAAAATTGCTTCTTTTGAGTTAACGCGTTGCAAAAAAAAAGTTGCAAATGGAGTTCCCTGGATTTACCCCCCGTGTCAGTGTTGCCTTCCGTCTCTTGCTCACAACGCTAGTTTATAACGCCTTTTTTTTTTTAAACCTGCTCCTTTACATTAGTTTAGCTCCCACATTTAGCCACATGATGGCAACAAAACCCCATCGTTAGCCCTGTGATGTGACACACACCCACACACACACCCCCGCCAGCGGCCAGGGTACCGGGCGCGTGTAGAGGCTCCCTCCAAACCGCTCCCTGGGGCCCCATGCGGCACTAGTGCCATCGTCACACCAGAGAAATTAACGCAGCACTTGATTAGGCCGCAGTGCAAGCACGAGCCGCTAACGAGCCGGGGCACCCGCCCCCGTCAGCTTTTAACCCTCACAGCTCCCCCAGCCCAGCCCATAAAGGAGGCTGGTGGGCGGGGAGGCCTGAGAACGGCGCCCGCTGTCGGTTTTACACTCGCAGTCGTGATCCCCGTGGCGGCGGGCGGCCCCGGCCCCGGCCGAGGTGCCTGCTCTGGAGACGCCCGGGGTGTTTAACTCGAGGCCTGGCCAAGCTTCCTCCCCCGGCGAGGGGATGGCTGCCTGGCCCCGCCTCACCCGCCCGTGGGTCGCAGTCCGGGTGTGGGGGGAGAGCGATGAGCTCGTCCTCTGCCGGGACAAAGCCCTGGCTTGTCTCTGGTGGGTTCGAAATAAAACCACCAAAACCCACTCACTGTTCGTGGACTTGGTGCCCCCAGGGTGCTAGCGCTGAGGTAAGAGCGGCCCCCTGGGGCAGGCGCTACGGGTCCCCATCTTCTAATCCCCTCCCACAAACCTGAACCCGCGGCCCCGCCCCACTCACTTTAATCCGGCAGCGACAGGTGTGAAGGGCTGGCAGTTAGGGGCTGTGGGAGGGAGTTAGGGCGTGGCAGGGGGTTCTGGGGTGGAGTGTTGGGGAGCAGGAGGGAGTTCAGGGCTGGGATAAGGGATGAAGGTTGGGGTAGAGGGTTAGGGTGTGAGGGGTGCTGGCTCTGGGAGGGAGTTAGTGTGGGATGTTGGGGTGCAGGACTAGGGTGTAGGGGGTGATGGGTGCTGGCTTTCAGAGTTAGTTTGGGTGTGGGAAGGGGCTCGGGGCTGGGGTGCAGTCTCTGGGAGGGAGTTTGGATGCATGAGGGGGCTCAGGGCTGGGGGTGAAAGGCTGGGATAGGGGGTTAAGGTGTGGAGGGTGAGGTGCTGGCTTGGGGCGGGGGTTGACCTGGGGAAGGAGGTTTGGGCTCCAGCTGGGCAGAGCTTACCTCAAGCAGCTCCTTGGCAGAGGGTTCAGGGGGCTCTGCACACTGCCCATGCGTGTGGGTGCCACTTCCACAATTCCCATTGGCTGTGGTTCACACCCAATGGGAGCTGCAGAGCCTGTGCTCAGGGCAGTGAGCGGAGCCCCGTGGCTTCTCCTGTACCTAGAAGCTGGACATGCCAGCCACTTCCAGGAGCCATGCAGAACCATTTAACCCTGCTGAGCCACTGACTAGAGTTCTAATGACCTGGTCAGCAGGGCTGACTGGAGAGCCAGGATCCCTTTTCAACTGAGCCTTCTGGTTGAAAACAGGATGCTTGGCAACCCTAGGGGTGGTGCTCCTCTAAGGGGGCAGCGTGTGCAGGGGTGGGGGGCATGGCCTTGGCTTGAAGAAGTGGCTCTGTCTGCAGGCAGGAGCATGGGGAAGAGCTGATGGGCATGCAGGGCCTGCCTCAAGCCTTCCTGCCTCACACCTGGTGTGTAACAGGCTCCAGAGACGTGGGGCTGCGTGAACCTCCCGCTAGGGTAGTGGAGCCAGGCAGGAGAGGGGGATTGGTTCTGTTTTGAGCAGGGGGTTGGACTAGATGACCTCCTGAGGTCCCTTCCAGCCCTGATATTCTATGACTCTACCACTTTAAAAAAAAAAAAAACAGCATTTTTCTTCTGCATAGTAGTTTCAAAGCTGTATTGTCAATGTTGTAAACTTTTGTTTTGTTCAGTTATGAAATTTCAGAGTTATGAACCTCCATTCCCAATGTGTTTATAACTCTTGAGTTTCTACTCTAGTAGGTGATGTTAGTGGACTGAAGACGAATTCTCAAATCCTGCACCCTCTTCTGCTTCAGCATGTGTACTTCTCCCCTGCCCAGAACTGCCACTCTGGCTAATGGATAGTTAGTTGTTTAATATAGCTATGGTGCCTGCCTGAAGCCACCTAGTGCCTATCATAAGAAAGGATAGCCTACCCATGTGTAAAGCATGCTCATTCTGTGCTCAGAAGTGCATAGGTCACTGCAGCTGTGCCTGAAAAGCAAAAGGAAATTAAATAGTGGAGACGTAAATTCTGGTTGACTGCTTCTGATGTCTTTTTTTTTTTTTTAATTGGTATGGGAGGTACTTCTCCCTAGGGTAGAGCTGTTGAGATCTTCTGGGTGACTGAACAAACCATACTATGTACTAAAATGCAGCCACCTCTGGAATAAAGCTCACCAGCTGTTTGACCATCCACTACACCACAAAGTGAATTTAAGTAGCTGACTACATTGGCCAGGTCACTAGAGCTACTATTCCAATTGTTGGCTAACACTCCTTACAATTTTTAATGAGATGTTCGGTACCTTGGTTTTACATTCATGAAAAATTGCAACTTTAGCAGTGCACCATACCTCAGTCTCCTCTTGCACCATGTGAAGGCATTGAGTTGACATACTCAGACCAATGCCACCTATGAGTTACCCATACTACTTTATCTGATGCTAGACTCTCTTCTCCACATATCCATCTGGGTTCTTATACCACACCAATTACCATGGCAAATGAGCACCTACTGAAGCAGGTGCTTGGAGTAATAAAGCTACAGACTAGTTTAGAGTCCTTTTTGCCAAATTTGCTTTTCTCAAGGCTATTAAGTACAATTCAGAGCCATCATTGTTCCTCTTCAAATACAGTCCTCAGTTTTGCCCCATTCTTCTCCAGTTGCTATCAGCATCCCTGATTCCTATGCTAGAGCTCTGAGAAGGGAAGAACTCTGGATACATGTTCTGCCTTCTTCTGCCAGCAAAACTGTGATAAGTGAGGAGTTTGCTGGCATAGCTATGTCAGCTAGGGAGTGTGGGTTTTCCCCCCTCATACCTGACAGACATAGCTATGCCAACACAACTTTGCAGTGTAGACTGACCCAACCTTTTCCTTTCACATATTAGTACAAGGTGGCAACATAATGACTTTGATCAGTAATAGTTAATCAGATCTATCCTTCACTAGGAAAAAAGGTATGTTCTTACCTCATATTAACTAACATGAGCTAAAATCTTAGTGAAGACAAGGAAGTTTGTCGTTTTAAAATGTTCGCAGGTTAAGTTAAAACTGCAGGAGCCTAGAATATACCTCCTAATAAATTCCCCTTTCTGGAACTCTTAACTTTACAGTAGCAAAGAATCCTGTGGCACCTTATAGACTAACAGATGTTTTGGAGCATGAGCTTTCGTGGGTGAATACCCACTTCCTCAGATGCATGTAATGGAAATATCCAGGGGCAGGTTTATATATGTGTGCTAGCAAGCAAGCTAGAGATAACGAGGTCAGTTCAATCAGGGAGGATGAGGCCCTGTTCTAGCAGTTGAGGTGTGAAAACCAAGAGAGGAGAAACTGCTTCTGTAATTGGCAAGCCATTCACAGTCTTTGTTCAATCCTGAGCTGATGGTGTCAAATTTGCAGATGAACTGAAGCTCAGCAGTTTCTCTTTGAAGTCTGGTCCTGAAGTTTTTTTGCTGCAGGATGGCCTCAGGAGCTTCAGTTCATTTGCAAATTTGACACCATCAGCTCAGGATTGAACAAAGACTGTGAATGGCTTGCCAATTACAGAAGCAGTTTCTCCTCTCTTGGTTTTCACACCTCAACTGCTAGAACAGGGCCTCATCCTCCCTGATTGAACTGACCTCGTTATCTCTAGCTTGCTTGCTAGCACACATATATATACCTGCCCCTGGATATTTCCATTACATGCATCTGAGGAAGTGGGTATTCACCCACGAAAGCTCATGCTCCAAAACGTCTGTTAGTCTATAAGGTGCCACAGGATTCTTTGCTGCTTTTACAGATCCAGACTAACACGGCTACCCTCTGATACTTAACTTTACAGTATTATCCATCTTAAGCAATTAAAAATCATGAGACAAGCCCCAAAACATGAAATTGGCTTCAAAATAATGAGATTTTAAAAACTAATGGGGGGGGGGGGGAGAGAATTGGCATTTGCTTTCTGGTTTTTGAGCTTTTAGGGTTCACCTTTTTAAAAGCTTTTCTGTGAGACCATGAGGGCTAGACATTTTTATTTAAAAATGTAAGCTGATATTCTTGTGTAATAACTCCAGAAACTGGTGCTTTAAACAGACACCAAATATTGTGAGACTCACAGCAAAATCATGAGTTGGTAAGACTTTCTATTAATTATATACAGTTTCACTGCAGCTCTTTTAATATATTAATTTGGGACATGGCAATAGGTTAGCGGTTTGTTATAGAAGTGGATGAGTGAGATTGTGTGGCCTGCATTGTGCAGGAGGTCAGACTAGATGATCATAATAGTCCTGTCTGATCTTAATGTGCTCACTAATTACATAGACTTTAAGTCTGTAACGCTGGGATGCCAAAATACAGCTCCCCTGACAAGTTCTACAATATAACCAACAGCCACTCCCATTTTTAAACATGTGGAGACAACAAATAGCATGTAATGCTTAGCCCTAATCCAAGTGACCAGATGTTAGAACAATGGATGCTGGGGCCTGTAGTCTCCCTGGGATACATCTCTATTAAAAATGAAGGTAACTGCAAATTTGTTCACTGGACAAATTGCTAACATAGCTTTGTTCTCAATGTGGACTAGACTTTGTCATTGCTCAAGCCGCCAAATTTCTCAATCTGAAGATCCTAAATGAAGAAAATTTTCATGATCTGGAGACAGAAGGAAACTGGAGATCTAGGAACACAAACCATTTTTCTAAAATGGTTTAATAAAAAATTGTGACGATTCCTGAAAATCTGGGGAAACCCTAAGCACAGAATGTGTCACCAGTCTCAGTCACAAAGAAACACAATAATCAAAAAGATATTTAAGTTTAATACAAATTTTATACAAAGAAAATGTGAAAAAATACTTCCATATGCTAAAAGCAATTATGCTTCACAAATAAGGCCAGCTAGGCTATTTTTGACACAACTGCAATTCACGAATATTCTGTTCTTGATTTTTTTCTTCTAATACCTTTTTTCCCTCTAATGTGGGTAACTAGCTGGAGACTGTACAAACTGCATCCTTTTATAAACAATGGGAGAAATCAACATGACTAAAATGTACAACAAAATGTACTGGAATGATATAATACAATTAATTTTCTCATATACATACATCACCTTTGCTTTGTTCAATGCTTTCGTTTTACACAACATACAAAATGATACTACAGTATAAGTGTAACAGACAGAATTTTCATGGGTTACTTTCTCTCATACTGTACTGTTTCATGCTTACATAAAAACAAATTCCATCATATAAATAATACATGCTCTAGCCCAGCATCAAAAGTCCTTTGCCCATGTTTCCTGATACATAGTCTTCTCCAAATCAAGTTCTTGTTCCATTTGAAAAGCATTTCAAAGTTCTTTAAAGAGGATTTTAAAAAAAATTGAACTATGAACCATAGAAAAAAAAATCCACCTTTCTCACATCTGATACTATTGATCAGAAATCATGTTACCAACTAATTGGTGGTATTCTTTCTACTCTTCTGCTGTTAGGCTGAATGAAATTTAAGCTGGTTTCCTGTAAACATTATTATTTTTAACAGTCTGATCACTGTAAAAAAACAAAAAAATACCCTCTTCGTGTACTTCAGGTCCACATATTGGAAATTTCATAATTTGCCTAGTAAAATGAAATTTTAAAAGGTACATTTTCAACTTTAGTTGCACAAAAAGAAATTTTAACTGAGTTTAAAAGTGCACAATTGTTTTCATTACCAAATGCAAATTAAGAAGATCAGATTCTCTCTTGATAATAAAGAGTAAGTGATTTTATGTGCAACTGCAGTTCCTTAAGTCCAGTTTTCAATGTTCGTTCATGATAAGGCTGTTTTAATCTTTCCTTTACCAACTTCAAACACTCTTTATAAGTTAAAGTCAATACAAATATAAAAAGGAGATGGTACTCTAACTTTAATGACATCCACAAATTGTACATTATTTACAACAGAAGCATAGATTTAACATGGATCTTACCTGTCCTCAGCTTTTTAAAGCCAGCGCTAATGCTTTACATTAATGTAGTGTAGTTAATGCTTTGTACACATATACAAAGCTAAAGTCTGAACCTTTGAGGTTAATCCAAAGAACTGTGTTTATTTTCACATTTCTATTAGACAGATTTTTATTAGTTATTTATTCCAACAGTCGCCTGGGCTTCTTGTTAGTAGTTAGACTCTTCGTACTTGGACTGGCATTGTGGTCTGAACATACTGAACTCCAGTTCTCATTGCCACTGTCCCAGCAGAAGGACTTACCACTACAGGAATGGTCTGTGGATTAAAACCAAGCAAAACACATATTGTTATATTAAAGGTCACATTCACACCACCACAGAAACAGAGCCCATTATTTTCCAGTGAAAAACTAGAAGTAGGATATTTTATTTAAGGTTTATCACCTTTTCTTACCACATTTTTGCCCCACCAAAAGGCAGAGTGCAACATCTCAACTTCCCTACAGCTAATTATTATGCTATACACCGATACAAGGACAGGTGGTTCCTATGGGTACTGTAAGTATTCTGCCTGTTCTTGAAGAATTCAGTTCTCAGTAGCTAGCCCATCCAGTGGAACATTTCCCAAAACTAACACAGAAAGGGATGTGAAAATCCTTTGTTACCTGGAAAAACATATTTGTGACTAACTGAATTGGAATACAAAACACACGAGTTTACAGATGCATTTAGGGTTTCACAGTTGCATTAATACTGTTCTTCCCAGAAAGGATCCCCCGTGTGCACTTAAGCACAGGTGAGAACAAAAAATATAAGTTTGGATAAAAGTAATAGTGTTTAATACTGCAAGCTTACTTTGCACAGATCAATTAATGACAAAACCCTACTATTATTGGGAATTGCCTTTTGCCATTCTTAGGCTTTGCCTATACTACCACTTTTGTCGGTAAAACTTTTCTTGTGAAAAAAAAAAACCCTTGTACTGACGTAAGTTTCACCAGCAAAAGTGCTGGTGTGACTAGCGCTATGTAGGCAGGAGAGTCTCCCACTGACACAGCTAAGGCTGCTCGTTGAGGCTGGTTTAAATTATGCTGGCAGGAGAGCTCTCTTCTGCTGGCAAAAAGCGACTACATGAGAGACCTTACAGTGGTACAGCTGTGCTGCTGTAACGTCCACAGAGTGTAGACAGCCTCAGTAAGAACATTAATTTAGAATAAAACTTTGCACTTCAGTCACGGTTTCCAACTGAAGGTATCAAAGTGCTTTATACACATTTACAAATTGAGTCTCATGACACCCTGTTTGGTAGGTATTTTATTCTATAGCTAGATACACAGGCACAAAATGGTTAAGTGACTTGCTCAAGGTCACACCAAATCTCTGGCAAACCTGGGAACCTTCCTCCAAAGAAATTTAAATCAGTTTAGAAGCTGCAGTACTGAGCAATCTGTACAGTATGTTCGGACACACTTCTCCTGAAGCCTAACTGGTGATCAAATAGCTGCATCAGTTTCTGTTCTGAAGGCTTTAAAGTGAAAGAAACAAGGAGCAAAGGCTTTTTGGGGAACTGAAAGGGATGCGTAAATCTTCCCTCTGACATGCGAGATAAAACTCCACAGAAGGCAGAAGAATAAATGCACATTTTCCACAGAGTTTCATAGAGTGTTTTATACTGGTGCTTTGGTAGTAGGGTATTCAGCAAATATTGCTATTGTCCTTGCTAGGTAGGACTTCAAAAGCTGGAATATTTGTGATAAATTCTATTAATTGCAGAGCTGCAACATTTCTGCAGAAATGGAAAGAGGCCAGATTTAGCACTTCACCATTTATCGCTGTTTTAATTCCAAGAAGAATCAAAAACCAAACATGGAATAAGTTTGCTAAGTAAACTTAAGACTATAGCCATTTAGTAATCAGGATGACTTTAGATGTGCAAAGGTTTATTGGAAGCCGTTCAGAGCAAGGACCCTCAAGTGGGAAACCACTTGGTAGTTAGAGAACTAGAAAGTGCGGCTGTGTCTACACTACAGAGACTATGGCTATGTCTACACTAGAGATCTTACAGTGGTACAGCTGTACTGCTGCTGCTACACCACTGTAAGGTCTCCCTTTGTAGCTGCTCCATGCCAGCGAGCGAGCTCTCCTGTCAGCATAATTAAACCACCCCCAACAAGTGACAGTAGCTATGTTGGTGGGAGAGAGATTTTTCACACCACTCACCAACAAAAGTGCGAGTGTAGACACAGCTGACAGCATATGCTGGCTTAACCTGTAGCACAGATGCAGCCTATTATCAATGGAAGGAGTTTTTTCATCAGTGTAGGAACACCACATTCCTGAATGAAGTTAGCCACATTGATGGAAGCATTCTTCCATTGACATAGCTGCACTGGGGGTTAGGTCGGCATAGCTATATTGGTGAGGGTGTGGGTTCTTTCACACCCCTGACGGATGTAGCTATGTCGACATAACTTATAAGTGTGGACCAAGTTGAGAATGCCACTAGGAAAGTGTCTATTAGTAGTACAAGAAAGGAACTTAAATTTGCTATCTGGATCTTTTAAAAACATGTTCAGATGGGAATAGTCCCAATTTTTAATCCTTGTTTTACTGATCAAAGTGTAGTATGTGTTAAGACTCCTTAAATGTGTTGTGGTTACTTCCTCAGAGAGGTAAATTTTCAGCCAAGCCTCTCCACAGAAGTACACATTTGTCCCTGCTCAGGCATTAGACTATTTAAAGGGGTATGTTGCTGTATTAGCACAAGCTGTTTGCAGCTGTGCAGAGCAGATGCAAGTATGTGCATGTACAAGCAAGCACTTAAAACTTTTTAGGGTTTTCAGATTCCTTTTTACTCAAGTCACATACACACTCCATATTCAGTAGGTCAGTTGTGGAAGTTATCGCCATTTCGTGAATGCTTGAAGAGGCCAATTTAGGATATTGGAGCACTGGTATTTTTTAAAAAGAAACTAATTTGGTTTGCCTGCAGTCTGATTTCAGAACAGTTATAATGGCTTCTCACTGGTGCTGGGAGTCTGTCAGGGTAATATAGGGGGTGCTGAGTGCTCTCAATTGTGATTAAATTAATGAAACAGCTGTTGGGAAGGGGGTTTTGTTTTTGTTTTTTAAAGTCATGACATCCAGCAAGAATAGCCTCAGAATGGAAGAATTAATGGATGGGAGATAATGGTTGTATAACACTGTACGAACCACCACAAATAACTTGTATAACAAAGCAACCATTAAGATCACAGTATGAAAATGAACTAAACCAGCA
The DNA here is from genome assembly GCF_007399415.2 of Gopherus evgoodei. Lineage (NCBI taxonomy): Eukaryota > Metazoa > Chordata > Testudines > Testudinidae > Gopherus > Gopherus evgoodei. Next base: position 19,238,854 of record NC_044335.1, on the reverse strand, counting down.
ACATGAACACTGGCTGAGTTACTTTTGCTGTCCACCACCCAAAAATGGGGAATACATGATGCTAAGTGTCAGTGCGACACTAGCATTTTTCCCTGTTGGTATGATGAACTTCAGCTCAGATTCCACATTGAAACCGAAGTGCAGCATTAGGGGGCATTACATGGAATTTAAAGTGCTATGTTAGGGAGCTCTAAACATTAAATGGAGCTAAATTCTGTCTCATCTCTGGTGAGTGCACTGGGAGAAAAAGACAGTTACCTTTCACGTAACTGGTGTTCTTCGAAATGTGTTGCTCATGTCTATTCCGGTGCTGGAAGTTTTCCCTCAGCAGTACCCATAGGGGAGCACCCCTAGCGAGCCCTGGAGTGGCACCTCCATGGCGCAGTATAAGGGGCGCTGCGTGCTCCCCCCACCCTCAGTTCCTTCTTGCCAGACAACTCCGACAGGGGAAGGAAGGCGGGATGTGAAATAGACATGAGCAACACATCTCGAAGAACACCAGTTACGGAAATGGTAACTGTCTTTTCTTCTTCGAGTGATTGGTCATGTGTATTCCACAATAGGTGATTCCAAGCTGTATCTGTTGGAGGTAGGAAGGAGTTCACAAACTCTCAGGATGGAGTATGGCCATCCTGCTGAACCCGGCGTCCTCCCTGGTCTGGGAGATGAGGTGAATGTGTGAACTTGAAGACCATGTGGCAGCCCTACAAATGTCCTCAGTAGGGACATGGGCCAAAAAGGCAGCTGACGAGACCTGTGCCCTAGTTGAGTGTGCCGTCACAATTGGTGGCGGAGGAATTCCCGCCAGGTCATAATAGGTACGGATGCACGAGGTGATCCAATCAGAGAGCCGCTGAGTGGAGATCGGCCGACCTTTCATGCACTTGGACGAGGTGATGAACAGTTGCGAGGACTCCCTGAACGGCTTAATCCGCTTCAGGTAAAAAGCCAGAGCCCGTCTCACATCCAGCGTGTGGACGTGGCGCTCCTCACTGGATGCATGGGGTTTGGGGCAGAGGACCGGCAGAAAAATGTCCTGACCCATGTGATAGGTGGAGACCACCTTCGGGAAGAATGAAGGGGATAGGGGGAGCTGGACCTTATCTTTATGAAACACTGTGTACGGGGGGCTCAGAGGTCAGGGCCCTGAGTTCAGAGACCCGCCTAGCCAACATGATCACAACCAGGAAGGCTACCTTCTATGAGAGGTGTGACCAGGAACACGTAGCTAGTGGCTCAAATGAGGGCCCCGCTAGAAAGGCCAACACCAGGTTTAGGTCCCACTGCGGGACTGGGACCTAACATACGGGAAGAGATGATCCGACCACTTAAGGAATCAGCCAATGATAGCATGGGAGAATACCGTGTGGCCCTGCACCAGTGGGTGGAAGGCTGATATGGCTGCCAGGTGCACCTTGACTGATGAGCGCATCAGGCCCTGGGCTCTAAGGTGAAGGAGGTAGTCCAGAATCAGCTGCATCAGGGTAGCCACCAGGGAAACACCCCGCTCACCCGCCCATCTGGAAAACCGAGACCACTTTGCCAAGTATGCTTGGCACATGGAAGGTTGCCTGCTTTCTAAGAGGACTGGCTGAACCCCTTCCAAGCACATCTTTTCCTCCCGGACTAACCATTGAGCAGCCATGCCATGAGGTGGAGTGCCGCTAGGTTAGGGTGGCGGATGCGGCCCTGGTCCTGGGAGAGTAGGTCTGGGCTGGAGACAATGGCCATGGTGGGGATCGCCAGGCCCATAAGAGCTCCATACCAATGCTGCCCAGGGCAATGGAGAAGGACCCAGGCCTTGTCTCTCTTTATCTTTTCCTGGACCTTTCCGATCAGCGGTAACGAGGGAAAGGCATAGAGAAACTGGCCTGACCAGAACAGGGGGAAGGCATCGGAGATAGTGCCTTGTCCCAGCCCTCTCCGTCCCTCCCCCCGAGTAGAACTGGGGACAGTGACAGTTCTGCCTAGTCGCGAACAGGTCCACCTGGGGAGTTCCCCACACTTGGAAAAGTCGTGCACCACCTCTGGGTGGAGAGACCACTCACGCTGAGAGAAGTCCCTAATCAAGCTATCTGCCCACAAGTCCCGGGCGCCTGGTAGATGGAAGGCCTGTAGGCAGATGATGTGAGCTATACAAAAGTCCCACAGCCTGAGGGCTTTGTGGTAGAGGATCGGGCCCCGCCTTGCCTGTTAATGTAAAACATCGAGGCCATGTTGTCTGAGAGTACCCTGACCACCTGGCCCTTCAGGTGCGAGTGGAAGACTATGCACGCCAGCCATACCGTCCTGAGCTCCTTGACGATTATGTGGAGAGTCAGATCCTGAGCCAACCACAGACCTTGGGTCTGAACGTTCCCCACATGGGCCCCCCATCCCAGGTCCAATGTGTCAAGACACCAGATCCAGCGATAGGGCCCTCCCCCTGAACGGGAGCCCTTGGAGCATGTTTTTCAGGGAGGACCACCACCGTAGGGAGGTGATCACTGGCTCGGGCACTGTGAGGACTTTGTCCATTGTGTCTCTGGCCTGGGAGAACTCCAGGGCCAACCAGAGCTGGAGGGGCCTCATCCTGAGTATGGTGCGATGGACCACATACGTGCACGCCGACATGTGACCTAAGAGTGAGAGGCATGCTCTGGCTGTTGTCACCGGAAACCTTCTGACTGTGATGAGCCCTTTCAGGGCTGTCTGGTGGGAGGGAGGCTCTGGCCAACAAGGCATCCAGGACAGCCCTGATGAAGTCTATGTGTTGTACCGGGTCCAACGTGGACTTGGTGTTCACCAACAGGCCCAAAGTGGTGCACATGGACAGAAGGAGCACCACGTGATACCACACCTGTGACCAGGAACTGCCCTTGACCAACCAGTAGTCCAGACAGGGGAAGATCTGGATCCCCCAGAGCCTGAGGTAGGCCGCTACCACCAACATACATTTAGTGAATATCCTGGGGGCAGTGGACAGACCAAATGGGAGGACTGTAAATTGGTAGTGTTCCTGCCCCACCGTGAAACTGAGGAAGTGTCTGTGCCTCTCGAAAATATGAATATGGAAGTATGTGTCCTGCAGCTAAAGGACTGCATACCAGTCCCTGAGATCCAGGGAGGGGATGATGGAGGCTAGGGAGACCATGCGTAACTTGAACTTCATCATGTACTTGTTCAGACATTGCAGGTCCAAGATGGGCCTGAGCCCCCTTTGGCCTTCAGGATAAGGAAATAGCGGTAGTAGTACCCCTTTCCTTTGAACCTCTCCCTCTCCGCCCCCCGGCACTGCTTCCACCGCTCCTAGGCCCAGGAGCCACCTTACCTCCTGCTAGAGCAAAGCCTTGTGCAAGGGGTGCTCCAGGAAGGACAGGGCGGAGAGTGGTTGAGCAGGATGGAAGTAAACTGGAGGGTGTAGCCCTGGGAGATGGTACTGAGGACCCATTGGTCCGAGGTCCACCACAACCATTCTGGGAGGAAAGTACACAATCAATTGGAGAAGGAAAGTTTATTGAAGGTGGATCCCTGATGAGAACTGCAGGGCACCCCGTGTGTCCCGTCAAAACCGCCTTTTCCCTGCCTGCTTGCCCTTGGAAGACGCAGGCTGAGGGGCAGGCCGAGACTGCCTCTGTGGGCGCCTCTTATAGTCCCGTGACTTTTTATAAGCGGTCTCATATTTTGAATGGGTGGCCTGGATGGGAGTTTGCTGCGGCTTGAACTTAAGTTTAGCTGGAGCCGAAACATAGAGACCCAGAGCCTGGAGCGTCGTGCGGGAGTCTTTCAGGCCATGCAGCTTTGTATCCATTTGTTCCGCAAACAGAGCTTTGCCGTCAAAACGGGAGGTCCTGCAGGGAGATCTGCGCCTCACTGGACAGCCCAGAGAACAGGCGCCATGACACCCTTCTCATGGACGCCGCTGAGGCCATGGACTGCGCGGCCATGTCTGCTGCATCCAAAGCTGCCTGCAGGGTTGCCCTGGCAGCAATAGAATATTATTGTACCCTCCTCCACCAGCGCTTTTAATTCCTTCTTGTCACACTCCTTGAACTTGGCCAGGGAGCCGCACAGATTGAACTCATACCAGCCCAGGAGAGCCTGGTGGTTCGCCACCTGTAACTGGAAGCTCAAGGATGAATACATTTTTCTTCCAAATGAGTCCAGCCTCCTTGAATCTTTATTTTTCAGAGTAGGGGCTGGTTGGCCCTGTCACTCCCTGTGGTTGACCTACTCGACCACTAGGGAGTTAGGAGCACAAAATACTTGCGTTCTGCTCTCTTAGAGATGGGGGCCAATGAGGCCAGGGTTTGCTATAGGGCATTTGAAATTTTTGCCACCCCTTCGTGTAGAGGCAAGGCTACCCTGCCCAGTGCCAAGTAGGACAGTACATTAAACAGGGAGTCAGAGGGCTCCTCCATCTCCTCTGCCTGGAGGTGGAAGCTTGATGCCACCTTTTTTAAGAGTTGTCAGTGGGCCCTAAAGTCCTCCTGTGGGACGGAGGGAAGAGGGGCCATAATTGCCTCGTCAAGGGAGGGCAAGGAGGCCAGCGCAGTACTTTGTGTGTCCACCGGCACTGGAGGGTCCACCACCAGCTGGTCTCCAGGCATGGTGCCGAGGATGTACGTCCCACCGAGAGGGAGGCCGATAGTCCTTCTGAGGCTCCAGCCACTGAGCAAGCCCCCACCTGCTGTGGCACCCGCGGAGCCAGCTGTTCGGCTTGGCTGGCCTGGCCCATTGAAGGATGACTACGAAGGGAGGCCACTGACATACAATCTGTCATTGTCCCTGGACCGGGAGGAGTGGTGGCACCGGGAGCAATGCCAACCACAGGATCCCGACGTGGAGGACCGGTACCATCAGTAACAGCTGTTCTGTGATCGGCTCCAGCAGGTGGACCCGCGACGGCGAGACACTGGCGATTGATGCCCAGAGCTGTGGGGGTGGTGCCGTGGCGGGGTCCTGCAGTGGGACGACGAACAAGAACGGTGTCAACATTCATGTCGTAAGCAGCTGAGATAGTCCTTCCGAGACATGGACCTTTGATGTCATCTGCCTCGGCCCCACTGGTGTTCACTCCTCGAGGCGGAGCGGTGCCGCAAGTCTCAGTCAGACAGAACCCAACCAGACAGCCTGGTGGGAGTGTAGGACGACCCATGTGGACCTTGCCCTGAAAGGTCGCTGGGCGGCGAACAGCGTTGGGAACGTTCCCTCAACCGAGACGGGGACAACTGTGGAGATTCCAGTAGCAGCTTGCCTCTGGAGCATGGGGCCAACATCGGCAGTGCTCCTGGTACCAGCATGGACATGACATCCTGGACTGCCTGCAGGGCCTCTGGTGTGGACATCTGGGGAGGCCTGCTCCAAATGGGCCATGCTACTCTGCTCAACTTAAGTCGGAGGCCTAGAGGCTGGTGGGGATCCAGGACTGCCCAACATGGGTCCAGCCTCTGTCCCGAGTTTACTCTGGTGGCGCAGGCATGCCCTGTGGATGGGGAGTGGTGCCGACTAGTTGATGGCACCAAAGGGTCACCGCACACCAACACCGCAGTGCCCAGTGTCAACTCAGAGTGGTGCGCTGGAGCCAGGGTCAGTGCCGACTCCATCAGAATAGCCCAAAGCCTAATGTCCCTTTCTCTCTTGGTTCAAGGTTTAAACAACTTGCAAATCTTGCAACGATCGCTGAGATGGGTTTCCCTCAAACAGTGTAAACAGTCTGTGTGCGGATCACTCACTAGCATAGGTCGCCTACAAGTGTCGCACAACTTAAAACCCAGGGCACGGGGCATGCCCCAGCCCAGGCATTCTAGATAAACTAAACTAACTAATCAACTAACTACAGGTACCACATACTGAATGAACAAGCAGTTCAGGGGACGAGCTACTGCAAAGCTGGAGCAGAGCAGTTCCGAAGTTCCTTCTTGCCGCCAGTGAAGGTGCTGAGGGTGGGGGGAGTGTGCAGCGCCCCTTATACCGCGCCATGGAGGCGCCATTCTGGGAGTTGCTAGGGGCACTCCCCTACAGGTACTGCTAGGGGAAAAACTTCTGGCACCAGTGCCCGTGGCGAGCACACACACCTATTGCAGAATACACATGAGCAATCACTCGAAGAAGATATTAAAGCACCTTTGGCACATTTGGAGTGGAAAAAAGAATAGTGGGGATAATCCCAGTGACATAGCCATCACTTCCTCTCTCAGTAACACAGGTCCTGGTGCCCAAGGCCACATCTCAGACACAATACTAATGAATGCAGATTAGCTGCTCCTTCTGCCTTCATAGTTACTGCAATATCAGGCTAAAACTGTAATATAGCATTATTATACAAAGCTCTTTAGGATACCACAGGAAAAGATGCTACATAAAAAAATTGCTATATTTACCAGGATGTCTTGGTCAAATAACCAAAATCAAAAGGGTAAACAATTTTAATATTCTATTGCAGACAACGGTCTGACTATCTTCAGTTCCTTAAGTATATGCCCAGTGGCTTTTCCCAGCTCTTTGTAATAACCAAATGATGAAAATGGAAGGCATGAGAAAGATGGAATGTTGCACAGCAAAATAAGGCATTTTGCATTGCAAATTGAGACTTGATACCAGTGAATTCATATCCTGATACAGCAACAGACAGGAAACAACCCCCAAAAGATATTGAGCTATTTTAAAGCCAGGAACAGTTCTATTGCAGACTTTAAATGATGATGATGTACTTACAATTGTGGGTTGAGTACTTGGAATATAGGTGGTGGTCTGCGGTACCTGGACCAGTTTTATAGGCTGGTTGCTTGTCACACCTGTTGCTATCTGCAGAGACAGCACAGGTAACCTCAGTAAAAGTCTCAGCTTTTACATAAATTCCACCTAATTTATTATTACTATTAGAATATGAAATTTATGTTGGATGTTGTGTTAAAAATGTGCATCTTAATGAATTCACAGGTTACTTTTGTTAATAAAACAAAATTCAAATTATGAACATGGTCAATGTACACAGCATGATGCTTCAGGTAGAACAACTACGTGAAAGAAATTCTAAATTTAAAAAATGGAACATTCCATGGCAGAAGTCTTAGGTAACTGACTCCCCCAACACCTCCCAATACCGCATGATAAAGAAGTTTGTATTGACACAAACAATGCGTACGGATATCAACTGAGCCACTGAGGCTCAATATAGTTCACCAGTTTTACTATTGCATTCAAGTGAAACACACACTACCTCTCTCCTCAAATATGGTTCCACCCCAAGTTACTCCCTTAGAAATCACATCAAACCTGAAGATCTAATTCCAGATGTTACCAATGATGCCAGAAATGAACACAGGTTCTCTAGTGCACCACACTCTCCACTCTAGAGGACTAGCTCAATGAGACATCATGCTGGAATCACAATACTTTACAACATAATATTTTTTGCTTTTTAACATTTTCAAACATTGTCAATGATATTTACATGAGGTAGGGGAATGGGTGGGGGGAGATATTGCAAGATATTGCCCCCAATAAAGTTGTTGCTTTAATAGCTTTTTCTTGGCAGGGAAGAAGAGCATTACTGTAGAAATGGTTATTAGTCAAAACTTGCCTATAAAGTGGAGTCTTTATTATAGGCATTTATCTTGTATATGCAGTGATGGGGCCCTTTGCATCAGAGTACTGCTCATCCTTGCCTGCAGAACCCTGTCAGAGTAGATGGCAAGGAAGATATCATGTTTGCATGCTGCTCTCTTAACTGTAGATCCAGCAGTATTTGTGAGTGCTGCAGTCAGTATTGCTCAGCCCAGAAGGCAATTTATATTGTATTTGAAAGATCCAGACCAGAAGCAACACTGATGGGCCCTGGAGGGAGACAGGTCCAGTCCTCCTTGGCTGGAACGATGTCAAGTCAACGTAAGATATTACTGGGGATGAGTGGAGGGGAAGGGGTGATCCTGGAGGACATCCTGCTTCTCTCTTGCCAAATGGAACAGTTTTGTCATGATGGAGGAAAAATACTATTTCCTACCTCACTCACAAAATGACCCTCTAGAAATGTACAAGGGGCCAAAAAATAATGATGTCCCAAGGATACCTTAGGGTCAGGTTTAAGAGAAATCAGACACACTCTTAGGCTGAAGTGACTGCAGTGATACTCACTGTAACACAGTCTTTGTTTTTATCGGCTGCACTGTCCTTTTCCTTTGGGGTGCTGGCTGTTTCTGTGGATGGAGTCTGTGCACTGGAGCTGGGCTGGGATGATTTATTTAATGTTTCTGGGTTAATTTCTGTATCTGTTTCTTGTTGCGTTGCAGTAGCTAAAAAAAATAAAATAAAAAGGTTTATACAATATAGCCATTAGCAATGTGTAGCAATCCACATTCACTCCTCCCCACTGGCACAACTGTGCACACATAAACGGACACCATTTCCACCAGCCCCGTATTTCCTCACTCTGAGCAGCTGTGAGGTAGGTTTTCCAGAGGCAGATTACCTGACTGTGTGCAGGATTTCATATGCTCAGGCCAGTGAGCTTGCTGGCAGGGGTAGTCACAGTAGCTGGTATTCCAGCAGCAGTAGAAGATGGCCTCTTTCTTGCAGTTGGCACACCACTGCTTCTTCTTGGTTTCATCCACAGCTTGCTGCTTCTCCAACTCCAGCTGCTTCTTTACTTCAGCAATCAAACGATCACGCTCCTGTTCAAGACTTTGCCGCATCTCCGCCATTGTCAATTCTAGATGAGACACAAAGAAAGATGAGTCTATATTTCTCCCATTGATAAGATGCAAATTACCAGGCTCAAAATCGTGGGGTCATCGTTTTTACCCTCTATTATTATTTATTATTTCTATTACAATTAGCTCCTTGATGCCTCGGTTCTGCTATATGCAGTACGATGTACTCCCCACCCGCTGCAACTGCTTTGCACAGCCTTTGGCCTCAAAAGCCAAGAGCTTCAATACTGCTGTGAACTAGTTTTCAACAAATAAACAGGACCATGGATCACACTCTCCTCCCACAAACACAAATCCATCAACTCTATATTGTATCCTGGTTCCTTTAGACAGAAGAGTCTGGATGTCATTGCAACATGGCTCTCCCAGGATATAATTATAACAAAGTAGAAGTTTCAAAGCCAAAATGATTCCAGAAAGCTTTGAAAGTCATATTTACTTTGATGAATAAAATGAGATAAACAGAATCCATACACAGAATTATGCATCTGCAAAAATTCAGACCCTCAACCTTCACTTCAGCACAGCTTCACAGGACACAAAGGGATGAAATAAGATACCATTACACAACTTTGTCCTCTAGACCTCAGGCCAGTTTAACACCACATGTTATTTAAAAGGGATTCAGGAATTCTGTAACTTGTGCTTCACTGCAACTTTCCCCTAGGAGTCATTATATCAGCCAATGATCACTGAAGTGCAGCAGTACTTTAACCATGCCCTCATTTCCTGGCTACATGGTGGTGGAGATGTGGGGACTGGGAAGCGGTGTCCTATAGCCAGCAATGCTGGTTCTATGCTTACTGAAAATCTCCCATGATGCAGAATCCTCAACTGCCGGTTTACATCAGTATTTTGGCCCCTTTGCAATGCCAGAGTAGCATAAAGGGCAGGGAGCAGGGATGAGTATCTGTCAGTCAGTTTTTAAAATAAATGTTTTATTGCAAGGGTTCTCACAACAAATTTTTGGTGGCCTCAGAGTCCAGCCACCAACTCTTGCTAGTGGTCGCTCTGACACTTTTTCCTAAAATACTTAATTAACTTTAGGAAATATGAATAAATATGCACATACACATGTCCAAATCATTATTTATTTATGTCGGGTTTTCTTTTTGCAGACTCAGTAATAAAAATAATGTACAGTTGTCTCTATTCTTTGCTGGTACTAAACAGAATAGAAACACAAAGTGCTTTGTATGGTCTTTTGTTTTTTCTTATTGTTTCTTTTGCTTTTTTTTCTGGTTGCCTCCCCCTCCCCTTTTATTTATTTATTTTTTTTAAGACTTGCTAGCTAGTAAGTATGCTGTGAAAAGTGATATTAAACATACAAATTAGGGCTGTCAAGCGATTAAAAAATGTACCGCAATTAATTGCACTGTTAATAATAGGATACCATTTATTTAAATATTTTTGGATGTTTTCTGCATTTTCAAATATATTGATTTCAGTTACAACACAGAATACAGAGTGTACAGTTCTCACTTTATTTTTGAGATTACAAGTATTAGCACTATAAAAAAATAGTTTTTTTCAATTCATCTAATACAAGTACTGTAGTGAAATTTCTTTATCATGAAAGTTGAACTTACAAACGTAGAATTATGTACAAAAAAACCTCCATAAAACAATTTAAAATTTTAGAGCTTCCAAGTCCACTCAGTCCTACTTGTTTAACCAATCACTCAGACAAACAAGTTTGTTTACATTTCCAGGAGATAATGCTGCCCCCTTGTTTACTATGTCACCTGGTGTAGCTGGTGTCACAAGATATTTACGTGCCAGATGCGCTGAAGATTCATATGTCCCTTCATGCTTCAACCACCATTCCAAGGGACATGCATCCATGCTGATGATCGGTTCTGCTTGATAACAAGCCAAAGCAGTGCAGACCGATGCATGTTCATTTTCATTATCTGAATCAGATGCCACCAGCAGAAAGTTGATGTTCTTTTTGGTGGTTTGGGTTCTGTAGTTTCTGCATCAGAGTGTTGCTCTTTTAAGACTTCTGAAAGCATGCTCCACACCTCATCCCTCTCAGATTTTGGAAGACACTTCAGATTCTTAAACCTTGGGTCAAGTGATGTAGCTATCTTTAGAAATCTCATATTGGTACCGTCTTTGCGTTTTGTGAAATCTGCAGTGAAAGCATTCTCAAAATTTTAACTCCTGTGGGAATTCTGCATCACTGCACATACACAGAATTCATGGCCCCTGCAGATTTCTTTGCTTCTGTGCAGAAAAATGACGTCTGATGGGGAAGCAAAGGGAAGCTGCAAGAGCGATCACATGCCCTTCCCAGGCAGCAGAGACAGGTTGGTTCGGGCACTAGAGATGTAAATCGCTGCCGTGTGTGTGTGTGTGTATCAAACACACACACTCTGTCCCTCTCACTCACTACTGCAGCACGCTTGGTGTGGAGGGGCAGGGCTTTGGAGTGTTTCTAAGGAGATAGGCGTGGGACAGGCACTGTTCCCTCAGGCATAGCAGAATGTAGAAGCTTGCCTGCTTAGTCAATTGCTCCCATTCTCTTTGTGAATTCCCCCAGGAGTATAAAATAGGTGTAAAAGTTTTAAAGCTCCTTTACATTGCCAGAGTAGTGTAAAGGACAGGATGGCCTTACAAATGCTGATGGTGCTTTAGTGATTAGAACTGGTCTAAATTTTTTAACTAAAACGTGAGTTTGATTCCCCAGCCCTCACTTGGTCTTCAGTTGACGATGATGTAACACTGAGCATATGGCTGCATATACCTGTTGACTAATAACTAGAAATAAAGAGTCAAACCTCGTTACATTACAGTTAGGCAATGGGGATTGGGAATTTCCTCCAATGCTCCCCACCTCCATTATCCATCCATTTTAAAGTAGTTTAAATAAATTACCAAAATAATTTAAACCAAAGTGATTATATTGTGTTATTTTGACAAATAAAGTATGAAGAATTCAGCATAATTTTATAATATCAGATGCTGACATTTTAATTTTTTGACATAAAATTTTTAATGTTTTGGTGCAGAATTCCTCCAGCAGTATGAAATGGACATGTGCTGGGTCATCATCCGAGACTGCTATAACATGAAATACATGGCAGAATGTGGGTAAAACAAAGCACAGGACGTACAATTCTTCCCCAAGGAATTCAGTCACAAATTTAATTGCTGCATTATTTTTTTAACGAGAGTCATCAGCATGGAAGCATGTCCTCTGGAATGGTGGCCGAAGCATGAACGGGCATACAAATGTTTTGAATATCTGGCCATGCAAATGCCTGCTCTCACTTTCTGGTGACATCGTAAATAAGAAGGACAGCATTATCTCCTGTAAATGTGAATAAACTTGTTTGTCTTAGCGATTGGCTGAACAAGAAGTAGGACTGAATGGACTTGTAGGCTCTGAAGTTTTACATTATTTTATTTTTGAGCGTAGTTATGTAACAAAAAAATCTACATTTGTAAGTTGCACTTTCAAGACAAAGTGATCGTACTACTGTACTTGTATGAGGTGAACTGAAAAATACTATTTCTTTTGTTTATAATTTTAACAGTGCAAATATTTGTAAGCAAAAATAATATACATTTTGATTTCAATTACAACACAGAATACAATATATATGAAAATGTAGTGAAATATCCAAAATATTTAATAATTTTCAATTGGTATTCTATTGTTTAACAGTGCGATTAAAACTGCAATTAATCACAATTAATTTTTTTAATCATGATTAATTTTTTTGAGTTAATCGTGTGAGTTAACTGTGATTAATTGACAGCCCTAATACAAATATCACTTTTCACAGCAGACTTACTCAGTCTTGGCAAGTCCAGAGACAAATTAAGCCCTGGATGGGGAAATGGCTACAGAGGCAGTGGGGTGATGGGGCACTGGGGGAGGCAGCAGGGACCGAGGGTCATTGGGGAGGATGAGCTCAGGGCCAGTCACCTCACAGTCAGGGAATGGAGCCCAAAACCCCATGTCTGAGGATGGAGCCCAGGGGATGGAGTCCAAAGGCCCATGGGTGGAGCCTGCCACCCACCACCCCAGGTCTGAAGCCCAACCTCACCACCCTTGGGAAGGTGGGGAACACACACTGGCTGTCTGCTCCTCCAGCTTTTCTGTCTCCAGAGGTGGCCAGGGCCCAAACCACTGCTGGCAGCCCCAGGGGAGGGGCTGCTGCTTTAATTGCCGCCCCCACCCACGAGGCAGTGGCCGCAAGAAAAGCCCCTGGTGGCCACATTTGAGAAACATTATCCTAGAGTCAGTTACATTGAGGGTATGTCTACACTACAGGGTTATTCCGATTTTACATAAACCAGTTTTGTAAAACAGATTGTATAAAGTCGAGTGCACGCGGCCACACAAAGCACAATAATTCGGCGGTGTGCGTCCATGTACTGAGGCTAGCGCTGATTTTTGGAGCGTTGCACTGTGGGTAGCTATCCCGTAGCTATCCCATAGTTCCCGCAGTCTCCCCTGCCCATTGGAATTCTGGGTTGAGATCCCAATGCATTATGGTGCAAAAACAGTGTCGCGGGTGATTCTGAGTAAATGTTGTCATTCATTCCTTCCTCCATGAAAGCAATGGCAGACAATCATTTCGCGCCCTTTTTCCCTGGATTGCCCTGGCAGACGCCATAGCATGGCAACCATGGAGCCCGTTCTGCCTTTTGTCATTGTCACTGTATGTGTACTGGATGCTGCTGAAAGAGGCGGTACTGCAGTGCTACAGAGCAGCATTCATTTGCCTTTGCAAGGTAGCAGAGACGGTTACCATCCCTATTGTACTGTCTGCCATGCCATTGTAAATTGGCAATGAGATGACAGTTATCAGTCGTTCTATACCGTCTGCTGCTGTCATGGGTGCTCCTGGCTGGCCTTCGCTGAGGTCGGCCGGGCGCAAAGACAAAAATGGGAATGACTCCCCAGGTCATTCCCTCCTTTATGTTTTATCTAAAAATAGAGTCAGTCCTGCCTAGAATATGGGGCAAGTGTACTAGAGAACCAGTGTACCAGAGAGCGCAGCCGCTCCGTGTCAGATCCCGCAGAAATGATGAGCTGCATGCCAGTCTAGGGGGTGCCCCTGCAACAACCCCACCTGTTGATTCCCCCCACCCCCAACCCTCCTGGGCTACCGTTGCAGTGTCCCCCCATTTGTGTGATGAAGTAATAAAGAATACAGGAATAAGAAACACTGACTTTTTAGTGAGATAAAATGAGGGGGAGGCAGCCTCCAGCAGCTATGATAGTCCAGGCAGGACATTAAACGGTGGCGGAGGAGAGGAGCATAGCCTCCCGCTGCTATGGTAGTCCAAGCAGTATAGAATCTTTTCTTTAGACATGAAAGGTGGGGGAGGGGCTGATGGAGTTTTGCCCCCAGTTGCTCTGATGAAGACGGTTACTAGCCATTCTGTACCATCTGCCGGGAATGACCGGGAGTCATTCCTATTTTTACCCAGGCGCCCCCCGCCGACCTCACCGAGGCCAGCCAGGAGCACTCACAGGATGATGAGGACGGCTATCAGTCATTTTGTACTGTACTGTCTGCCACCAGGGAGGGGAGGGGAGAGGATGCTGCTGTTCAGTGCTGCAGCACCGCGTCTACCAGCAGCATGCAGTAGACATACGGTGGCATTGAAAAAAAGTCAAGAAACCATTTTTTCCCCTTTTCTTTCACGGGGGGGGAGAAGGGGTAAATTGATGAGATATACCCTGAACCACCCTGGACAATGTGTTTGACTCTACGAGCATTGGGAGCTCAGCCAAGAATGCTAATGCTTTTCGGAGACTGTCGGATAGCTGGAGTCCTCAGTACCCGCTCCCTCCCTCCCTCCCTCCATGAGCGTCCATTTGATTCTTTGGTTTTCTGTTACGCTTGTCACACAGCACTGTGCTGTGGCCTCCATCTATCGTAGCCTGGAGATTTTTTCAAATGCTTTGTCATTTCGTCTTCTGTAACGGAGTTGTGATAGAACAGATTTGTCTCCCCATACAGTGATCGGATGCAGTATCTCCCGTACGGTCCATGCTGGAACTCTTTTTGGATTTGAGACTGCATCACCACCCATGATGATCAGAGCTCCACGCTGGGCAAACAGGAAATGAAATTCAAAAGTTCGCGGGGCTTTTCCTGTCTACCTGGCCAGTGCATCCAAGTTCAGATTGCTTTCCAGAGCGGTCACAATGGTGCACTGTGGGATACCGCCTGGAGGCCAATACCGTTGATTTGTGGCCACACTAACCCTAATCCGACATGGCAATACCAATTTCAGTGCTACTCCTCTCATCAGGGAGGAGTACAGAAATCGGTTTAAAGAGCCCTTTATATCGATATAAAGGGCCTCATTGTGTGGGCGGGTGCAGGGTTAAATCGGTTTAACGCTGATAAATTCGGTTTAAACGCGTAGTGTAGACCAGGCCTGAATCAAAAAAGAATTTGAAATCACCAATAACCCCCTCAGCACATATACCAATTTCATTGGGAGCAGGCCCAAACCTTGTGGGTACATTAGTGGATGCTAGCTGAAAATGAGATCCTCAGTTAGAATGTGGGAGACCCAAGTTCAAGTCCGTGAATCAGTAACTTTATATTTATACAAAGTGGAACAGCGTCCACAGGAGATACTGAGAAAGACCAAAATAGCCCATAATCTAGTGGTTAGGGAACTGATCTCCACTGCTGAAATCCCTTTTCCACATTAGGCAGAGAGAGGAACAGAACCCTGATCTCCCACATGCCAGGTGAGTTCCCTAACTACTGAGCTAAAAGTTATAAGGGAGGACCTCTCCCCACTCCTGGCCATTCTGTGAATCTAATTTCCTCTCCTTTCATCAAAATGAAATATTTTGAGTCAGGTCAAAAAAAACATTCTGTTTTGACATTTCTGAAATATTTCAATTTTTTTGGTCCAGCTGAAACAATTCAGCTAATTCAACACCAATACGCAAATCGTTTTCAGGTCACCAACAGCGCTTTTTTGGTGAATTATTTGCTGAAATTTTTTTGCATAGCTCTAATTACTCTTAGTACTGTGTCTGTGAACAGATAGCCCAAAATAAATAGATCAAAACATTCATTAATGAGTTAGGTCTCTTAACAGAGGTTATCCAATGAGCATAGAATCATAGAATATCAGTCCACATGGTGAGGACCAGGTTACTATAATCTTTCTCAAACATTTTCCCAAGCATAACTCTTATTTCACTGGTTAAACTAAAAACTGTTTTAACTGCTGTTTTCAGTAAAACAGCAACTGTCCAAATTACTGGGAACATGCCCAGTAGCATTAGCACAACACGTTCTGTTCTATTTTCTAACCCTTCACACATGGACAACTGGTACAGGCGCATAAACGAAGAAAACATATACCACAGTCTTTGAAATCATATTATTTTAGGCTATACTTTTCATACCAAGATTGTGTTTCATTTCTGAGAGTTCCTGTTGATGTAACCATTGAAGTTTCTCTATTTCGATTCTCAAACGACGAATCTGAAACATCGAAGAGATAAGATTTAATAAAATGGAAAATACAAATTTGGTGTATATTAAACATAGCTCCCTAATCATTTAGCAAAACTGGGCTTAGAGACAAACAGCCTGATTCTCATTTACACTAAGGTCTCTTTTACAAAGAGGTCTTAAGCATAAATGAGAATTAGGCCCGAAGCATTCTGACCAATTAACCAAGGTTCCAGAATATCCATAAGCATCAAAGAGAGAGATACAAAGCAAACTCTTGTTTGTCGGCGTTTCCTACCATAAACAAGGGAGAGACTTGTTTTAAAACTCAAAACAGAGCTGCTCAACTTGGGCCTTATTCTTCTCTTATTTACATCATTTTTACACCAACATAACTCTATTGACATCTATGGAGTCATTCCCAATTTACACAACTGTAAGAAAATGGAGTATCAGGCACCTTATCTCTAAAAACTGCTAGACTAAAACTTATCAGGCTTCAAATGTATCTGATCTGAACCTAAGCCACATCCCTCAGTTTTGACTGTAGTTATTGATGTCCTGTAATTTTTTTTAAACGGCCCACGTATTCAAAAGTATGTTTCCTATTAATTTAAGAAGCACAGAGGCTGGGGACATAATCACTCAAATGGATGATTTTGGATATGTTTCTACACAGCAAAAAATAAAAGACCAGGGGCAGCAAGTCTCAGAACCCTTGTCAACTGACTGGGGCTTGCCCTAGCTGGCTAAAAACAGCAGTGTTGACATTCAGGCTTGGGTTGGAGCCCAGGCTCCAGGTGATACCTGAATGTCAAACCCAGTACGAGCCCGAGTCCATTGACCTGGCTCTGAGATTCACCGCCTTTGGCTTTTTTGTCGTTGTTGTATAGACATACTCTTCCACTTCTGGATTAAAAGAAGTCCTCCTGCTCCAGAGTTTTCTCTTGCTTATGTTCTAAGGCAGTTTGCATTACGTAATCAGTTTTTTCCAATTTTTAAAAGAAAACAGAAAACACATAAAAGCAGTGAGACATCATCTCTGAAAATAACTACTAACTGTGTGTAGCAGTTAATACAAAATACAATCCTTTCATCTAATCAATGCCGAGTTTTACACTGCAACAAAAAAAAACCTTATGTAATAAACAATGAATGATAAAATAATCAGGAGTCTTTGACGAGAAGGATCAAAGTTACACTGTGGTTTCTATAATGTGATCATGAGAAACTCTTGCAATGCAAGTGTCTAAAACAAAATGAAACTAAACATAAAATGCTACATTAGAATAGAGCATAGTTTCGGATTTAAATCAACAAAAAAACCTTTTGAGTTAGGTTGAAGTGCTCAACTTTTTTATGGTAATGTTCTGTGTTTGTACAGCCCTTAGCCAAATGTGGTATGGTCTCTAACAAGGACTCCTAGGTGCTACCATATAACAACAACAGAGGTACTTGTATCTGTGACAACAGTCATAGATTAGACAGCAAAGAAGTTAGGGTCCAAAGTCAGCTTTAGTTCAGAATTTCTTTTAGGCATGCATACAGGCCGAGTTTTCCATATTATTTAAATGAAGGATTTTTTTTTTAATGTTGGATGATTTTCTAAGTTTAAAAAAAAGCAATATGCTCTGATGAAAGCAATACTGACCTCTGCTATAGTACTTCCAGTGGTATTTTTTGAAAGATCGTTATATATTTCAGTCATTGTTCCTTTTATTGCATCCATCATCTGAAAAAGATAAATTGCTTTTTTTCCGTCTATTTTTTAATGACCAGCACATTCATTTTTACTAGTTTTTTCCCTTGCATGAATGAACTTATATTGCTGTCAACAGTGCCACATATCTTTATATACATTTATCAGAGTACATTTTAAAAAACTTCTCATTAGGATTATGAAGAGATTTTGGATCATGATTTTGAAATGATTTTCCAAGGGATACTGCCAAGACTGATACAAAACTGAGCCCAGATTTTAAAAAGGTTGAAATACAGTGTTTTTAAAACTGTCCAACTGATTCTGCAATATCCATCAGTTTGTTAGAAAGGATAGCTGCAGTAGTGATGGCATCCTTACTGCTCTGTTGGACCATTAGCCAACAAAATGCCATAGCGAGCTTGGTTTCTTTATGACTACAAGTGTATCACACCACACCCCATACTGACTGCTGGCTCCGTTCTTACAAAAAGGCAGGATACAAAAATATATAAAAATTGTGCTCTTTAATGCACTCAGAGAATGGACCCGAAAGGCAGAGACGAGGAGATGGGAAGCCTAATTATGACTAGAACAGCTTTGGTGGTAACATGTTGTAAGAATACCACAGAGCCCTGAGGTTTCATCTTGGCAAGTAACTAGAGGCATGGATTTCCCGAATAACATGAAAGAAATCCAAAGTACAGTATATATATTAATTGTAACTACAATGTAAAATGCAGTTACGTCAATCTATGCATTATCATCTGTACTAGTCCCAAGATGATAAATAATGTTGAATTTATAAAATACTGCATTTCTGCTCAACTAATATATGTGAAGCTCTGGTCTTCTTTTAGAAGAGAAACTTTGTTCTTCATCAAATCAAACTTGTACTGTATACATAAATTACATCCAACTAAGGTCACACACTTACTCATAACTGCTTCATTCTTTGAGCAATATCCAACCTATACCCTGAATGACATTTCCATATGGTGAAAATATACATTGTTTTAAAATAGGAACATATTTATTTATTTATTAACAGAGATCTACAGAAAGTCAATTCCACAGTGTTAATGAGAATTATTTTTTAAGACTGAGTACAGATTTACTCTTCTACGAAGAAACAGAAAACATGGTCTAGATCACTTATCATTTAACGAAGTGGAGTAGTTATGGGGTTATGGAAGGAAACTACTGCAAAAGTAGTGTGGTAGTCAAGTAACTACAGTGTACAGTATATATGATCTGTGGCTGAAATTTACAGACTGCTGAACCAAGCCAGAAGCAAAATGTGCCCATTTTACAAATAGGGAATCTGGGACAGAACACTGAATTCGCTTGCCCATAGTCATACAACATGTCAATGGCAGAGCCTGGAATAGAACTGCGGTCTCCTAACTTCCAGTTCAGTGCCCTAGCCACTGGATCATGATGCACTTTATTACTGGTTAATATGTTCCCTCTTTAGAATACATGAGAATAGTCCCACAAAAGTGAAATGCAAGAGGGGCAAATCAGACTCGAAGACTTAACACATGTTTTTTAGCAATATGGTAAAGGACTGTATTAAGACCTCTGGTGAAAGTTGCTGACTTCTAGTTGCACTGAAGACAAGCTTTTTAGGGTTAAATTTTGGTTCCTCTGAAGTCAATGGAACCATAATTTGGCCTTTGAAGAGCAAAAATGAACAAATCTTTAGTGTACCTTGTTCTCTTTCTCTTTTTTTTCTTAATTAAACCTGGTCCATATTGCTTAGGTCAGTGTCCTGAGAGTTCAAGTGGGGAATGTTATGACATGACTCACCATGCTTAAACTAAAAACTTCATTTGAAATTCATCTTTTGAGTACGATTGATGTTTCAAAGTTTTTTACTTTGTGACATTATTAACACCAGCTGAATCAGATAAATGATTCTTCTGAATTTCGGCAAATGCTAGCACTTTTAATAAGACCCTTACAATCTACTGAGTAACAAATTATTTCAAAATAAATTCTTAAGAAAACCCTGCTCAAGAACTTACTTTGCTAGTGTACTTTGCAATATCTGCTGCCACATCAGCTGAAGCTGTTGCTATTGGCAAGTCTGTATTAATTGAAGAAGAAAGTGTACTTGAAGAACCAGAACTGGTAACCATAGAAACAGGCTGAGTACTCGTAACCAAGGTGATAGTTGATGTGGAAGTGCTCTGGGTGATCTCTTTTTGCTGTACAGCTAAGAAAACATACAAATAAAGTAAGTCACTGTATATATTAACCATTTCAATAAATTAGTGAATAGGCAAACAGCTAAAAAACTGTTTACTAGCATGCTAATGATAGGCATCCTTTAGTAAATGGATGCATCTAGCCATTTCATTAATCTAAACTATGAATGCTTTTGCTACTATTATTTATAAAACTGTAATATTCATGAAATAATGCAACATTACCTTTATTAATCATTTGCTCGGGTCTTATACATGACCTAAAGATAAATATGCTAAGACAGCTTAGAGGCTTGCCACTTTCAATTCTGGTCACAGTACAAGTCTTTCCTGTGAATCTGTGTCTCAGTTGAGTTTCCAGGACTCCCTCAACCTGCTTCTCAGAGGCCCACTTACTAGACTTCCAGCCTGCTGTGCTTCCAGGAGCTACCCCCATATGTACAATATGAAAGTTCCATGTTGGAATCACTGTAAAGGGTGCCTACAGTTTGCATGCTCTAGTATCCATTTGTCTGTGGTACAAGGCTTTGTTAGCATTTCTGGGGCAGTTCACTGTGGCTAACAAGGCCTTGTACCACAGACAAATGGATACTAGAGCATGCAAACTGGTGGCCACATTTGAGAAACATTATCCTAGTGTCAGTTACATTGAGTCAAAAAAGAATCTGAAATCACCAAGGGTAGTTAAGCTCTGAAATAGGCTTTCAAGAGAGGCTGTGAAATCCCTATCATGGGAGGTTATCAAAAACAGGTTGACAAACACCTTTCAGGGATGGTCTAAGTCAGTGATACTCAGACCTCAGTGGTTCAAGAGCCACATCACTGATCAACATTACCCAAAAGAGCCACAGTAGTGTGAATTCATTATTTCATTTACTATGGTTATCTTGAACAAGTATTATTTTATCAACTACAATTGGTTAATAACATAGTAAAAGACTCCTGATAGGGTAATAACTTAGATTGGTTAATAATTAAATTACACAGTGTTTTAATATTATGAACAGCAGGAGACACATTGAAGAGCCACTTGCAGCTCCCGAGCCTCAGTCTGAGTATCACTGGTCTAGGTATACTGGGTCCTTGATGCCTGCCTCAGAACAGGGGGCTGGACTTGATGATTTCTCAAGGTCCCTTCCAGCCCTACATTTCTACGATACAGAAAATAATTCAGTTCACTCTTCTAGAGCTGTGATGGTTGACAATGGCAAAAAGTATGCAAACCTATTGTAAAGTAAGGATAAATGGTTCTAAAGACATACCACAGGAAGCTAATAAGTTTAGTAAGGTGTTACATTTTTAAAGAGTCACTTTTCAGAGTAGAGCCATACTTTGAGATATTGGTTTTCGTGGTAGAATTCCTGGCTGGAAGGGCTTGGATCACCATGAACACTACTAGGCAATTAGGGCACCATGGACACATTGTTACAAGTGTATACCTTTTACTGCCTGTCTTGTCTGATATCTTGTCCCTTGAGAAGACTGAGGTTGTTGCGATTGTTGAGACTGCTGGCTCTGCTGCTGTTGCCTCTGTACCTTCTGCATGTGCCATTTCTGAGATGATGTTTGAAATTTATTTGAAGAATTCCACACTACTCGCTGCACAGCAGGGGCTGTTTCCTTAGGTAGCAGTGGCCTCTGCTTTTTCACAGGGCTCCCTGTGGCTGCTGCTGGAGCAGTGACAGTAGAAGTAGCACTAGTAGTAGCTGTGACTCCAGCTGGTGGAGTTTGGGCTGCAGATCGGGTAAGCACAGGAGTTTCAGGTGGAGGCTGGCTGCTTGCACTGGAAGAAGGTGGAACTTTACCTACAACTTAAAAATAAAATGTAATAAAGAGGAAAAAAAGAAAGTTATCTAATATGAAAAATAAAGAACTTAAAAATAAGATCTAGCTAGGCTTATATACCACACATCTCACCAAAGTATAGACTGGTCTGGACAATTATTTTTTGTCTAACAGCTATAATGCTGAGCATAACTAGTGAAAGTAATTTTCTTAATGGCTAACTGCAATTTACATTTACCATGATTAACACATGGACAACATGAACTGATACCATACATAACAGATCTATTCTTATGACTTTTACTAATGGGAGCACTTAAATTGACTTTAGTGGGATTACACATGTTTGGGAGTGCTTGATCAAATCTAATATCTCCTGTATCATTATGTTGTTGCAGGGCTCACAGAAGAGTGATGGTTATGGCTGAAATTCAAAAATCTTGAAAAACTTGCAAATTAAATTCCAAACTCATGCAAGGTTGTACTGTATATGCACTACAATACTGAGCGCTGGTGAAAGGCACCTATCTCCTGTGAATGATCATTCAATGAGATTAGCAATTATTGAAAACTATGGGTTCATTACTTTTATGTCTGTCCTATAAATGAAAGAAGGAAATAAATTCAACCTACCATCTTGCTTAGGAGGTGGTTCTTTAGATTCTTTCTTGTTTTTCCGTCCCTCACGCCCACAATGATCTTCCCCTAGATCGATGACAAGTTCACTCTCTGAATCAGAGTCCAGACCCAGATGCACAGTTGGAGAGTCTGTCTCATCTTTACCTTTCAGTTTTTCTTTTGCAGGATGCTGCAAATTTTTTCCCTTTTCAGAAAAGTCTTTCTCAGAGTCTGTATTAGCCTTTTCTTTGACAGGGACATCTGTTTTCTCCACTCCTGGACTTGTGCTTTTAAGTTCCTCTTTGACTTCAGCTGGAGCTGGGGGTTTAGGTTTTTTTTTCATGGTCAATGACTCTTTGTCACTTTTTCCACTTTCTTTGTCCTCTCCATCTTCCTGATCATTCTTTGATTTCTGTTCATCATCACTGATATATTCACTGTCACTGGTGTCTGATTTTTCAGAATCCTCAGAGTCACTATGTTCTACTGCGTTATAAACATCTTCAGAGATTTCATTGATTCCTAACACAGAAAAACACAAAACAAATGTACTCTATTCCACATTAACTGGATAGTGACTCTGTGATATGATAGAAAAATAAAATATTTTGCATGATTCTATACACTGGAAAGTTCATTTGTATTACTACC
The DNA here is from genome assembly GCF_007399415.2 of Gopherus evgoodei. Lineage (NCBI taxonomy): Eukaryota > Metazoa > Chordata > Testudines > Testudinidae > Gopherus > Gopherus evgoodei. The sequence continues at coordinate 19,215,744 of NC_044335.1, read as the reverse complement.
TTGACTTCCATTCCCAAGCTACTTCCTCCTCCTCTTGTGTCCTACCTCACTCTCTATTTAAGAATATCAGAATGTCTGAGTGTCATTCTCTATAATCTGATTTACATTTTTACTGGATTTAACCCTTGGCCCTCCTTTCCCTGCGTACTCATTTATCAGTTATTTTCACGTTCTAAATTTGTCTAACCTAGGGCCAATCTGGCTAACATGCATATGTGTAACTTTAACTACAAAAGTAATCACATTAGAATCAATGGGACCACCCATGTGACTAAAGTTACTTACATGCATGTTTGCCAAATCAGGACCTTAGACTGGAAGATTTTCCAAGGAGAGGTGATGTCGTTTTTCAAATCATTATGAAGTGCCATGCAAAGCAATAGTGCAATACAAATATTTAATAGTATCACCATACCCTACCAGATGTAACTGGATATGTTAATATCAGGTAGTGTTTAGTAAACTAGCTACAGTTCTTGAATTTTTCATGTTACAAGGAAAAATAAGACAACAAAAATCAGTATACTAATCTACATCAGAAAGGTGCAAAGAACATAGGTTAAAACATGAAAGTTCTTCAGAGAGATTCGTAACAGCAGGTTCTATTATACGTTAGATTGTTCCAGCTTAATACATTCAAAATGTATTACCTTAAGTATTCTAACATCCTCATCTGATTTTACATTTTAGTGTAAGAAGTATTTAAGGTTTTACAACATGGAAAAATACTTTTCAAGTTTGTAAACAAAATCAACCCTTAAATCAAAGTTTCCTTTGAGTTTAGGATTCATGCTCCCCTTATTTAATGGACTCTGGGCATACCTAACTGTGCTTTACAACTCTCTATTGTCTTGTCAAGATTAAGCTGGAACCTGCTGCGAATCTGGCGTTTTGGTGAAATTAGCGGCACAGGTGTGGACTGCTGCTGGACTGATTCACTCAGTTCTTTCAGATCCATCTCAGCTTTGCTGCGATCTAAAAAGACATTATAAAAAGAATTCTTTAATTAAGAAAGATACTTTAAGGGGCGAGGGGAACCTCCACTGTCCTCATAAATGAAAATTTTGTAGTAAAATTACTTAATTTTAGACTGAAATGAAAATGCAGACTAACTGAAATGTATTAATATTATTTTCTAATTATAGTCTGCAATTCTGAACAATTCAAAAGAATGGCTTTAACACAAACGTAACAGTTTTTCTCTTTTGTTCTCCATAAAATAATCTGGTGATTTCTGCAGGGATAAAGAATTGAAAAATAGAAATCTTGCTGGCCTTTCTTTTAAACCCAACAGGTAAGAACAGGGGAGGAAAGACTTTATATATAGAGATATACCTATCTCCTAGAACTGGAAGAGACCCTGAAAGGTCATCAAGCCCAGCAGCCCCCTGCCTTCACTAGCAGGATCAAGTACTGAATTAGCCCCTAAATGGCCCCCTTGAGGATTGAACTCACAACCCTGGGTTTAGCAGGCCAATGCTCAACCCACTTTGCTGTCCCTCCCCACTCCACTGAGCCCCCATTGGCCTGGAGCAGTGATCTATGGCCAGTGGGAGCCGCGATCAGCTGGACCTGCAGACGGGGCAGGTAAACATACCGGCCCAGCCCGCCAGGGGCTTTCCCTACACAAGCGGCGACCCCTGTTTGAGAAACCCTGATTTATACTGAGGCAATATGGTATTTTCTGTGTTATTGTCTATCCCTTTCTTAATGAGTCCCAACATTCTGTTTGCTTTTTTGACTGCTGTTGCACATGGAGTGGATGTTTTCAGAGAACTATCCTCAATGACTCCAAGATCTCTTTCTTGAGTGGTAACAGCTAATTTAGACCCCATCATTTTATATCTATAGTTGGGATTATGTTTTCCAACGTGCATTACTTTGCATTTATCAACACTGAATTTCATCTGCCATTTTGTTGCTCAGTCACCCAGTTCTGAGAGATCCTTTTATAGCTCTTTGCAGTCTGCTTGGGACTTAACTATCTTGCATAGTTTTGTTCATCTGCAAATTTTGCCACCTCACTGTTTACCCCTTTTTCTAGATCATTTATGAATATGTTGAATAGGACTGGACCCAGTACAGACCCCTGGGGGACACCACTATTCATCTCTCTCCATTCTGAAAACTGACCATTTAATTCCTATCCTTTGTTTCCTATCCTTTTACCAGTTACCAATTCATGGGAGAACCTTCCCTCTTATCCCATGACTGCTTACTTTGCTTAAGAGCCTTTGGTGAGGGACCTTGTCAAAGGCTTTCCGAAAACCTAAATACACTATATCCACTGGATCCCCCATGTCCACATGCTTGTTGACCAACCTCCTAAAAGAAATCTAGTAGATTGGTGAGGCATGATTTCCCTTTACAAAAAACATGTTGATTATTCCCCAACAAATTATATTCACATATATATCTGAGAATTTTGTTCTTTACTATAGTTTCAACCAGTGTGCCCGGTACTGAAGTCAGCCTAACCCTATCCTCCAATCATTTGGTACAGATGTCTGTAATCTACCATTTAAATCCGCGACAGATAGCAGTCATGCAATTTCACATTTCAGTTCCTTCAGAACTCTTGGGTGAATATCATCTGGCCCTGGTGACTTATTACTGCTTAGTTTAGCATTTGTTCCAAAATCTCCTCTAATGACACCTCAGTCTGGGACAGTTCCTCAGATATGTCATTTAAAAAGAATGGCTCAGGTTTGGGAATCTCCCTCACACCCTCAGCCATGAAAACTGATGCAAAGAATTCATTTAGTTTATCTGCAATGGCCTTATCATCCTTGAGTGCTCCTTTAGCATCTCGATCATCCAGTGGCCCCACTGGTTGTTTAGCAGGCTTCCTGCTTCTGATGTACTTAAAAAAATTTTTGCTATTACTTTCTGAGTCTTTGGATAGCTGTTCTTCAAATTCTTTTCTGGCCTTCCTAATTATATTTTTACACTTCATTTGCCAGAGTTTATGCCCATTTCTATTTTCCTCATTAGGATTTAACTTCCACTTTTTAAGGGATGCCTTTTTGCCTCTCACTGCTCTTTTACTTTGTTGTTTAGCCATGGTGGCTCTTTTTTGGTTCTCTTACTATGTTTTTTTAATTTGGGGTATACATTTAAAGTTGAGCCTCTATTGTGGTGTCTTTAAAAGTTTCCATGCAACTTGCAGGGATTTTACTTTTGGAGCTGTACCTTTTAATTTATGTTTCACTAACCTCCTCATTTTTGTGTACTTTGCCTTTCTGAAATTAAATGCTACAGTGTTGGGCCGCTGTGGTGTTTCCCCCCCACAGGGATGTTAAATTTAATTATATTCAGCTCCTGGACCTGATCCTGTGCTCCACTAAGGACTAAATCAAGAACTGACTCTCCTCTTGTGGGTTCCAGGACTAGCTACTCCAAGAAGCAGTCATTTAAGATGTCAAAAAACTTTATCTCTGCATCTCTTCCTGAGGTGATATCTTCCTAATCAATATGGGGATAGTTGAAATCCCCCATTATTATTGATTTTTTTTATTTTAATAGCCTCTCTAATCTCCCTGAGCATTTCACAGTCACTATCAACATCCTGGTCAGGTGATTTGTTATATACCCCTACTGCTAAAAGGGGACCATACCAATTATTCTGTGGCAAGAACTTCACTGCTAACACTGGTATCTTAACATTTAATAATGTTTTAAGAGGGGTTCTACTGGTAAAGTGAACTAATGATAATGATAATAGGAGAGCATGGACAGCCCTAACGGGTTTAGCTACATAAAGAAATGGCACTTGATAGCCCATTAGTCTAAGCAGGATCAGTGAGAGTTGAAAACACCAATCCAATTAAAAAAATTATGTGAAACATAGATTTTATAAGGAACTAGACTAGATAACTCTACTTGAATCAGACAAAGGCAGTAGCAACTTGACAATGAGCCAAGTGGAGAATATTATTCAGATGACTGACACTGCCCCCCTCCCCGCTCGGCAGCTTGCTGGTTCTCAGTTACTCAGTTTGATTGTTATTAATATGCAGATCATTACCTTGAATCTCTTTCCAGGATTTCAGAAAAAGCTTTCCACTAAAATTCAGCAAGGAGACTTGCTTTCATAGTCGTAAGTGGTAATTTCATGATATGGACTTGTCATGAATATAGAAGGAAGGGTAGCAACCTTTATTTATTCAGTAGCATAAAATCCCTCCTTGGCAGTTGTACTGGATTGCCCTACCTGTAAGGGGTTAAGCAGTTCAAATAACCTAGTTGGCACCTGACCAGAAAGAAGAATGAGGAAAGAAGATACTTTCAAATCTGGGTAAGGGGAAGGATTTGTTTGTGGCTATCTTTTGTTGTTCCCTTTCTGGACTGAGGGGGTAGTCAAGCAGGTACAATATCTCCTGAAATATACCTGGAATAATCCAGCTAAAACCACAGAAATTGTAAGTAGGGCAAGGAAATGCATTAGATTATCTTTTGTTTTGGCCTGTGAATTTTTCCTATGCTACAGATGTAGTTTCATTCCTGTTTTTGTAACTGTGAATCTGAGCCCAGAGGGGAATCCTCTGTGTTTTTAATCTTTTATTACCCTTTAAAGTTATCTTCCATCCTGATTTTGCAGGTGTGGTTCTTTTACTGTTTTCTTTATAATAAAATTCTTCTTTTAAGAACCTGACTAATTTCAGTGTCTTGAAGACAAAGGGTCTGGTGTGTGCTCACAGTGCTATGGCATGGTTGGTATATTATTCTCAAGCCTCCCCAGGAAAGAGGGCGAAGGAGCTTGGGGAGATATTGGGGGGGGGGGGAATAGAAATTCCAAGTGACCTGTCCCTAAATATTTTGTGTAAATCACTTGGTGGTGGCAGCAATACCAGTCCAAGGACAAGGAAAGGGATTTGTGTCGTAGACAAGTTTTCACCTAAGCTGGTAAAATATAAGCTTAGGGGGTCTTTCATGTGGGTCCCCACACCTGTACCTCAGAGTTCAGAGGGGGTGGGGAACCCTGACAGGACCAAATAAATCTATGTTGCACATGCAGCACAAAAAGCAATAACGTAATAGTTAAAGTATACTGAAAAATTCTAAAACTGCCCCTCTTCCTTTGGTCAAAACAGCTTGGGTTTCTGGGTGTCCGGAGCACGTTGCAATGCCTCTCTCTTCTCTTTTTACATCTATTCTATCTCCTCACCAGTAACCGTTGCATTATGCTCAACAGAAAAGTGGACCTAAATCCACATCTGTTACAACTTCTGTATTTATATTTACGCTTTTACATAATTATTTTGACAGAGAGAGAACAGAATAAGGATATGCATGACCAAAATAGAGTACAATATACAGTTCCTGAAAAAATCATCTTCACCTAGTACATTTAACCTATAACACACAAATCATGTCAAGAAATCTGAGTTTCTATTCAACAGTAATTCCCAAAGATGTGCTGAAGCAAAATCACATTTATGAGACGTTGAACTTCTCCCAGAATAGATGTAAACTTGCTCTTGCGAAAACACATACACTTCTACCCCGATATAACATGAATTTGGATATAAAGCGGTAAAGCAGTGCTCCGGGGGGGCCTCCAGGGTAAACTGCGATGCCTATCTCTAATCCTTGGCTTTTACACTGGTGAGGCTGGATTATGGAGGGACTCTGTTGGCAGACTTAAATTTTGCTGTGATAGAAGTACTGCTTTTAAGAAATGATCAAGGAAGCATATTTGTTTACATAACTGTAATTTAAAAGACTGCTGGGGTGTCCAGAGCTTTGAATGGATGCTTTTTTTCAGCTTTGGTAAAAATATAAACAAGTCACCACGTTCTATAGTATGCATATAAAAAAAGTAAGTTTAATGCACTACACTGTATAGCCCTTTGGACAATTAACTTTCCTCTGTTTTTCCATTACTGTTCTACAGCTAGAAAGAGTAATGCCCCAAGAATACCTTTAAGTAATCAATCACTTGACTAATCTTAAAATGTTCCAAGTACACACAGACAGAAAGTTTCACTATAGTGTTACAGCTATGCCCCAGTACTGCACTGATTTATGGAATGCCGCTGCACTGTACGCAGGATCATGTAATGGATGACCAGAATGAAGGAGTTAAGTAACACATTACTACTATGGAGAGTAAATACTATTATACAATATGCACTAGTCATGTAATCAAAAGAGCTCTACCCCTCCAAAATATCTGCTCATTAAGAGCTAAATTTTCAAGATGGATCAGCTCTTATTTAGAAATCTACATGAATTTGGCAGATTTTCAAAGGAGTTCAGCACTCACGAACTCCTATTGTTCAGCTGGGTGCTGAACTTTTGAAAATCGCACCTTAAATATATTAAAGAAAACTAATCACTAAACCTCTGCTGCAGTAATTTTACCTATAGACAAGTGACATTAGTTGGACATGACAAGATGTAAGTGCAGGCAAAGATTACATAAAGCAAGGTAAGACAAGAGACAGTAAGACAGGTATTTTCTTTCAGAGGTCTCTCCATCCCAACAAATAAAATAAAAGTCAAATCACTCAGATCTTTCTATTCAACTCTTTTTCATATAAAAAGAGGTCTCCCTGAAAATAAATGGCCTCTCTGTTTATCTCAGGACCAGTTTTATGCAGAAAAGAGTTAAATCAACAGTAGCAGAGTCCAGAGGCTAAGATCTTCACGCACAACATTTTCAAGTGCTTCATCTTGAAATGTTCCAAACTTCCTGATAACTCCATTCCTAAAAGTTGATTGTAATGATGCCCATATTCCATGTTATCAATTTTCCTTCACCCTTCTGGAGATGAAACTTTCTGCTAATATTCAATGTATCCATAGTCTCCTCTTTTCTCCCTCAGACAAACAATCTGTTAAAAGTAGTTCCCATTTTGATTCCAAGGATCTCTGCTCTGAGAACATCAATGTACAGTTTTGCTCATTATTCCTCATCCTTGATTGGCGGTATAACTTCAGCCAGCCTAGGAGTAGTATAGTTGACTTATCTTCAATAGATTTCCTCTGACTAAGCAGGAGAACATAGTGCTTAAACAGGGAGAACTGCTACATGTCTCTCTGCATGAAACATATGAATTTCTGCTGTTGTCTTCCTTTCATTCTATCACGTCAGAGAGAATCCCTATTCTCACAATGCTTCAAACAAGGCAATATGACCTAATGAGTCACATCAGAAGACTACTGTATTCAGGATGGAATGTAATCCACACCTGGCACAGCTGTGCTATCATGAGAAGTCCATCCATTGTTTTCACTCTGGGCAAAACTGACATTTTAACAAAGGCACATTTCCCTAACTCTGAAGAGGTAATTGATGTTTCAGATAAAAACCTTCTGACAACTATGTTAAAACGTCAATCAGAAAACACTGTCAGATTTAAAATTCCATCTGTATCAACAAGAACTATAGGCAGCCAAGCATTTCATTTAAAACTCCCTACATAACCCTTAACCTCACCTTCTAAGAATCTGAGCCATCTGGCTTAGTAATTTACCACACTCTAGCTACTGACTCTCCCCTTTAGCACACACTCTACTCCACTATTATAGAAACTATTTCTTATGGTTGATTGGCTGTTTGGCTGAAGTACACCGTAGTTACAATAAACAGATCCACTACTGTAGAACAGAAGCTGAGCCCTGACAGCCTGGGCACTAAGGGTTCATTTAGCCTTCTGAGAGTCCAGCTAAATATCATCTACTATCTATTACCTTTCATCAGTAAGAAAAAAGTTTAACTTCCAGCTTTACAAAAAATATAGCATAGCTCTGCTGATGAAACAATGGTGACATGTGCTTCAGTACTATGTTAATTTAAATCCACATACATGCAATCTGCTACTCTCTCACATCCATTCCACTATAATTTACATTATAACAACATAATCAGACTTTCAAAAGTTAGAACTAACCAAGGTTAAGGTTCAGAATGCTTCCTGGAGTGGAAGTTCTTTCTTGTTTAGCAGCAATAGGTGTTGAGGCTTGAGGAGAGAAAGGTTTTGGGCTGCCTGACAAACTCCCTGTTTGGCCCGTCCTTGCTGGTGCTGGAGAAGCTGAAAAAGTACAGAATTGGTAAAGAAACATTTAAAAACAAAATGAGTCAGAATAATGCAAGGGGTGGTGAAGTGGCTTTTCATTTCACCTAACATAAGTAGGGGCAGGGAGAAGCTTTTAACAGCTGCCAGTGCAAGTTACAGTTCGGTTAAAGCTACAACAATCTTTTCATTTAGCTTATTAAATAAGAAATCCTAAAATAAATCATTTACTTGTGATTCAGTTTCGTTAAATCAAATAATTATTTTGGCTCTGATAAACTCTGATACAAGTTATTAGGTGTTTCTAGAGATCAAGATTTTGAGTATTTTAGATATTAATAAGATCTTGACAAACTGAATTGGCACCTAATTTTATTTTATTTAGAAGCAAGCATAAAAAGATGCCTATTCTAGGCTCTAGGAGCATTAAAGGTGAATTAAAAGCACAATTCCCAACGAAAGCAGCACAGCAGTAGTCGATCAATTCCCCTAACACAAGGTAACAAGACATTCCCATATATCTCTGGAGTATTTGGAATTGCATGCTCTGAGAGGTTTCATTCTATCTGTGAATTAAATGTTTCAAAACTCACCACTTTTGGGGGATAGGGAGATAGGCTGGGGAAGGAAGCATATATAGGACATTACCTATGAGACTCAATATTCTCAATGAGAGATGTTTGATTAAATCTCTGCTTAATGCTTTGAAAATACCCCACTTACACACACTATTGAATATTAATAAGGGTGTAGTCCATAGTTCTTTCTTAAGAAATATAGAGCATCCTGATATTCCTAAAAGGCAGCAAACTGGGAGAAAATGTATGTTAAGGTACAATCATGTTTATTTAATCCTTTGTTATGCAAGGACCATAATTAGACATACATTTAGTATTTCAGACATATTTCTAAGTTATTTTATCCCTGTGTCATAACTATAAAGGGAAGGGAACAGCCATCCTGTGTACAATACTATAAAATCCCTCCTAGCCAGAGCCACCAAAATCCTTTTACCTATAAAGGTTAAGAAGCTCAGGTAATCTGGCTGACACGTGACCCAAAGGACCAATAAGGGGACGGGAAGGGAACAACCCTCCTGTGTACAATACTACAAAATCCCTCCTGGCTGGAGACAACAAAATCCTTTTATCTGTAAAGGGTTTAGAAGCTCAGGTAACCTGGCTGACACCTGACACCCAAAGGACCAATAAGGGGACAAGAGATACTTTCAAATCTTGGTGGGTGGAAGGCTTTTGTTTGTGTGCTCTTTGTTTTGGGGCTGTTTGCTCTTAGGACTAAGAGGGACAGGACATCAATCCATGCTCTCCAAATCTTTCTAAACAAGTCTCTCATATTTCAAACTTGTAAGTAACAGCCAAGCAAGGCATGTTAGTTTTATCTTTGTTTTCTCAACTTGTAAAGGTTCCTTTTTGCTAAGAGGATTTACCTTTGTTTGCTGTAACTTTGAATCTAAGGCTAGAGGGGGTTCCTCTGGGCTCTATGAATTTGATTACCCTGTAAAGTTATTTCCCATCCTAATTTTACAGAGATATTTTTACCTTTCTTTCTTTGATTAAAAGCCTTCTTCTTAAGAATCTGATTGATTTTTCCTTGTTTTAAGATCCAAGGGGATTGGATCTGGACTCACCAGGAATTGGTGGGGGAAAGGAAGGAGGATGGTTAAATTCTCCTTGTGTTAAGATTCAAGGGGTTGGATCGGTGTTCACCAGGAACTTGGTGAAGAAGTCTCTCAAGACTATCCAGGGAAGGGAGCTAGTATTTGGGAGTGGTGACAGCAAAACCAGATCTAAGATGGTAATTCAGTTTAGAAGTTCACATGCAGGTCCTCATATCTGTACTCTAAAGTCCAGAGTGAGGAAGGAACCTTGACACCCTGTCACTCCATTACATCAAATACCCATGGCAAACAGTGATATCCCTCTAAGGGCGTTCAAATGGGAACGTTCTGTGTTATGGCCTTCAAGCAGATCACCTGATTTTTTTTTTATCATAGAAACAAGTCATTTAAATTTTAATCAAAACTTTTATTTTCAAAAATAAGACAGCAACAAAGTTTAAGGATGTGGTAAATATTACAGAAATTAATGTTTATAACATGGAACAGGGGGAAAAAATGTAGCCAAAAAAAGGGAACTAAGTAAAGTAGTCAACTGTTGTCAGGTTAAACTTAGCTTTTCTATGTGCTGCAATGATGGATAAGTAGAGCGTGGGGAAAAGACAGACATTAATTCCAGGAAATTTATTTGTAAAAGTCAAGAAGCACATGATGCTGTCTGCCTGTCATCTCTATTTCTGATTAAGTGACTCTGATCTGACTCCCCATGATGAGCTCCACTTCCTTCCCAAGAAATAATAATATGGTGCAATTAAACGAATCCAAAGATAAAAATCAATGATTTAAAAAAAAATCCAATTTTTTTATATCAGATTTTTTTTTATAAAATGCGTTTTGAGGAAAGAATTTATCTAAAGATAGTTTAAATAAGATACATTATAGCTCAATGATACCTCATCCTGGAATAGAGATTATAAATTCTTATTCTACAGTATGAGACAATATATTCATGTAATGTTTAAGAAAAGTTTTGTAAATGAGTTCCAATAGTTCATGGATTAGGGACCCAATTTTATGGGGTTCCACAGGCTTCTGTATAGATTATTTAGGTTAGTCTTTCTATCTACCCAATGTCACTCAGTACTCAGTCTAGAAGATACCATCAGCGATGCTTAGTTTTCAGGTTCTCAAACTGTGGATGTCTCTCCCCAAAGGTAACATGCTTGTTAACAACAAAAATGTTTTAAAATAAATAAATAATAATATATAGGGGTGAGAAATAACAGACCTCAACTCTATTGTCCCTCTGCAAATTTGTGTACACAGAGTCAATCCCTTTCAAAAAGTCCAATGAATAAAAGATTGTTGGAGGAAGAATAGATCTGGACAAGGAGAAAAAGTTTGGAGATAAATGTGAGACGTGAGGAACATATGCTTGTTTTGTTAAAATATTATATGTTTGCTGTTGATGAAAAAATCCAGCATATTTAAAGTTGTTGTTTTAGCTAAATAAAACAATTCAATGTCTGTCTGGTGATGTTCTCCTCCTAATATAGCATGGATTAGCCTCCTCTCAGAAGTAAGTATCCACTATTGCCAGAATTTTGGAGAACACCCTTGAGGCAGAGGAGAGACCAAAGGGAAGCACTCAGTATTGGAAATGATCCTGGCCTATAATGAATTGTAGATATTTCCTGTCCAAAGAGATTGTATGAATATAGGCATCTTGTAGGTCAAGAGCCAAATCCCCCTTCTCCTGTGAAGAAATTACAGTTGCCAGAGTCACTATCCTGAATTCTGAGGTTTTACAAACTTGTTTGGAAATATTAGATCTAAGATCAGTCTCCACACTCTTTCCTTCTTTGCTCTAAGGAAATACAACAAATAAAACCCCTTACACCCAAGTGAGGGGGAGGGACCAACTCTATTGTGCCTAACTGGAGGAGTGTTCACCTCCTGCTTTAATACAAGCTCAAGAAGGGAGCTGAAGAGTTGGAATGACAGCCTGATGTTATGTCCTCTATGACCTACTTATCTGTAGTACTCCACCCACCTGCAGGCATGTTGGAAATGGGAAAGGAGGTCCATAAAGGTGGTGGACAAATGGGTGCAGCTGTAAAATCAGAGGTGCAGAAGGATTCAAACTCTTAACCTGCCTGTCAAAACTGCTGCTTAGGAGATGGTTTCGTGGTTGTGGAGGGTGGGTGAGCAGATCTCTTTCTCTGAAATGTATATTATTCATTTATTTATTGGGGGGGAGGGGTGCTTGAATGGATCTATGGAATCCAGAGAACTGAGCAGAGTGATGCCACCCTGGAGGTCGCTGCTGACTGCAGAATATCCAAAGCTTGTGTTGTGAATCTCTGACCTCTATGAGTGGAATCTGAAGAGGGTCAGCTACTCTCTTTATGAGATCTTAAAATTGCTGAAAACTGCCAGCCTTGGAAGATGGTGTGTTTGAGGATGAAATGGGTGTTTGAGAGGTGGCCCATGTATCTGCCCTGGCTTCCTGTTCCTAAAATGTCTCCTCCTCTGGGTGTGCGGGAAGTGAACGGTCGGGATGGTTGGGGAGGAGAGAACTGAACAAGCCTAGTTTCCCCATGAGATGGTACCGGTGGAGAACTGTTGTTAGTAAACTGTCCAGGGATCCCTGTATGGCCACAGGGGTGGGTGGCATGCAGGGTTGGTTCCACCATCCTTGATGACAGTCACAATCTTTCCTGTGACTGTCAAAGAATGGGTTACTGACAGGATATAATTGGGAGCCCTAGATTGAAATAGAAGAGACTGATTGGAAGTCTCCTTCATCCTACTCAACACAGTCCAATGCAGGAGCATCCATAGAAAAGGTTGGTGAGTTCTGTGGTACTGAGGAATGGTAGCTGGGGACCAAGGTCTCGGTACCAAAAAACACTCAGTACTCATGAGGAGTGGGAATTCCAGCTCATCTGTTATGGACAGGTCCCTGGAAGGGACCTTGAGAGGTCATCGAGTCCAGTCCCTTGCCCTCATGGTAGGATCAAATACTGTCTAGACCATCCCTGATAGACATTTATCTAACCTACTCTTAAATTCCACAACCGCTCTAGGCAGTTTATTCCAATGTTTAACCACCCTGACAGTTGGGAACTTTTTCCTAATGTCCAACCTAAACCTCCCTTCCTGCAGTTTAAGACCATTGCTTCATTACTGATGTGGTAACCAAAGCTGACAGTACTGTTGATGGTAGGCATATCGATGTAGATGGACTCTGGTGCCATTGTTTGCTTGGGACCGAGGGTGTCAAATAGGTACGTTCAGATGACACAACTGAGCTTGATGGTACTAGATTCGGGTGCTTATACTTGCCCTCCTATTCCCTGGTAGAGGGTACTGAAGCACTGTCAGAGCCATGTCTCTCCCTCGAGCTCCAGGGCCTTCCAGCTCCAGCGGCACCAGAGGAGGAGTCCTTTGACTTAATGGTATCAAACCGAGAGCTAGAGTCTTCAGAGGCTGTAAATCTTGTAGGGGAGCTGGGCTTTTTCATAACAGGCTCCTTCAGATGCAAGATGTCCCTCTGGGTGCTCCATTTTAGGTGATTATGCACCCTGCGCCTCTATTCGGAGAATTTTGACAGCAGTACCTGGTCAGGCCATGCATGCGCTCTCCCGTCTCACGCCTGTGTCAGCAGTTGACTAGTGCTGCAAGGCCAGCCCCCTCTCAGTTCCCTTGCTACTGCAGAGTATAGATGAAAAACTCCAAAGTAGGGGGAGGAGGGAGAGTAGTGGAGCACCCACAAAGACAACCATCTCGAAGAACTTCAGTTACTGCACAAGGTGAGTAACTGTCTCCTCTTCTTTTGGGTGCTCCACTTAAGATGACTGTAGAGCAGCGCCCCTCAGTGGAAGGAGGGGTTCAAAATTAATTCTGTATAGAAGAGAAGACAGTATGTCCCAGTCTTGCATCAGATGCTGAGACCTGATGAATGATGTAGTGCTGAATGAATGTATGTGATGATGTCCAAGCAGCTATACTGCATATGTCAGTAATAGGCCCGTTGTGTAAGAAGGCAACTGATGTGGCTATAGATCTTGTGGAGTGTATTCGGACCTGTGAAGGGGGCTTGCAGTGACGTCATGTTATCAGTAACAGAGCTGGATGTAATCTGAAATCCATCTGGAAAATCTCTGATAGAGATGGATTTGCCTTTAGACTGTTTCATGGTGGAGAGGAACAATTCAGGAGTTTTCCTGAGCATTTTGGTCCATTTGAAATAAAATGCTAGCACCCTTCTGACATCTAATGTGTGGAAAATCGCTTTTTGTCTGTCCTTGTGAGGTTAAGGGAAGAATGTAGGAAGACAGATAGGCTGGTTGATGTGGAAATAAGAAGGTACCTCAGGCAAAAATTTGGGGTGAGGTCTGAGTGTGACATTATTTTTGAGGAAACCTGTACAGGGTGGTCCAGCCATAAGTGCACCAATTTCTCCCATGCATCTCGCAGACAGGATAGTAAATAGGAAGGACACTTTCATGGAAAGATGTAGAAGGGAACATGTGGCCAGGGGTTCGAATGGTGCAGTTGTGAGAGACTGAAGCAGTAAAGTCAGGTCTCATGGTGCCACAGGGACTCTGGGTTCACGTTGTGCACTCCCTGGAGAAATCTTTTGGTAATTGGGTGAGCAAAGACTGAAAAGCCGTCCTCTTTCTAGTGGAATGTTGTAATGGCTGCCAGATGCACCTGCAGCAAACTCATTGAAAAGTTGCATTTCTCAAGGTAGAGCGTGTAGTCCAGGACCACTGGTATAGTTGAGGTGGTGGTGGCAATTTGTTTGTTTAGGCACCACATGTGGAATCTCTTCCATTTATGTAGGTACGCAGCGTATGTAGTGAGCCTCCTCCTGTTTAGCAGGATGTCTTTAACGTTGTCAGAACAAGTTATCTCCTCACCCTGGAACCATTGAGGAGCCAGGTTGTGAGGTGGAACAACTCCAGGTTTGGATGCAGAGTTTGGCCCATGTCTTGAAAGAGGAGATCTGGAAGAAGCATGAGGAGATGCGGGGGGCATGAGGACATCTGTTTCAGGTATGGTAACCACCATGTTTGTCTGGGCCATGCTGGTGCTATCAGGATGACTTTGGCTTGATCAATTCTGATCTTGTGCAGGACCCTGGACAGCAAGGGGGTGGGAGGGAAGGCATAAAGAAGGGGTGCATCCCAGGGAATGAAGAATGCATCGCCTCTGGATCCCAATCCTAGACCTGCTCTGGAGCAAAAGGCTGTGCATTTGCTGTTCTTTTTCATGGTGAATAGGTCTAACGTGGGGAACCCCCATTGGTGGAATATGCTTTGGATCACACTGGTATTGAGTGCCCACTCATGATTGTTCGAGAACCTCTGGCTTAGGGCATTGTCCGTGACATTCAGAGACCCCTGTAGATATGTGGCTGATATGCTGATGCTGTGATGTGATGTATAGACTATGTCCACAGTTTTATGGCCTCCTTGCATAGGGAGAGTGACCTCGCTCCTCCCTGCTTATGTGGAACATGCAGGCTACATTGGCATATTTAGAAATCTGTTGAAGTTGTGCTTGCATGGTGTGACCATCAACTTGAGCCAACCCTGCAAGCAGCACACGTGCAGCCTGGCATGTTTTAAATATGTGGTCACTGCTATGTGACCTAGTAGCTGGAGACAGGTCCTGTGCACCGAGGTACTGATGACGTTCATTAGAACTTCCTGAGATCAAGGACAGGTCTCCATCCTCCAGATTTCTTTTGCGTTAAAAAATAAAGGGAATAGAAACCCTTCCCTCTATGATGTACCGGAACTGGCCCCCAGTTGTAGGAGATGCTCCATTTCCTGTCTCAGGATAGGCTTGTGAGAGGGGTCCCTGAAGAGGGACAGGGAGGAAGGGTGGGTAGATGGGATGGAGAGGAACTGGACGGCGTCGCCAGTCCTGATGATTTCCAGAATCCATCTGTTGGAAGTGATGGTTCACCAGGTTGGATAGAATGGCATCAGGCGGTTGGTGAAAGGATGGTTGGTGGGATGTAATGTTGGCAGCAATAGATGGGTGAGGTCTGACAAGTCCTCAACCAAACCTTCAAATCTGCTGTTTGGATGTTGATTGTTGAGAGATGGTGGACTGGGAGGAGTCTGGGCCACGTTTGGTTGGTCTCTGTCTACTTCACTGGTTATCATATTGTCTTAGTTGCTGCATGTATAGGATTTGTCTGGGTCGCTGCAATGTATAATATCTGCCTTGTTTATGTTTTATTGCAGATATATAAATGCAAAGAGATCTGAGAGTGGCTCAAGAGTTTCAACAACTGAAGTGACTCATTAGTCTTGCTGGTGAACAGTTTTGGACCCTTGAACAGAAGGTCTTCTACCATGGCTTGGACCTCCTTGGGGAATCCTGACAGGTGAAGCCAGGATGGCTGGCGCATTACTATGGCAGTTGCGATGGTCCTTGCCACTGTTAGCAGAGTCCAAAGATGCCTAGAGGGCTGTCCAAGCCAAGAGATGACCCTCTGAAATGAGCAACTGCTCCCTTTTTTCCTTTGGCATGCAGTCAATAAAGTCAGAAAATTTGGAATAGTTTATGTAGTCATACTTTGTCATAAAGGCTTCATAATTGGCGATTCTGAAGTGAAGTGTTGCTAATATGTAGGCCTTGTGGCTGAGTAAGTCTAGTCATTTCCACTCCTTATCAGAAGGGGTGGTTCTGGAGGAATGTTGCTTGCCCTTTTTGTTAACTGCATCAACCACCAATGAACTTGGCTGAGGATGTGTGAATAGAAATTCCATCCTTTTGTAAAGGATGTAGAATTTTTTGTCCGCTTTCTTAGATGTGGGAGGGATGGTAGTGAGGGTCAGCCATATGTTCTTCGCCGGTTCCACGACTGCTGAAGAGATTCTGGAAGTTCCTGAGATCATCTCCGGCAGTATTACTGGTGGAGAGGGCATAACAATCTCATCTGGTGAGAGTCAGGTGCAGGTAGCAGGAGCTGCCTCCTGATCTAAGATTTCTTCCACCTCCTCAAAATTCTGTTTAGGAGGGACCTCTGGTGGCACTGTGGATTTTTGTATTAGCATGTCTGTGTATCTCCATGGTGGCAGTTGTGGCATTAGAGTAAAACTGTCTATAAGCTGCACATGGGTTTCAGAATGAACACTGAGGTGGGAAGGGCATAGGCAGGGATCCCCACGAATGACCATACCATCCTTGAAAATCAGGTTGGGTCGGAGGTTTGGGGTGCTCTTGAAGTGTAGACCAAACACTGGCCAGCATGGATGAAGACTGTTGGAGGAGAAAGCCTCCCCTTCCACATCCTCAGGAGAAGCTCTTGTCATTGGAGTGAGCAGCAATGAAACTACCAAAATAGTATCTGTATCAAAGACAGGTGATTCCGGTACCGGGGCAACTATCAAGTCTTTAGGAGCAAGAAACTGTTGCAGTACCGCTGGAGGTACTTGTACAGAGAAATGGGGCAGTACTAGAGGACCTTGCAGTGTCAGTAGGAACGGAGACTGCATAGATCACACCAAGGATGGCCTGGGGATCTGTGGTGCTGTATCTGTGCAATGTAGCATAATACCAGGAGGTGGCAGTGTTGTTTGCTCTACAGAGTCACTCGGTACTGAGCGCTTTTTCTGTGTTGTTGGTGCTGAGGTAGAGGAGGCAGTCTTCCCCCTTCCCTCCTTCTTAGAGCCTGCCTGCTTAGGGTCTGCGGTTTGAAAGGCACCGCCAGTGCCAGAGGTCCCTGCAGACTCAAAGTTACTATGCTGCAGTGTGGTGGGTACCAAAGAGGTAGATGGAGTCGTGGAACGCTTCTTCTTTGGAGCAGTCTTCAGAGGGGGAGTGTTAGCTCTCCTCTTTCCACATCCTTTAGAAGACAGGTCCCTTTCCTGTGAGGTGGAGGAGGGGTGTCTGTCAGAAGCCACATGTGGTGATAGGATTGCCAGAGAAGTTTGCAAACCCAGGTCTGAGGTGGGATGAAGGGACTTCTCCATTGGAAGGGGTTTCAGCTTAAGGTCTCTGGCTTTCTTGGTCTGGCCATGAGACCATGGAATTTTTGCACTTCCGGGACACATGAATTTCCCCCAGGCACGAGACACATTGTGAGTGTCCGTCAGAAATCGGAATTGCCTCCCAGCAGGAAATGCAGCATTTAAAGCCAGGAGACCCCAGCATTTTGAGGGAAAATAATGTCACTTAAGGATTATTTTTTTTTAAATGGGGAGAAAAAGAAGAAAAGGGGCTTAATCAACTGACCTAACTATTCTAAACTACGTGACAAATCTATCTAAACTAATTCTGATGTAAACAGGTGAGCATACTGCTGGGGCTCCGACTCAGACCAAGAGTAGCAGAGAGGGAACTGAGAGGGGAGGTGTCTGCGCAGTGCTAGTCAAGTGCCAACACAGGTGTGAGATGGTGAGAGTGCATGCGCAGCCTGACCAGGTACTGCTGTCAAAATTCTCCGACTAGAGGCGCAGGGCGCACAGTCACCTAAAGTAGAGGACCGATAGGAACACTCCTTGAAGAGCCACTAGGTACAGCACCATTTCCTTTTATAGTGCAGAAAGATCCCTGACAGTATTACAGCCAAATCTGGGTTGGTTTTAAACACTTAAGATTCTGTTTATTCCAGAAACTGGAATTGTGTTGTAATTGGATCCCCCCACTCAAAGGCAACTGAAGACTTGATGATGACTCTTGTGCTACTTTACATAGAGAGAGGTTTTCTGTTGCCCCATGATACTTAACCTTAAAGTGCCTGGTAACTATAGGACACTTAGCATGTACATTATATAGTGTGACTAAGTCAGGCCTGATGGCTGCAAGAGCATCCTGGAAGGCTGATATATTAGCACTTTTTCCTAGAAACTGAGAAGGGGTTACCTCAGGTCAATTAGGTACACCTGAATCCAATTAAGGGCTGCCTGAAGCCTTTAAAAACCCCGGGGGGGGGGGGGGGGGGGAGAGAAAGACAAGCTGCTGCCAGACTACTGGCAGCAGGGAAATAGGCTGCCCTAGAGTGCAAGATCTGTGCTCCTTCCCTTCGGGGAGACAGCCAAACTTGAGAGCCTGCTAAAGGAAGGACTGACACCTAAGCTTCCCCCCGCCCACTCCACGATTTTGTTTATAAGACTGTTTCTGTTTTGTTCGGTGGAGGATCTCGCCTTAGGCCGACCCTCAGGCCAACCTGAAAATACAACCAAAGAGCACAGAAGGGGGAAGGCAAATCCTGCCTGAGTGGGGCTGATTACCCCAGGCTCACCATTGCCAGAGGGGGAAGCACTAAGGACTGATGAGAGAAAAGAGATGACTTGCCACAATAGCTTAACATATCATGTCTGAAGACATCAAGTGATCAGATGGCATTATGCAACATCAATAAATTAAAAAAAACTGGACTTCTGTTTATACTTCTGAATGCTCTGACTCTGCTGAGTTTACAGGAAGAGCAGAGCATTGTTTCTGACATTGTAGCTGTAACTGGCAGAGTTGCAAATAAATGGCCCAATTCTAATCTCACTAAATCAATCAGAGCAAGACTGGGACTCAATGTCACTTATATGGTGGTATTACTACCAAGAAGATCCAAATACTCCTCAGTTTAAAAAAAAAAAAGTGATTGTAAAATACAAACGTTTCTCCATGAAGAGGAATACTTCCCAAAAAGTGAATTTCCACCACACACTGAGACCAAAGTCCGTCCGTCCCCCCCAAATAAAGAGAAATGAACAGGACTTACGTTACAATTCCTTACACTCAGGGACTTCAAAGAAGAGTGGCAATTCACAAGATGATGAACATTCTACCAATGAGTATCAAGCACTGATTCTGCTATCAGCAACCCTGCTCTCTAAAGCAAAAGGCAGCCAGTACAGAAGTTTCTCCTTCTTGATCATGACATGCACTAGCAGATGTTTTACTAGAGTTCATCACTAAACAATACGAGATTCAGAAGGGTGTATATTATCGGTGCAATCACCCAGACACTGAAAAAGCTGAGTACCTCTGACAACATACAAACTGGTTTAAGAAAGGTTTTTACAGCTTCTGTAGATGTTATTTTGAAGGAAATGGAAGGAATCTCAAATGTCTATCCAAGATAAAAGTCTCTACAGGGAGGCAGAAGAGCAACTCAGAAATTTAAACAAACCTAAAGACAAGGAACAAATATTTCATGTATTTATTTCCCATACACTTGGCTCCTCTTTTGACTGAGAAACATGAACGGTAGTTTTTTGAATTAAGTTCTGTGTTTAAGATGAGCAACATTTGAGAATTCAACTCCATTTTACTATTATACCCTAAGCTGTGTAATCTAGTTTTTCCACAGTTTCCAAATTTTCATATGAAATCCTCTACACTGCTCTTTGAATATTGTTTAAATAGGTCATTTCCCCTACCCTTAAAAACTGAAGTTATTACCTCCCTTGAAATTACACCTAGTATTAGTGCCAATAGTTAAATGATTCTTTAAGAATGTACTCTCTGAAAAGCAGGCAATTTTCAAGGCGTCTGAAGTTGGTGACCAAAATATTGGGCATCCCAAAACATTCACCACTTTTGAAAATCTTAGCCAACAATTGCAGCAGCAGCTGCTTTGGTGCAAAGATGATTTTTGCTTTTTTCCAAGAATCACTAAGAACTTTACAGTTATTAATAATCAATTTTCACAATACTTCTGTGAGGTACATGTGATCTTCCCCACTTTAAGGAAGAAAAAAAAATCCAGGTTAAGTGATTTGCTCAACTCTGTTGCACAGCTGGGAACAGAATAAAGACCTCCTAATTCCCAGTCCTGAGGTTTAACCACTAGACCGGGGGAAGCAATCTTAGGCATGCAGCACATCAGGGTAATCTGCAGACATGGGGCCCCGCAGCTCCCAGTGGCTGGGAACGGTGAACCTCGGCCACTGGGAGCTGCAAGGGGCCATGCCTGTGGACTGTCACTGTAAACAAAATATCTCGCGGCCCACCAAGGGATTAACAATGATGGGCTGTGTGCCGAAGGTTGCTGACCGCTGCACTAGACCAGGATTCCTCTTATTCAGTCTGCCTCCTGGCACTGAAGGGCTTTACACTGGTCTAACTCTATTGACTTCAATGGAGTAATGTAATGGTGAATCAGGCACACAGTAGTACAGACCTTATTATTCTTAAATTTGTCCTAAAAATTGTCTATCAAGTTTCAACTTGAATATCTCCAGTGATGGGGACTGCATAAGTTCTCATTCTGACAGTTACAAAAATTTCCTGTTATTTAAACTAAATGTTCCTTGATGCAGTTTAATTCTATTATTTCTTTTCTGTGCCTTTTTATGGAAAAAATTAAACTGCTTCCCTCCTCTACAACTTCCTTGTAAACTGCCAGGCGAAAAAGCTTGTCTTTATTAATTACATTTAATAAAAAAATGTTTTTAACCAAATGCAGCATCCCTCTTTCCCCAGCTTTTACCTGAACTCTTGTCAATGAAGTCCATGGACTCTTCACTTGCACTACAATGACTGGAGGTTGCTTTTTTCTCTGCATCCTGTTCAACATCGGATCCAGTGTGAACTGATGAGTTTGTACTCATTGGTGACCGTGGCATATCTGTCAAGGAAATCCTTCGACCAGTGTTGCTCAGCATAGATTTGCTCATTAGAATCTTGGGTGATGCTGTCATGTCGAAGTTGAGTTTTATTTTCTCTTGTTTGTCTGTCTTTGCAGTTCCAGCTGCTGGGTTTGCAGGATCTAATAACATTTGGTATTGGTTGTTGGGAGTATATGGTGTCCGGAAAGGTGCGTAATTAAATACTCCAAACTTTCTACGAATATTCTCCACATAAACCTCCATCTCTTGCATTGCACTGTTGAAGATGCTTTTAGTCTTTTTCACAGAAAAAGGAATTTCTTTAGACATGAGGTAGCAATTATTTATTGGAACCCAGGCCCTATATACAAAACAGCAAAAAGAAAAAAGGAAAGATATAAAATTAAATTCCACATTGTTTATTTGAAATTGCTAGTTTTTAACCCAGATAGGTTTATTTTAATATAACATCCCAAGACAAGCACGCAATGTATCTTCTAAAAAATCTTGAATGTCTTCTTACTTTAATTAATCTGCATCGTTAATAGGGTTTTTTGTGAATAATTTGTGTTTTAGATTACCACTAATGTATTTTTTGACTCAGAAACACAACCAGGGAAATGACTCCTCACCTAGAAAGTTAATTAAGTCTGTAAAAAGATCCCCTAAAAAACAATCTTCGAATCTAGACTGGCTGGGGTTAGGGACAAAGTAGAAAAGACTATCAGAGAGTTTGTTTTAGAAGGACTGTTTAGCAGTTGTGGCATGCACATTCTTTACAGTGTAAAATTGTATGCATACTGTGTAGTATACTCTGAAGTTCTACCAGGATAGGTGCTGTAGAGAGGTTTCATGAATTTATTTTATTTTATTGTGCATGATGTCATGTAGCTAGCCAACTTCAGACCTACCAAACCTACAGGTGACTGTAAAATTCCAGGAGCTCTGACTTAATTATTCCATAGCCATAAAAAGTACATAAATGCACGGCCTCATACAGCCCTATAGATTCATGTTTTCAATTCTTGCTAACCGAACTGTAAGTGGTCACTGTATCCTCTATCTAGTAGAGCTCTGACCAGGCTAAGTGAAATGAATTAACCAAACTCTCTCTGGAGCAAAACTGGCATTTCAAATAAGGATACTATATTTTACAATGTGAGTTTTTCATCCAAAATGATGTATTTATTCTTACACTAGCCAGAGAATGGACACAGCCACTTAAAAAGATGGTTACTCACCTTTGTAACTGTTGTTCTTCGAGATGTGTTGCTCATAGCCATTCCAGTTAGGTGTGCGTGCGCCGCGTGCACGTTTGTCGGAAGATTTTTATCTTAGCAACACGAGGTGGGCCGGCAGGGTGCCCCCTGGAGTGGCGCCGCTATGGTGCCGGATATATACCCCTGCCGAGCCACCCGCTCCTCAGTTCCTTCTTGCCGGCTACTCCGACAGTGGGGAAGGAGGACGGGTTTGGAATGGATATGAGCAACACATCTCGAAGAACAACACGTACAAACATGAGTAACCGTCTTTTCTTCTTCAAGTGTTTGCTCATATCCATTCCAGTTAGGTGATTCCCAAGCCTTACCTAGGTGGTGGGGTCGGAGTGAGACGTTGCTGAATGTAAGACCGCTGAGCCGAAGGCGGCATCGTCCCTGGACTGCTGGACCAGTGCGTAGTGGGAACATGGGCCAGGAAAGCGGCAGATGAGGCTTGAGCCCGAGTAGAATGGGTGGTGAGATGTCCAGTCGGAACGTGAGCCAAGTCATAGCATGTCCGGATACAGGATGTCACCCAAGATGAATTCCGCTGGGGAGAGACTGGCATGCCCTTCATGCGCTCTGCGACAGCTACAAAGAGCTGAGGCGAACGTCGAAAGGGTTTGGTCCTCTCGATAGAAAAGGCGAGAGCCCTGTGGACATCCAAAGTATGCAGCTGTTGTTCCCGGCGCGATGACTGCGGCTTCGGGAAAAAGACTGGTAGAAAGATGTCTTGATTAACATGGAAGACAGAGACCACCTTAGGGAGGAATGTCGGGTGCGGTCACAGCTGTACCATGTCCTTGTGGAATACTGTATACGAGGGATCCGCAGTCAAAGCTCTAAGTTCCGAGACACGTCTAGCCGAGGTGATGGCGACTAGGAAGGCTGTCTTCCAGGAAAGGTACAGCAGCGAGCATGTGGCTAAAGGCTCAAAGGGGGGGACCCATAAATCTAGCTAACACTAGATTTAGATCCCAGGTAGGGGTTGGGCACTTGACCTGCGGATACAGCCGCTCCAAGCCCTTGAGGAATCTGGAAACCATGGTATGAGAAAAGACAGAACTGCCAGTTTCCTCAGGGTGGAAGGCAGAAATAGCAGCAAGATGCACCCGTAGAGAAGAGATCGCCAGACCCTGCTCCTTGAGGGACCATAAATAGTCCAAGATAAGGGGGATTGATGCACCTTGGGGGATAAAGTTACGCTAAGCGCACCAGTGGGAGAAGCGCTTCCACTTGGCGAGATATGTTGTCTGCATGGAAGGCTTTCTGCTTCCCAGCAGCAACTGTTGTACTGAGGTGGAACAACACAACTCAGATTGGCTCAATCAGATAGCAGTCATGCTGTCAGATGAAGGGACTGCAGGTCTGGGTGGTGAAGCCTGCCGAAGTACTGCGTTATGAGGTCCGGACATAGCGGCAGGGGGATCGGGTCTGCCATAGAGAGGTCGAGCAACAGGGTGTACCAATGCTGTCTCGGCCATGCCGGAGCGATGAGGATTAGCTGGGCTTTGTCCCTGCGGAGCTTGAGTAGGACTCTGTGGACGAGAGGAAAGGGTGGGAAGGCATAAAATAGGTGCCCCTTCCACGGGATTAGGAATGCGTCCGAGAGAGAGCCCGGGGAGCGACCTTGCAGGGAGCAGAACACCTGGCATTTCCTGTTCTCTCGGGAAGCAAAGAGATCTATGTGGGGAAACCCCCACTTCCGGAAGACAGAATAGAGAATGTCTGGATGGATGGACCACTCGTGAGAGAGGAAGGATCTGCTCAGTTGATCTGCCAGAGTGTTCCCGACTCCTGGGAGAAAGGACGCTACCAGGTCCATTGAGTGGGCTATGCAAAAGTCCCATAGTTGTATCGCCTCTTGACAAAGGGGGGAGGATTGTGTTCCTCCCTGCTTGTTTATGTAATACAGGCCATTGTGTTGTCTGTGAACACTGCAACACAATGACCCTGTACATGGCGATGGAACGCTTGGCATGCCAGTCGGACTGCTTTCAGTTATCGGACATTTATGTGCAACGCCAAGCCCCGAGACGACCAAAGGCCTCGAGTGCGAAGGTGCCCTAGGTGAGCACCCCAGCCGGGAGATGACGTGTCCGTTGTTAGGGATGTGGCAGGCTGTGGTGGATGAAAAGGCAAGCCTGCACACACGAGGCATGGCGTCAGCCACCAGTTGAGGGAGCCAAGGATGCTCGGTGGAATTGTGATTACAATATCCATGGCATCTCTGCCTGGACGGTAGGCTGAGGCGAGCCACGTCTGAAGGGGATGCATGCGCAGTCTGGCGTGCTTTGTCATGAATGTGCATGCAGCCATGTGACCGAGGAGGCCAAAGCAAGTGCAAATTGAGGTCATCAGGAAGCTTTGAAGTCTTTGTGTAAGTGAGACTATTGCCTGAAAACGAGGTAGAGGCAAACTGGCCGTTGCAAGACTGGCGTCCAGAGTGGCCCCGATGAACACTATCCTTTGCATCGGCACTAGAGCAGATTTTTCCAGACTGATTATCAGGCCTAGACACGTGAATAGGTCCTTGATGATGTTCACATGACTGGTGACCTGTGCCTCGGAGGTCCCTCGAATAAGCCAGTCATTGAGTATGGGAAGACATGTATTCGACGACGACGGAGGGAGGTGGCGACTACCACCATACACTTCGTGAATACCCGAGGGGCTGTGGAGAGCCCAAAGGGAAGGATGGTAAACTGACAGTGTTGATGGTTCACCACAAAGCGTAAATACCATCTGTGCGGAGGGTAAACTGCAATGTGGAAATACGCGTCCTTCATATCGAGAGCGGCGTACCAATCTCCGGGATCCAGGGAAGGAATGATGGTCCCCAGGGATACCATGCGGAACTTGAACTTTTTCATGAACTTGTTCAGTTGTCGCAGGTCTAGGATAGGCCGGAGGCCCCCGTTCTCCTTGGGGATTAGGAAATATCGGGAATAAAGCCCCTTGCCCCTTAATTCCTTCGGTACCTCCTCTATAGCTCCCATTGCAAGGAGTCTCCGAACCTCTTGCAGGAGGAGTTGCTCGTGAGAGGGGTCCATGAAGAGGGACGAGGAGGGGGGTTGAGAGGGAGAGGGTGAAGTAAACTGAAGATGGAATCCGAACTCTACCGTGCGTAGGACCCAAAAATCTGAGGTTAATTGGAACCACGCAAGGAGGAACGGGGAAAGGAGGTTGTAAAACTGAAAAGGATCCTGGGAGACAATTGGTACACTGCTCTCGGGCGCACCCTCGAAAGTTTGATTTGGGTCTCACTGTTGGCTTGGTGGGACCAGAATTGTTACCCCCTTGAGGTCCAGACTGACGTCTGCGGTTGGTACGACCTTGCCTTCTGGTAAAGTCTTGCCTTGGTCTAGGCGGGGGGTAAGAGCGCTAAGGTTGGGAGCAGAAGGATCTTCGAGTCTGAGGCATATGCATTCCGAGCGAACGCATGATTACGTGATTGTCTTTCAGACTCTGTGGCCTAGGGTCCGTCTTCTGTGAGAATAGGCCCTGGTCATCAAACGGTAAGTCTCGTATAGTGTGCTGAAGTTCAGGTGGCAGGCCTGATACTTGCAGCCATGATATACATCGCATGGCGATTCCAGAGGCGATCGTTCTAGCTGCCGAATCCACGGCATCCAGCGAGGCCCGTAGAGAGGTCCGCGCTACTTTCTTTCCTTCCTCCAGTAGTGCTGTAAATTCCTGGTGGGAGTCTTGCGGGACCAGCTCTGTAAACTTCCCTACGCCTCCCAGGTGTTGTAACTGTATCTACTCAGCAAGGCTTGTTGGTTTGCCACCCTGAGCTGGAGGCCTCCTGTGGAATAGATTTTTCGTCCTAACAAGTCCATATGCCGAGCCTCCCTTGATTTAGGTGCAGGGACTTGTTGGCCATGGCGCTCCCGCTCATTGACGGACTGTACAACCAATGAACAGGGAGAGGGGTGCACATATAGGTACTCATACCCTTTGGAGGGCACCATGTATTTCCGTTCGACCCCTCTGGCTGTGGGCGGGATGGATGCTGGGGATTGCCAGATGGTGTCTGCCCTAGCCTGGATCGAACGAATGAATGGCAGGGCCACTCTGGTTGGTGCCTCCACCAACAATATACTTATCACCGGGTCCTCCACCTCTGGAACCTCCACTACTGGCAAGCTGATATTCTAGGCGACACGCTGCAGGAGGTCCTGGTGTGACCTGAGGTCAAAAGGAGGCGGGCCCGACGATGATGTCCCCGCTACTGCTTCATCTGGAGAGGAGGAGGATGAAAGCCCCGAGACGAGTGGATCCTGTACTGACTCCTGATCCTGGGGGACATCTAGAGCCGGGAGATCATGGGAGTCTGCTGCGGGGGCAGCAGCTTTCTCCGTATCAGCAGGGGGAGGTCGGCTGACAGTGGCCTCTGACACGTGGTGTTCTGACAGACCAGAGCGTGATGGCACAGCGGGTTCACCTCGGGCTTGGTGATAAGCCCAAGGCGTCCAAAAGGAGCACTGATGAGGTCCCTGGTCCGGGCCGTGCGAACCTGCTGTGAGTGTCCGAATCCCCATAGGAAGCACTGTCCGCATGGGATGATACGGATGGGTGCCGAGAAGGCCACGGAGGAGCTGAGATCGTTTGGGGAGGGTCTCTGCGACTAGTCGAACCATCTCCACGTGGCACCGGAGAACGGTACCAGGAGTCGTACCGGTACTGAGAGTGAGACCGGGACCTGCTATCGGCGCAGTGCCAGGAGGTCGACCGGTGCCTTGAATCTCTGCGCCAGGATCAGCTGCGAGATGTGCGGTGCTGCGAGCCGTGCTGGGACCTGGATCGGTGCCGAGAGTATTGGTTTGGCGAACGGGATCTCGAGCGGTGCCGCGAGTACGACCGGTACCTAGATGGAGAGCAGTACTGGGACTGCGAGTGGTGTCGGGACCGGGATCAAAGACGGGACCGAGAGTGTCTGCGGGACCTGGATCGTGACCGGCGTACGGTGGTGCCGGGCGAGGATGGTCTCAGCAGGGCAGGCTTGCCTAATGATTGGACAACCCGCACCGGCGGTGCCGGGGGTTGAGGCAGCTCAGGCTCCGTCAAAGCAATCAACTCCCTTGCCATAGAGAATGTCTCTGGCGTGGAGGGCACGATAAGCTCAACCATGGTGTGTGCCGAGGAGCTGGCAGGCACTGGACTCGACGGTTCTTGCGAGACCAGAATCAATGGTGCAGAAGACGTTGGTGCTGCAGCAGTTGACGGTGCCGGGCGGTCCGACTTGGTTAGGCACTCCGACTGCGGCATAGGCACGGGAGCTGCAGGAGTCTTATGTTTCTTGATCCTCGGGGAGAGAGAGCGGTGCCGGGCAGGAGCCTGGGCCGGTGATGGCTGGTGTCGAGGAGCCTTCACGGTGTCCATGCGCTCTGGTGTGGAGGAGGCACTTGTCTCCGGTGCAGCAGTCGGTGCCGAAGGTGGAGGAGTTAGAGCTGCCTCCATCAGGAGCTGCTTGAGACGAATGTCCCGCTCCTTTTTTATTCACGGCTTGAAAGCCTTGCAGATGCGGCACTTGTCTGCGAGGTGGGATCTACCCAAGCACTTGAGACAGGAGTCGTGAGGGTCTCCTGTGGGCATCGGCCTATGACAGGCCGAGCACGGTCTGAAGCCCGGTGAACCGGGCATGGGCCTCGGTACTGGGTGAGGGGAGGGGGCTAATCCCTGATTCCTCTTAACTATATACAATAACTACTATAAAGAACTAATAAAACTAACTAGAACTACAGAATAGTGAACTATATACAGAATAATGATTAGAATGAGCGAATAGCTAGGGAGGTGGAGATCAGCTAAGCCGCGCTCCACTGTTCCAATGACCGACATGGGCGGTAAGAAGGAAATGAGGGTGGGATGGATCAGCAGGGGTACATATCCGGCACCATAGTGGTGCCACTCCAGGGGACACCCTGCCGGCCCACCAAGTGTTGCTAGGGTAAAAATTTTCCGACGAATGTGCACGCGGCGCGCGCACACCTAACTGGAATGGATATGAGCAAGCACTCGAAGAAGAAAGGCCTTTTCCATCTCTAACATCCATGGCTTTTCAGCCATACAAGACCATCATCTTAATAATTTATTAAGGACATGGATATGAAAGATATCTCCTCATTTTAATATGTGGCAAAATGTTAATTTAAAAACATTTAGATAGATTAGATTAGATAAATACATTAGATAGTACTGTTCCGGCTATTACCATCAAACATTCAAGACAGGATAGCGTAAACAATTTTTGACAGTGCAGAATTATCAAAATTTAGAAAGCACAGCCAATTCACATATATTCCGATTGAATTCCCACCTGTCATGTTGGCCAAAGAAACGGGCATCGACTTGCCCATCTTTATCCCTCAGTGCTTTAGCAGGCCAGAATGGAAAGCCTTTGAGTTTAGCCCAGACCAAAGGGTGGGGATTGCTCTAGAGGAAGATGCACAGCACACAGTGAGAAAATATTATAAGCAATATATTATTTTCCAATTTCTGACACACAGAGTGGTTTTCCATTTTATTCATTATTTAGATTGCAACAAGGCCCACAATGCTTAAGGCACTTTCCAAATAAGAAGGAAGATACAATCCCTGTCTGGAAGAGCTTATTACCCAATGATTATTTCCATGAATTAATCAATTACTATTCTGCAAACTGTACATTATTGTGCAGCTTTTAGGTTTATGCATATCCCAACCATTAGAAATAAGCCTTTATAATAATGATAATTATAATTTTTAAAAATCTAAAATGTCAACCAAATACAATATGTACTTACGAGAAACCGTAGCAAACCCATCAAAATAATGTAAGCAGCAATTCTTTGCAAAAGCACCAGCATGTCTACATATTCAAACTGGATATTCTGATAGCTTTCTTTTTTCCTTTCCCTGTCCTAAATGTTTGTTGCATTCTAAGTATGAGCTTGGTCTTCAAAGCTCTCATTACCCTTGAAGCCAGGGGAATTCTGCATGCAGAAAGTTTGAAGGGTCAGGCTCTTGGACTATACACACTTAATGGTAACTTTTTTGCCTAAGAAAAGTGTTAAACTACACAATCTTTGACTTACACAAGGCTCACAAAACCAGTTCTCTCGTTTTTGGCAAGCAGCTAAATAACATTCTGGACACACTTCGATTTCATTCATCTGCAACAAGAAAGTGAGCAGCTACTACAGAGTTCAAAACAATCTAAGCTGTGATTAAAACATTATTCTTCTATTCTGTTGAGGATCCTGCTATCACCAGGAGGAAAATGTGCAGCCACAGATCCCTTTTAGATAATTATACTATTTGCCAAGTTATTATAACATGGTTTTGAGAAGCATTTGCTCTTCCCCATATTTGGTTGCCAGGAACATCATACAGAACATTTTACATGTGAAAGATACACTGAAGGATTCTGTTGAGGTATTATTCAGGACAGATTAATTAACATGATTAAGCTCTATATACTTCTTTTTAAACTAAAACAATTAAAAATTTACCATTGTTAAAGTAAAATGTAATACTTCTCTACTCATCACAGGTGTATCCTATAGCTGATAAAATAAACTGTCACATCGTATACCACAATTCAGATTATATTTTATCACTGTCATGTGTCTCAGTGACAAAAATAAAATCTTAGTTTGAGAAGGAGAGAAGGCACTTCATTCATAATCACATATAAAATATTTTCTTCCTCATGTAAAAGGTTTTTTTAATAAACAAATGGAGAACTACAAGAAGATCGGCCACCACACTTTTAATTTGTATTATTCAGAATCACCAAATTTTCAGAACTTCTTTATAAGAATTGGGGGCACTGATGGGATGACCCAAGGTGTAGAAATCGGTGTGTTTAGATACAAAGTGTCAGATCATTAGACAATTTACAACTGCTATGGGTCACATAAATTACATTTACAAAAGTCAGTTTTAACTTTCTAGTGCCAAATGCTCAGGCCCAGACTTTCAGAACTGCCACTGCATTAATGCAAGTGCAAATGACCATTTACACATCTGACTAGCAAATTTAAGACTAGAAAATTTAATCCAGCAAGTTTAAGACTATCATACTTAAAGACTGAAACTATGATAAAATAAAACATTTTATACTTCAC
The DNA here is from genome assembly GCF_007399415.2 of Gopherus evgoodei. Taxonomy (NCBI): domain Eukaryota; kingdom Metazoa; phylum Chordata; order Testudines; family Testudinidae; genus Gopherus; species Gopherus evgoodei. Next base: position 19,185,195 of record NC_044335.1, on the reverse strand, counting down.
ACATGAATCTATAAAAATGTCCTTTACATTTTAACTGATACAGCCAGAAAAGTTAAATTAACTGAGGAACACGTACCTCATGTTCACAGATTTTGATTATGACTTTTGCTGTTTGTGTCAATTTGTGATTTCCTAAGGGAATGATAAGGAAAGAGGATCAACTAAAATAATTGTTGTCCTAAAATTAGATTAAAATTTACATTTTCCTACTAAAAAAAGTTCAATATTCAGGTAAATGAGATCCATTTGAAAGGAAAAACATCTAAAAAAGCATTTTAAAGTCTGTATAAATGTAGTGCTTGTGAAAGCAATAAACTATCATTTCCTCTTTAATCCCATGCATAACATGGCAACAGCTATGTGAAAGCTTTTCTCTTAACACCCCTTCCCAGTCAGTTTGCATTGGGATGATTCTGAGGGGTACCACTCAGAGTCAAGTTTCAGTCTAGAATTCTTTCTCATCTGTTCCTGCATTTGCATGGAGGTTGTTAAATAGCAGTGCAACTTTATTGTTGAGGCGCTTCTTTTAACTGATACATGAAATATAAAGTTTCCTCAAATAAAGCTTTTACAAAGCACTCCCCCATTATGCATGCCACTGAAGACCACACATTTTAAGTTGGGACTGTTGGTGAGGTAATGAGCACAGACAGTATTTGCTCCTGTGACAGTTCTCCAAACATACTCTATTTCTTTAGGTACTAGAGTAGTTAACAAGTAGATATTTTCAGCATTCACCAACTATGAATCTAGAAACTGCTCTACTATTACATTCTTTTCACAATTTTAATTTCCTGGAAGCAAGCACACACTTACCCCCATTGTAAATAATGCAATTGTGCAAAATCCATTTGGCATCAGCCAAAAATGCTTCAGTGCAACCATACATTTTCTTTTTAACATTCTGCAAAGAAGAACATTAGAAATATATGAAGAAGCAGAGATCATTTCCCAATGTAAAAGACATCCCTTTTTAAACTATTTTGCCTATCAACCACCCAATTAATAAATGTTAGTGCACACAATTAATCACGTGGTTGTTATATATGCAAAAACTGTTTTCAGAATCAGAACATGCCCATGTACTTTTTCCACAACTCCAAAAGTACATTCACTGTCAAAATGTACTTCACATAATTAAAAAAAATGTGTAAGAGGCATTCAACAATTCTTTCAAATTTTAAAAAAAATGGGTAATTCCCTTTTATGATGTGTATATGGTATAATCTGTATGCAGAAAATGCAGTCTCCAGTCTCCTCTACTCCCCCATTTTCACTTTACATTACCTGCAATTACTGGGTTAATGGGTCAAGAGAGTTTTAAAAGATAGGGGCCATGTTATAGCATACCGAATACAATACAGTGGTTTGGATTCCCTGGTCTACCCATGGTACAAAGTGAAATTAAAGCAGACAGAGATTGTGCTGGAGAATTCACCATGTATAGGGGGAAATGTCTGCCAACAGAAAATCGTTGGAGGTAGATCTACCACACTCTGAGTCAGAAAACCACTACCTCACGTCATCCCACTACCAGCAGGAAAAGAGGGAGTGTGTCATGGCAAAGAAAGGGCATGGTGGAGCAGACTCTGCCATGTTCAATTCTACACTGATGCAAAAACCTTGAGGAATCTCATCTTTGTGGCATAAATTAAAGCTGAACTTCTGAAACGTTAACTTATGATGGGGCCAACTGACTGAGAATCAGGAGGTCATGACTGATTCCTTGGCAGCCTTCTTTCTCCCCTGGGAACGATCTGAGCTCACGTACAGTAAAGACTATTTGCAGATTTACCCATAAAATTGAGTCCAGGACTCAGTAAGAACAGGAGGATTAAATAGTAAAATGGTATTACACTGATTTTGGAAACAGGTGTTAACACCACAAATTAGTACCAAAATACTTACAAACAGTATAAAAAACCCAAACAATCCCAACTAAAGTAATTGAACTTTAAAATAAAGCTTCTTCCCCTAGCTGCAAACCAACCTTTTCTAATGTACAAAGGTCCATTGGATGAAAGATATATTCTGCATAATCTGGGTGCTGATCCAGTGAAACTGGCTTTTGAAATGGCTCTGTCTGTTAAAAAGGAAAAAACAAGCAAACCACACATTACCAATACCAAACAGCTTCAACAGCCCAATATTTGCAATTCCTGTCCTATACCTACTTACAACTGGGAGGTCTGAGCAAAAGTCCTTCTCTGGAACTACTGATAATACAATTAATGAAGAAGAAAAAGGCTACAACAGAACAGAATGGACTGAAAGGTTTCATTTCATGTGGTATGTTCAGCCTCTGGCAGCCACAGGCCTGGATTTAAATAATTTTTTTAGAAACAGCTTTAGGAGCATAAGGCCTCCAACTTATGCTTTTCTAAAAATAATTAGGAAGTATCTGACATATTTTTCCATCGAGTTTTTTTTTTGGATAGACTGATGTTATGTATAGTACAAACCACTTAATGGGGGAGAAACAAATTTAACCCAATATAAGGATTGTTGCACAACTATGACAGTAATTCTGCTCAATTGAGATACCTGAAGGATTTCTGTTATTTCTGACATTCACACTCGACAGTGCCTCATTTCTCCTCAAAATACCTTTATCAAAGGTGGCTTAGCAAAGCAGAACTGTTTTAATTCTCCCTTATTAGATGCTGTTTACAGCTACCCTACTTCAATCCCAGGCCTACAAAATCCCTCAGAAACTTGGTGGCTCTGTATTTCTCCATCTGCCAAATTTTATCCTAGTTTGTAGGGAAGAGGGAGAAATTCAGACAGATTTGCATTACCTTGAATTATTTCATGAACTCACTGGTTTCCTGTGAATGAATTACAGGAACAGGGAACCAATAGGAGAATTTTGTCAGGCACAAAATAACATTTTATTTAACAGTTAATTCCGCTTAATAAGGGCAAAAATCTCTAGATTGGATAATCCGGGGGGGGGGGGGGGGGGGGGAGTGTGTGTGTGTGTGAAAGAAAGAAAGAAAGAAAGAAAGAAAGAAAGAAAGAAAGAAAGAAAGAAAGAAAGAAAGAAAGAAAGAAAGAAAGAAAGAAAGAAAGAAAGAAAGAAAGAAAGAAAGAAAGAAAGAAAGAAAGAAAGAAAGAAAGAAAGAAAGAAAGAAAGAAAGAAAGAAAGAAAGAAAGAAAATTTTGTTGTACAGTCTATTTTATATTTCATGATATAAATAATAAAAATCCTAACAAAGAAAAGGCATATAGTACCACATTTTTATAGAATATATGGACTATAATACTCCAGAGATAATCAGCTTCAATTTAAAAATACTATATCTTGATTGACAAGTGTTAGTCACAAGCCTGAAGGAGGAAATACCCCAAATACATTCATTAAGCAACATCTTTCTAGCTGCACGTTCATAATGCATAGATAATAATTCTTGACCTACACTTTTGTAAACAATGTAACTTTGCTTCTGAAAAGAAGCAGTTAGAATTTCTAATAGCTCATTATAATAGCACAAGATTTACAACACCAGAGTTAGAAGATTTACAAAGGACAAAGCTCCGCAATACTCAAGATGCGGGTCTTCCTAGAAACTGCTGTTATTGTTTTGTTTAAGTATTTATATACAAGTGATCAGAATTGGTAAGAGCCAATGACTCAAATTCTTGTTTTCATAACATTACTTCTTACTGTAATACTGTGGACCCAGAGTCATTTTCTGAGTTTCCGTCTCTATAGTATCGTCTGTGTAGGAACAGGAATGGAAGGCAGTTTATTAACAAAGGATTTGAAACAATCCTTCACAAATCATCTAGAAGATCCTAGCCAGATTGACTTCTTTATCACTAGTCCTTGAAGTCCACACAGGCTTGCAGAAGGAGAGTTGGATGAAGGTGACAACTGATTCCTCCTAAAAGTTCCAGACCTACAGTAATGGAGGGACAAAACTAAGACAGATGCTGAGACAGACTCCTGCATATCAGAGCCATCTTAACCAGCCTTCTCAGGATTCCATCAGCAGGTAGTGTACTGCTGGCACAGAACAGAAGAAATTGCTGGGAAAATGGGAGCATAGGGGGACCACACTTGCAATTTGGTAATCTGGCTGTTAGAGTAGCTCCTTGGAGCCAAAGGCAGCCAAGCAAAATTCTAAAGCTGCTCTGACTTCTGTCAGTTTCTGAATCATCCCCTGACCAGACCCAGGATCAGGCAAAAATTAAGCATGACATGAAGTCATCTTCTGCTCCATACCACCCCACAATCTCAGCTTCCTCTGTAAATTTACAGGAGCAAGCTAAACTGATACAACAGTTTTAAGCTAATATACGTCTGTCCACAAAGAGATCCACGTTGGTTTAACTAAACATGTGCAAGATTGTGTAGAAACGTGCCCTCTGGGAAGACTACTCTAGACCCTAAATTTATCTTGCACATATAAAGGAAAGTTGCAAATTAAAGCAATACAAAGCAGGTATAAACCAACGTACTACCACCCTTTTAATTAAATCAATGCAACTTTGTGGTTAGGCCACATCTATGGCTACAGTTGTAGCCATCCAGCAGCAACGCAGCTAGCGAATAGCTAGAAAGGATTCATTCCCTCTAGCCCTGGAGAAACATTCAAGCACACAATTTTGCAGCTAAAAAAAAGAAGCGTCAAGCTTTGACTGTGTAGTAATTCATGGCTTAAGCCCTCAACACACCAAGGAAAATTTCTCATTCACTTCTGTTGAGTGGGGAAATGCTGAATTCTATTTTGTAGTTTCACTATATCTACTCTAAATATTGTTAAACTGCTAGCTTAATTCTTCCTTCATTTTATTCCTCAATTAATCCCTGAATCTCATACAGCAACAGTAAAACTTTAGGACTGCTGAACTTGACTGGGACTCATGAGATCTAGGTTCTGTACCCAATTCTATCACAGGCTTCCTGAGTGATCTGGGAACAGTCACCTAAGCACTCTGAGCCTCAGTTTTTCCATCTGTAAAATGATCTATAAAAATGGAGCCCACCCCTTACACATAGTGTGAGGTTTTTGATCACTCAGACTCTACTGTGAATATCGAAGACTACAACTAAAATAATTAAGCAGAAGAACAACATTATCATCCAAAGCTATGCTAACACTGATGCGGTCTACACTGATACAAGGAAACTTTTCATTTTACATGCATACCAACAGATTACGCATCACCATAATAAATTACATTGCTGTTTACCATCAACAACTACAGATATATGTGGGCAACTAACTAGCTCAAGATCAAATGTACAATAAACTATGCCATGACCAAGATCAACAAAAGGAAACAAACTATACAGCATTAAATTATACATGCGAGTCTAACGTAAAAAATACTTTCCTTACCCCTGGCTGTTTCATTTTCTGTAGTGCAAACTTGAGCAAGTATGATAGCTGTTCAATGGTGAGCATTGTCATAGCTTTACTCTGCGTTTCTATGCATTCTGCTACAGTAATTTTCTACAAATTAAGATAACAAATATTTAATCAGAAAACATTTATTGATGACTGTTTTTCATGACTATTTTACATTAAAATGTCCCTTCATTATTCAAGTAGGTGGTAATAGCTATACCATGATAATACAACAGTGCTGATAGCGTTAACAAAACAAATATAACTTATTCCTCAGAAATTTCTTTTACTCAGTGTATAATATGAATATATTAGAAAACTTTAAAAAAAGACAAGAAAATTATATCCATTTTCTACTACATTATTATTAAAGTGAATAAGGAGTACTTCAATTCCCAAATTTGATTATGGAATTCTGATATGAATAATTGAGAAAATTATCTAGGCTAACCCAATACTCAAATCGGTATGTGGGATTTACTAATATTGAAATAATGAGACAATGTGCAGTTCTTTTCCCAAGAATCACTGAAAATGTATGCGTAAATGTTTACTTATTCCTCTCAAGAATAAGGGCCACTGTTCTGTAGGCCCTACAGAGCAATTTTTTATGCATTCTCATAGAGCTGATCTGCTCATTAACAGAGGGAGCACAAGTCAAATTAGCCAAACATTGCAGAATTAGAGGTACTTGACAAAGTGATCATTCTTTGCAATGTAGCTTCTCTCCAGATGGGAAAAAAAGGAAGCTGAAGATTCAGGGTTAGAAAACAAATGTTATCTAGATACCCAAGACAACAGAAGGGTCTTTGTACTACCCCTTCTACTATCTTTTCCAAGGTGCAATCACAATAACAGAAGTCCAAACAGAGTAAAAGAAAACTAATTCTGGTTCTGTGACAATTTTCCTCGAATCTCAAGAACAAGAGACACATACACAGGTCCTTATATCAAACTAACCTCACATTCTGGGCAAAACCAATCACCCTCTGGTTCCGCTGTCAGTTTCAGACACTTAGCATGATAAACCCGAGGACAGAGTTCACAGCAGAGGACTTGGCCTTCCCGATGACAAACCCAGCAATAGAAATCATTCCGTCCATCCTGTGGTACAACATCAACAGGGTCTGTGGTGAGTGGCTGCTTCATATAGTAAAACGGACCATGTCTTAGTTCTGACTGAAATGTAGGCAAGAAAGACAGGTTTGGTTTCAAAACAAATCTGTATTTTCAAATAAGTAATAAATAAATAACAATATTCACAACAAAAAACAAAAAGCAGTTTACAGAGCTCATTTAGCATTTGTGCAGGTACATTATCTCATTAAATGCATAATAGATATTTGTAAACAGGTTTACTTTCTACTGATATGCACACTATTGGCTCACATTGAATACAAGTTGGCGAGATAAGGGGAAACAAGGTTACAGTATGTAGGAGATATAATCCAGTAACAAGACTTGTAGATACCCTCATATTCAATACAGAGATGTGCCCTGAAGAGGTGACAGGTTACCCAATAGGGAGTAGTGCAAGCTAAGACTTGCAGTCTCCACAGCTTTGCCTATAGTAGGAATTGGCACTGTTGCTGAGAACTGTATGCACAAAAATTCCCTTAACTATAAATGAAAATAGTTCAGTGCTGACATAGGCCAGGATAAAATTATCATCAACGCATTTCAAAAAGCATGCCTAGTAGGGCCAAACTGACCCCAGGCTCCCTAAATGCACTTGTCCTTTGTCGATGAGCTGCTAACACTCCCTGGAAAATTGAAAAGAATATTCCATTAGGAATTATCCCACTGATGGCATTTAATTTTCTATTCTTTTCCATCTTCATTAATTATTAGGGATAATTTGAAAAAAGTTATCCTAATTTTACACAGAGTTGAACGTCAAACCATAAAACTGCGGCATCATAACTGGTTGCTCTGGACATGACTAATATCACAAAGACCATCAGTCTCCAACTCAGATTGTGATCTTGTTAGATTTCTAAAGCTACATAGCTGAATAGAGGACAAAGTAGGTGGTGCAGGAAGCAATAGTCTTCCCTCCATGTCATTCCTGCTTAAGCTGCTTTTTTTCCAGAAATGTAGACAAATCACTTTTAGCCTCTAAATATCCCACAGTACTTGGCAAGAGTAGGGGTTTTAACAATACTATCCTAGTCAAGTTCCAGTTTGGCTGATACTATGTTCACCCGAGATTTCAATTACATCTGGTAGTACTCATCTCTTTCTATTCTTAAGTGATATGCAGCACTGCTGTGCACTGCTAAACAGGTACTGTGTGTTTCCACCATAGAGATGGTGGAAGTGGCTCTCCCTGCTCGTATGCTTCTATATATAGTAACAACACATTAGAGGTTATGTATATGTAATACATATACTAGTAAAGACTTCTGAAATCATGTGGGATTAGAGGAATTAGCTATCAGTGTTGAAATTATAAAAAACTACAGATGTAGCTGTGAGAGTGAAAACCCCAAGTGCAAAAAGGAAAGCTGTAATTTGCACTGCTTAAACATACTCAGTACTTTAGCAAGGGTGCATGGGTGCAAATTTACAGTTTTTCCAGTGTACACTTGAGGTTTTCACCCATCCGGCTTCTCTGAGTACAGACCACGAGCAGCTGAAATCAGTGCAAATTCCCAGCATAATTTCAAATACCTTATGACTTCACTTGGGGAATAAGCAGCAGATAAATTTCCTAAGCAAAGATACTCTTTTCATAAAAACTTCCTTAGAAATCCACACCGGAGGAAGACATAAGAAAATGGCCATAACTGTTTCTAAATAGAAGAGTTTCAGTTTCCTAGAAGTCATGGACAACTAAGTGTTTGCATGATGGTGCTGTCGTCTTTTAAATGTTCATCACCTCACTTCCTTTGAGCCAGGCTGAGCAGCTGAGCTAACCAGTGACATTCATGGGGCTCAAAAAAAGAGCCCGAAGGACTGAAAGTGACAGATTCATTTGCCTAAAAAAAGACATCCTCACACTTGGTTTCTGACCACAGCAAAATGTTCTGATACATTAAAATTCAGCATTGAACAAAATAGTAACCCTACTCTCAAAAAACTTGTTTTCTCTATGAGTTGCAGCAGAAGTTCTCCATGCTCTCCCAGCTAGTCAAGTCAGGCTCAAGTAGTTAGTCTCTTGGTTTTAAAAGAGGCTTAGTGCCTTTAGTCTGTATTTATATTAAGTTAACATAAGCTGACTAATAAAATAGAAACTAAAGAAAACTACAGTAATATTTACAAATTGATATGGAGAAATCAATATGATGCTTTACCCAGTTGTGTGAAAAAGAGTTATTGCTGGTTAGGAAAATGCCTAGAAGGCTTATGTGATAATTGTCTAGTTAAGAACTCTAATTTTTCAACCTGTTTTATACATATTCTCTGACTCCATAACTCTTCGGCTACAGATTCATAGATTTCACGGCCAGAAGGGACCACTAGGATCATCTAGTGTGACCTCCTGTGAAACACAAGCCATAAAACTTTCCTAGCATGTATCTTTTAGAAAAATAGAATATTCCATATGTTTTATTCTAACACACATTTGCATCATGCAGAAAAGAACCACTTAACATTCAACATACTCTCAGCCTTCTTTGTAAATTATAAAGCAGCAAAAAAGGTATAGAACAAATTTCTACACTAGTCTTCCGATTACATTTAAGGGTTAATACGACAGGCAGTCAATTTACATGGTAAACAGTCCACTTTCAGAGTTGGTCAGCAATAAGGCCAACAGACTCACTACAAACCCCCAGTTTTGTCTGATCAAAAACACGAAAGAAATCAAGAATGCCCATTAATTTCAGGATGGCTTTTGGACTCAACTGCTTTAGAAAAATATTTCTCATTAGTTGCTTGCAGATAAATGTGAAGTGATTATTTGTCCTGAGAAAGTAAAAATTAAAAAATAAAGCATCTAATATTTAAAATGGAACTTAGGGCTGTCAAATGACTAAAAAAATTAATCATGATCAATCGCAAGATTAAAAAAAATAGCCCTGATTAATCGCAATTTTAAATCGCCCTGTTAAACAATAACAGAATACTATTTTTAGTATACTATTAAATATTTTTGTGTTTTCTCTATATTTTAAAATATATTGATTTCAATTACAACACAGAATACGAAGTGTGCAGTACTGATGATGGGTTCTGCTCGATAATTATTCAAATCAATGTGGGTCACTGCACGTTCATTTTCATCATGTGAGTCAGATGCCACAAACAAAAGGTTTACATTCTTTTTTGATGGTTAATGTTCTGTAGTTTCCACATTGGAGTTGCTCTTTTAAGCCTTCTAACAGCATGTTCCAAACCTCAGCCCTCTCAGATGTTGGAAGGCACTTGAGATTCTCAAACCTCCGGTTGAGTGCTGTAGCTATCTTTAGAAAGCTCATATTGCTACCTTCTTTGTGTTTTGTCAAATCTGCAGTGAAAGTGTTCTTAAATCAAACAACATATGTTGGGTCATCATCCAAGATTGCCCTAACACAAAATATATGGCAGAATCCACGTAAAATCACAGAGCAAGAGACATACAATTCTCCCCCAAGTTGTTCAGTAACAAATTTAATTAACGCTTTTTGTTTTTTTTTAAATGAGTGTCATCTGTATGGAAGCATGTTCCCTGGAATGGTGGTAGAAGCATGACGGGCAAACAAATGTTTAGCATATCTGGCACATAAATATCTTGCAACGCTGGCTACAACAGTGCCACCAGAATGCCTGTTTTCACTTTCAGGTGACACTTTAAATAAGAAGCAGGTAACATTATCTCCCACACATGTAAACAAACTTCTTTGTCTTAGCGATTCGCTAAACAAGAAGTAGGATTGAGTGGACTTATAGGCTCTGAAGTTTTACATTGTTTTGTTTTTGAGTGCAGTCATGTAAAAAATAAAGTTATATTTTTAAGTTACACTTTCACAATAAAGAGATTGAACTATAATACTAGTATGAGGTGAACTGAAAAATCCTATTTCTTTTATCTTTTTTACAGTCCAAATATTTGTGATGAAAACAGTATTCTGTGTTGTAAATGAAATCAATCTATTTGAAAATGTAGAAAAACATCCAAAAATATTTATAATAAATTTAAATTGGTATTCTCTTATTTTTTAACAATGGGATTAAAACTGTGATTAAGCATGACTAATTTTTTAATCTAGTTAATTTGTTTTCCATTAATTGCTTGATTTAACTGCGATTAACTGACAGCCCAGTTTTTCAGAGGGTGCTCAAATCAGCTTCTGAATTTGTCCAAGCAGGTCAGGTAAACTCTGAACAGTATTATATGGTGCACCTGTAATTTCACCTGGACATAGAAAATAAAAATACCCACAATGAGTATGACCCTTTGATCATCTGGTTTGATTTAGGCAATAGCCACTATCCAGTGATTCAGGGGAAATATTCCCCACCAAGTGCTTATAAAGCACATAGATACTTGTTAATGTTTGTAACAGGGGTAAGGGGGAGGGGAAATCCTTCTCAGACCTGAGTTTTGATTTTTCTAATACTATTTCCATATTAATGATGACAAACACTGTTATGAATAAAGTTCGTCCTTTTAAAAGATCTAGCTAAATTAATTAATATAATTTATAATATATTCTTCAATAATGTCTTTTGCTCAGAAGTCCACATGTTGGCAATATGCTAAGAAAAGTAGCATTTCATTTGATTTAGTTTAAATTTCCTATGTTTTGGCTTCACAGAGTGCCCCTTGTTTTCACAGATATTAGGGAAGACAAAGGCCTATTTAGCTATCTTGTCCATTCACCACAATCAGCTAATGGAGATATGCAGTTCAATATGAAACTGAGTAAAAAGGAGAAAGCTCCAGATCCATTCTCATTACATCCTTAATTATTTCATGTGCTACTATCACATTAAGACAATGAGTTCCATTACCTGCTCTTTATTGTTACTGTTCAATAAGCCAGGCTTCTTTTTCTTTTTAATAGGGCTCATAGATGCATCTTGTGGGGAGTGACCATTGGAAGAGTGTGGAGGGCTGGGAAACTTCCTCTTTTGTGCTGTGCGTTCGGCAGAGCCAGGATCTATAACAAATACAATAACACATTTAAAAAGTCATAATATACTTCCTGAAATGTTTGCTGAAAATGCATCCAATCAAGACCTACATAGCTCTGCAGTCTGCATTTCTTTACTGTTTCACTGTACTATTTCTCAATCTCTTTTCAACTAGTAGTTGATAAAACTGGTAGCTGGGACATAGCTATGCAATGCCCATACATGCTGTTAGAAAGCTCTCAGCTTACACTCAGGATTAAATTTAAAATAAACTTTTCTTGTTTTCATGAGTAATTCTGAAGCATACAGGATACAGTGATGAAGCGCAGCAGTGGACAGTTCTTTACTAGAGTTATACCTTAAGTTTAAGAAGTAAAATACAACAATATCGGTAATTCTTGATGGTAATAGGTCAAGTAACACAGTGGGAACTAGAGGCTATAAAGCTTAAGGAGGGAATATAGGAGCCACAAATTAATATGTGGTAAAGGAGCAATCCAGATTTTCTTCCGTTTATTTCAATAAACCTTTGACATTTTTGATCTAGGATAATTTCACTTGTCTCTTTGGTCCCTAAAATATATTATAAATATGCCCCCAAAAGGGTGATATTTGTACTTTTATGGTACATGTCATTTCAAGATCTCAAAACTTTTTCTAACATGAATTTTTAACATGACAAGATCTCTGTTGATCCCTGTATCCTGTGAAAAACAAGCAAAAATGTGAAGGGATTGGGAAGTGAGATTCAGCCCCAAAAAACATCTTGACCAGCCTTGCTTCAATGAACACCCATCAAGTCAGCCTTCTTTCTCCCATTAAAAAACAAACTAACCAACCACCAACAAATGAAGCCTCCAACCAGGATTTTAGGCATTATCTGTTCCCCACTGAAAAATTAGATAATAGGTTTGAGATCCTCAAAGGACCTATTATAAATTTTGAATTTAACAACGTTTTTATTCTTGGCCTCCATTTTTGTGTTTGATTAAGATCTTTAAGAGGAATTATTTATGGTCAAGAAAAGGTTAACCTCTACTTAAACTTCTCTTGTGATAAAGGACTGACAGCGAGTCAAAAGATACAGGAGGAAACAATATTTGAGTGTTTTTTATTTTTTTTCTTGTTACCAAATTGAATTGGTTTCTAATGAATATGGAAAGTTTGGCTGGATTACAAAGAATTTACTGCCATATTTTAGAAGGCACAATTAAATAATACCTGTAGTAGACAATCAGCTCTCACTGAATAAGTCTTGACAAACCAAAGGTGAATGCTAATTACGTAATAGGCTTAATTTAACACCTGCTTAAATTTTCCTTAAACTTTTTAAATGAACAAACAGAGCACTAAAAGTTTGAAACAAAACAGATTAAAAAAAAAGATCAGGGGACTTTTCCAATAGGTCTCTTCAGTCACTTCCCCCTTCAAACAAATGCCTGCCAAACTGAGGCTGGTCTACACTTAAAAATTAGATTGACTGACTACGTAGCTCAGGGCTGTGAAAAACGTTGTGTCCGCATTACTGTGGTTAGATTGACCTAACCCAGGAGTTCTCAAACTGGGGGTCAGGACTCTCAGGGGGTGGTAAAATTATTATATGGTGGGGGTCGCAAGCTATCAGCCTCCACTCCAAGCTCTGCTTTGCCTCCAGCATTAATAATGGTGTTAAGTATATAAAAAGGTGTTTTTAATTTATAAAGGGGGGCGCACTCAGAGGTTTGCTGTGTGAAAGGGGTCACCAGTACAAAAGTTTGAGAACCACTGACCTAACCCCTGGTGTAGATGCGAGAAGGTCGAAGGAAGAATTCTTCCATTGACCTAGGTACCACCTCTCAGAGAGGTAGATTAACTGCATCAACAGAAAAACTTAGGAAGGGTCTACATTATGCACCACAACTGTGCCTCCTTAGAGGCTGTAGTGTGGACATGGCCTAACACTAACCATTTCTAACATGAAGCAATTTTGCTGATTTACAAAACATCCCAAAAGATGTAGCACTCTTAACTAAGCTGTATTGTGAGACCTGTTTAGATCCAGAGAGCAGCAAGAGTTACACAGATTCATATGAACTTGCGCATCACTCCATAATGTTCATACTGAAGTGATAGGACAAAATGAACTCTATAGTAACATTTACTGTCATCAGTAAGTCCATCCATCTTCTTCCTGCATCACATATGTGCACACACACAACCCTCCTTTAACATCCACCACAGTAGGGCCTGGTCTATTCTTAAAAAAGTTTTGCTATATTTAAAAAATATTTTTGCCAGTATAAGCCTAAACTCCATTGTGAAGATTTGCCACTATAGCTAGTGTAAACAAGGGTATGTGTTGCAGCCACTATCCTTGCTCTGGTGCAGCACGTGTAGACTAGAGGATTTGCACTGATGAACTTACAGCAGTGTAAAAATGCCTCATAGAGACATTAAGGCCTAAGTTTGATACTGGGAATTAAATCTTGGTCTGCCACAACGGTGCAGATCGCTGTCAAAAGACTAACGTATGTTTGCGCATTTAATTTTATAAATGTCATTGACAGAGATGGTGCGTTTTATACAGCCATCAGCAATCAGACTAGATAGAAAAGGTAGAATGGTGTCCAACCAGCTACAAAAGTCATGTGCCCCAGACAGTTACAGACAGTTGCTCATGTAACCGAACATTCTTGGCCACTAGCCCAGTCAAAAATACGTGCAGAATCTTCACACAGCTGCTGGTCTCAGGAAACCAACAGCTTGAGAAAATAAATACTCAGAGGCTGAAGCAATTAAGTTTGCTCATTGTGCAAGTTCAGGAAATGCTCCAGCAAGGATTGTACTGCCAGTACAAAGTAAGTCTATGATATTGGAAAGTATTTGGAGAATGCAGGCCAATCACAGGCTTGGAGAAGAATATAAATTATGGAAAAGAGAAACTTTCGGCTAAGAAGGTGCTTGTGCTAGCCCAAACCTATTTATGAAAATACCAACAGAATCTACCCCAATTAGCAATGAACTCTTCTCAGCTGCGGTCAATCATACAATAGTAATTATGATAGGCTGATCAACTGAGAACGAAGACGATGGTGGCAGTTAAATGTTGGAACTTCCAGTAAAATATTTTAAATATGTCTTCTAATGTTAGAAGCAGTACAGCAGAAAGTGATTATCTGGAATTTTCTAGACAGGGCAGTTATTTTCCAGGACATGTACAGCGCTGTATGGCATCTCCCAGGAGGCCCACAAGCACTGTAGCACATGTCTAGCCAGTGATTTTCAATCAACAATATGATGAAATAAAGTAACAATTTAAAATAAAACCACTGCACACATAAACAAGAAAATCAGATGGAGGAAGGTACAACCAAGAAAAGGCACTTTCAGAGGACTATTCATCCGAGGACCTAACTACCTGAGACAGTTGCCCTGATTTAATTGAAGATATTATTTTAAACTAGTTCAAAAGGCTGTGAAATCACTTTTGATTTAAGAGTGGTTTATTTTGGTTTAGTTTAAATACATTCCTAGTCCATTTAAACAAAAACCTAAATAAATCTGGTTTAAACTGACTAAGAATAGTGTTAAGATAATTCTTAATCAGCAAAATAAGAATGACCACACAACGGTTTGCATTGGTTTAACTAAACTGTTTTAAAAATCAATTTAATTTAAACCAGTGCAACTTTCTTGTGTAGACAATACCTGAGAATATTCTTTAGTGAATACGGAGAAGTGTCTTGCAGCATAGGCACTGACTCCATAGGTGCTCCAGCCCTGGAGAACCCACTGGCAGCCCCCCATCAGCTCCCCCCGTATCCTTTGCAGTGCCTCCCGGCAGGCCCCACAGATCACTGTCTCCCTCTCTTTCTCCCCCCGATCCTGCCCGCAGTGAACAGCTGTTTCGTGGTCTACAGGAGACTGGGGGGCGTGAGGAGCGAGAACACAGGGTACTTGGGCAGAAGAGGAGAGGTGAAGGTGGGGTGTTGGGGGGAGGGTTGAGGGCGGGACCTGGAGCAGAGACGTGAGTTGAGAACCTCTCGGTACTTTGGAAAGTCAGCGCCTCTGCCCTGTAGAAACATTAATGATATCTCACAACCATCATATAAGGTACATAAGGGCTGTATTGTAATTTTCATCTGACAATGAAAAAATGGAGGCAAGGAGGAACTTGCCTGAGTCAACTGAGCAAGTCAGAATCAGGAACAGACAGGGCGCCTCTAAGTAGTAAACACAGTCCCACCACATATATATCAACATAATTTAGAGCAACTGATTGCCACTGAAACAAAACTGAGGTCTATGTAGAAACTGTTTATAGGCAGAGCTGATGGTGACACCTATAGTTAAGGCTGCCTGAGACCTACCACAAAAAGTGCTTGTTTTCAGTTGCTTACAATTTTGTCAAACTTTAATAATTTATTCTGAAATGTTACATGCTATGTGTCAACTTCACCCTGAGTGTTTTTGAATAGTTTTAACAAAACCAAATTCAAGAACAAAATTGTAGGGATACTGAGTTTGGGGAGGGAGGGAAAAGATGGGGAGAAAAAACACAGGAATCGGGGAAGATGGGTAGAGTTGGGACAGGCTGAGGAAAACAAGATATAGAAGGAGTTGGGTTTGGGGAAGGCCAAGAGACAGGGGCAGAAGGTTCTGAAACCTCTAGAGCACATTCCCCTCCAGAACCTGGAATGGAATCCAGGATTCTGGAGTCTCTACAGTCCTCTGATGTAAAACTCACTGGCCAAATATGTTTCATTCCCTACTGGCCCAGATAGACACTAACAGCTTATTACTGCTACCAGTCAGTCCATTAGTTCAAGTAGCAGAGATCTGTGCTGTGGATCTAAAGGTCCCAACCTAGCTGATGATACACATGGGAATCAGTATGGTTCCACATTATAAAACTTATGCTTTTTCAGTTTGCTGATTTGAAAATTTAGAAGATGGCA
Organism: Gopherus evgoodei; assembly: GCF_007399415.2. NCBI lineage: Eukaryota > Metazoa > Chordata > Testudines > Testudinidae > Gopherus > Gopherus evgoodei. The sequence goes on along the minus strand of NC_044335.1, from coordinate 19,168,838 downwards.
TTTTAACAAAACATGTGAACAGTATGGTTGCAAAGTCAAACACTCAAACATTCCCAAATGTCAGAATTAAGAATGCCTGTGCATATGCATTATGATACAGTCTTTAGCTGCATAATCACATACTATTTTTTCCACAGGACCTATGCTTCATTCATTCAGTGCACAGGATAGATGGACCGTGCTCAGCGGATGACTCAGGGGTGTATTGTGAAGGAAGCTGTAGTCTGTAGAACCCCCTACCTTATTTGTTGATGAAACTGAAAGATTTACAGTGCATGAGACAAGGTACTGCAGATGGAGAAAGGACGGTCTCAAGTTTGAGGCATTTTAATATGCTGGAGACCAGGATTCTATCCCTGCCTCTCCCACAAAGTTCCTGTCATGCTGGACAAACCACTTGAACCAAACTTTTCATGTGGTTCTCAAGCCATTTACCAGTGTGGGCCACATATGCAGCTCTTTATGTGTTCTGTGGGCCACATCCATACAATATATATACACTACACATATATATGGCCATAAAGATGTCTTATGGGCCACAGCTGTATGCGGCCCGCAGGTTGAGGACTACTGAGAAAGAGGGTTTATATTACACACAGTTTAAAAACCCCAACTTTTTCCTAGTGGATGCACCACAGAGTTGCACCACTTTAACTTAAGATGTGATTTTGAAATGATTTACTTAAACTAGTGCAAAAGACTGGATGGACATTCTTATTTTCCTTTAAACCTGGCTTATTTGGATTTAGTTTAGGTCTTGTCTACACTGAAAAGTTTACCACTTCAATTATGTCAGCATAGTAAAAACAGTAAAATCTCTCTAGTATAGGCACAGTTATACTGGTATAAAAGTATTTATATCAGTATAGCTTATTCTGGTTCAGAGAAGCAAAATAAGCTATACTGTTTTATATAGGTATAACTGTGTCTCTGCTTTTAAAAGCATAGCTTTTTTCACAAAAAATATTATATCCGTACCAAACTTAGCTCTGCCTATAAAACCTGTAAAGGTAGACTGAGCTTTATTGTTTAGGAATATGTTTAAACTAACCTGAAATAAGCAACTCTTAAACTGAAATAAAAGTGTCCACACAGGTTTCACTGGTTTAACTAAACCATTCTAATTACATTGGTACAAGTGTATAAGCAGACATGGCCTCAGCTAATGTCAGTGAGATGGGCAGCAAGCAGGTTAGGAAAAGCAAGGACAAGTTGATTTGATTACGTTTCATGATTTTCTAAACTATTCCTAGAAAAAGATCAAGAGGAAAAAAAGAGTTCCAAAGTCTGAAGCTGACTGAACTCCAGACTATTATTAAACAACTATCCTTTTTTAAAATGGGGCTGGAAGGAAGAATGCCATTTTTATAAATTAAATTAGAACACTAGGAACAAAAAGGAACCGTGTTATGACCTATAATCTAACCAAGTATACTAAACTTTCTATACTTGAATGGGGAATCCCAGTCTTCTAAATTCTAGGCATCTCTATCTTCCCTCCACTTTAAATCCACCACTGATCATATGAAATGTAAGAACAAAAGTGACAACATCCACCCTAATTATAAAACAAAAATGGTTTACCCCTAGAAGGAACTCAGAAGTAGAAAGACATGTTTGCCCAATAATAAATTATTTTCACACTTCTAAGTAGGATATTACAAAAGATAGAAAGTAAAAAATTGAGTATGAAATTTCCCTCCTCCTACTTTCCCTTCTCCCCCCTCTACAAAAAGTTTGTGAGTACCTATTTAAAAAAGGAAAACAGAGGAAGAGAAGAATAAACAAATAACAAAGCACAATAAAGATAATGGATTCCAAGAAGGCAGACTTCAGCAAACTCAGGGAGTTGGTAGGTAAGATCCCATGGGAAACAAGTCTAAGGGGAAAAACAGTTCAAGAGAGTTGGTAGTTTTTCAAAAACACATTATTATGGGCACAAGAGCAAACTCTCCCACTGTGCAGGAAAGACAGGAAGTATGGCAAGAGACCACCCTGGCTTAACCAGGAGATCTTCAATTATCTGAAACTCAAAAAAGAATCCTACAAAAAGTCTAAACTAGGTCAAATTACAAAGGATGAATATGAATAAACAATCCAAGCATGTAGGGACAAAATTAGAAAGGCCAAGGCACAAACAAGATTAAACTAGATAGACATATAAAGGGTAACAGAAAATGTAGAAACGGCAGAAGTGCTAAAAGACTTTTTTGTTTCAGTTTTCACCAAAAAGTTTAGTAGCAATTGGACACCTAACAATGAATGCCAATGAAAACGAGGTAGGATCAGGGGCTAAGACAGGGAAAGAAGAAGTTAGAAATTAGATAAGTTAGAGTCTTCAAGTCACCAGGGCCTGATGAAATACATCTTAGAATACTCAAGGAGTTGACTGGGGAGATATCTGAGCCATTAGTGATTATCTTTTAAAAGTCATGTAAAACCCATGAGATTCCACGGGGCAAATATAGTGCTAATTTGTAAAAAGGGGAATAAGGACAACCTGAGGAATTACAGACCATCAGTTTAACTTCAGTACCCGGAAAGATAGTGGAGCAAATAATTAATCAATCAATTTGCGGACACCTAGGAGATGAAAAGATGATAAGTAACAGTAAGCAACCAAACTAATAGTTTTCCTTGACAGAGTAACAAGCCTTTTGGGGGGAGAAAGGGACAGTAGATGTGGTATATCTTGACTTTAGTAAGGCTTTTGATACTGTCTTACATGACCTTCTCATAAACAAACTAGGGAAATGCAACCTAGATAGAGCTACTATAAGATGAGTGCATGACTGGTTGGAAAACCGTTCCCAGAGAGTAGTTATCGGTGGTTCACCATCAAGCTGGAAGGGCATATCGAGTGGGATCCCACAGGGATCAGTTCTGGGGCCAGTTCTGTTCAATATCTTCATTAATGACTTAGATAACGGCATAGAGAGTACACTTATAAAGTGGATAATACCAAGCTGGGAAGGGTTGCAAGTGCTTTGGAGGATCAGATTAAAATTCAAAGTGATCTGGACAAACTGGAGAAATGGTCTGAAGTAAATAGGATGAAATTCAATAAGGACAAATGCAAAGTATTCCACTTAGGAAGGATCAATCACTTGCACACATACAAAACGGGAAATGACTCCCTAGGAAGAAGTACTGCGGAAAGGGATCTGGGGTCAGTAGTGGAACACAAGCTAATTATGAGTCCACAGTGTAACATTGCTGCAAAAAAAAATCAAACAAACAGAATTCTGGGATGTATTAGCAGGAGTATTGTTAGCAAGACACGAGATCTACTATGTGCGCCTCAACGGGAATACTGTGTCTAGTTCTGGCGTCACATTTCAGAAAAAGATGTGGACAAACTGGGTACAGTCCAGAGAAAAACAACAAAAATAATGAAAGATCTAGAAAACACGACCTGTGAGGGAAGATTGAAAAAAAATGGGTTTGTTTTGTCTGGAGAAGAGAAGACTGAGATGGGACATATAACAGTTTTCAAGAACATAACAGGTTGTTACATGGAGACAGAAAAATCGTTCCCTTTAACCTGATGCTATAACAAGAAGCAAAAGGGTGGTTTAGCTTGGACATTAGGAAAACTTCCTAACTGTCAGGGTAGTTAAGCACTGAAATAAACTGCCTAGGGAGGCTGTGAAATCTTCGTCATTGGGAATTTTTAAGAGCAGGTTAGACAAACACCTGTCAGGGATGGTCTAGAAAATATTTAGTCTGGCTTTGGGTGCAGAGGACTAAACAAGTAACAGATTTGGATATCAGAAATAGGGGACCTCCCAGTTATACTAACTGCAATATCCAAACAAAATATACATCACAGCTTTATGATGTTTATTTCCCTTTTATTTTAACCCCAATATCTGTTGTAACACACCATGCCTAGTTATTCCCAAATATGAGGTGAACAAAACGGTGTAAGCCTTAACCAGAGTCTGTCTCCAAACACCTCAAATTTTGAAGCATTTTGAAATCTAAATCAAAATTCTGCCAATTAACCCAGTTATAAACATTAGAGCCCTGTCTATATTAGCGACATTTTCACTGAAGTAAACCACTCTTGTGTAAAGCCTCTTTACACAAGTGAAGCACATCTACATTAGGAGTTTGCAACAGTACGTAGTTACACAGGTAAAAAATTCTCTAATATACGTTTTAGGAAGCTTAAAATATGCAGTGTTTCCCAGCTTCTTTCACTACATGAGGGATCAGCTATATGCCCAGCCGCTGCTGATGCTTAGAAACCCGAGGCTGACTTTATGTGGACTTACTGCCCCAAGCCATTTTTGAAGTTCTCCTTCTGGTTAATAAGGCTTGGTCTATACTTAAAAAAGTTATGTTGGCATAGCTACGTTGATCAGGGGTTTGAAAAAAACAAACAAACAAAAAACACAACCTGGACCAATGTACTTTTACAGATAAAAACCCCAATGTACACATAGCTATGTCACTGGAAAAGGGCTTTTGTTGATTTAGCTAATACTGTCTGGGAAGGTGGTGTTTCTACACTGGCAGAAAAACTCCTGCTGTTGGTGTAGGCTGCATCTAAGCCGAGGGGCGGGGGAAGGGGCTATTTGCACAGCTATGTTGACATAGCTATGCCAGCACAGGCTGTAGTGTAGATAAATCTTACCTTAGGCCTTTTCTACATTGCCACTTTACAGCGCAGCAACTTTCTCGCTCAGGGGTGTGAAAAAAACAGCCCCCTGAATGATGTAAGTTTCAGCTCTATAAAGTGGCAGTGTAGACAGCGCACCAGTGCTGGTAGTCATGCTCCCAGCGCTGGTAGCTACTCCCCTCGTGGGGGTTGTTTTTTTACAGCGCTGATGCTGTGACTACATAGCCATGTTAAAGTGCTGCCGTGGCAGCATTTTAGCATTGGTAGTGAAGACATACCCTTAGCCCACGTCCAGACTACCCCGCCGTATCGGCGGGTTAAAATCGATTGCTCGGGGATCGATATATCGCGTCTAGTCTAGACACGATATATCGATCCCCGAGCGCGCTTACATCGATTCCAGAACTCCATCAACCCAAACGGAGTTCCGGAATTGACACGGAGAGCCGCGGACATCGATCCCGTGCCGTCTGGACGAGTGAGTAATTCGATCTTAGATATTCGACTTCAGCTACGTTATTCATGTAGCTGAAGTTGCGTATCTAAGATCGATTTTCCTCCCCTAGTCTGGACGAGGCCTTAGTGACAAGGCCTCTCCATGGGGGATAGCAGCCCCAGGCTGCAGGTATTTTCACTCTTGCTGCTGCATTCTCAGGGGTGAGAATTTCATTATCTCTTTGTGATTAAGTACTTGGTATCACTGTATGAACAGTACATACACAATGTACTGCTAAGCAACAGTCACAAAATGTATCCTCTGTTCTCGAAATTCTGTTTCACGAGTTACTTCCACATTCAAAATACTTACAGAGGTTTATTGCTATCTCCCAAATGTGAAAACAGCCCCCTAAGACTAAAGCCTTCAACATAAATCTGAGCAAAGAACAAGCTGAACAGGCTAGAATACTTATAATAAAACGGGAACGTCTTACTGTTCTACATGAAGACAGCTGCATTTTTTTACTTTTATGTACCTAATATATACAATTTTATAATGATCAAGAGGATAATTCAGTTACCTCACAGAAATCAAATGTGTTTTAGAGAAAGAATGGTCCAATGGTTAAGGGACTAGCCCAATACTTGGGAGACCTGGGAGACTTCCTTGGGCAAGTTACTTAGGACCTGATTTTAAAGGTATTTGGGGACTGCTATGCTTGAGCCTCAATGGGATTTTGCCTCCCAAGTGCCTAAATCCCTTAAAAAATATATTTAGGCTCCTAAATCAGTTAGGCACTTCAATGCTGAACAAAACTACATCTAAATATCTTTACAAATATTGGCCCAGTCTCTCTGTGTCTGAGTTCCCCACTGGTGAAATGGGAATAGCAGCACTGCCCTACACAAGGGTACTGTGAGGACAAATACATTAAAGATTGTGAGGTGCTCAGATACTATGGTGATGGGGATCACAAAGAGAATCTCAGTTACTGATATGCTGCCATTTTATGTACTGAATGAATTTAAGAGTGGACAGTTCTGCCAGACTTAAAGGTGAAACCAAATTTTGACCTATTTGCTGGTCATGTAATTGTTCGTGTGAGAAAGCGTGAGAAAGGTTGTTGAAGGATCAGTTTTCTCTCCCAACTGCTTTTTAAAACAGGAAATTCAGGTTTGGTCACCTGAAAGAATCTCTAGTTGCCAGAGAACCAGTGAAATTAAATCGCCAACAAGAGAATGAAAGCAGAGCAACTGAGAGGGAAAGAGAGTCAGAATGGGAAGTGGGAATGAAAACGACTAATTTGGCAAGTTTTAGACTTTTTTTCTAGACACTTGTAATTATACTGATTTTCACACACACACACAGAAACAAAAACTACAGGGGAGTAGTAGTTAGTGCTACTTCAGAAAACTAATTCATAAATTAGTTATCTGACTAAATAAATCAATTCTTCCAATTCTCAGATCATTTCCATTCTTCTCTGAATTTCATCTAATTTTGAGTGTGCTCTCATCAGTGAAAGATGCTATCTTAAGAATCCTGGACATGGAAGCCCTCTGTCCACAAAACAAACACAGTATAAGTAGCACTAACTCAAGCTCCCTACTGCTTCATGCTAACACTGAGAGAACCTCTTACAGGTAAAGAGGTAGTTCAGGTTGTATGCGCATTTAATCCTCTAAATGTTGAATTAGTAGGAATCAGAAGAGCTCATTTTGCCTTTGTAAAATACAAAGTGTGTCGTGTCGTGAGTCTAGTTCCTTGGATTTTTCACAAACACTTGCCATGCTTGTGAATACATAAAGTACCATATAATCCAAAATCTCGTGTATTCCTATGCTTTTGTGAAGAAAGACAAAGGAGGCTAGTAGTTAGTTATAAGGGTCTCTTCAATTTAGGCCATGGTTGTCACAGGTCTGGCCTGATGCTGGGCAATGGTTTTGATCCTTGAGGAGCCATTCAGCTGTTGTAATAAAGCCTCACGCTTAACTAGCACAGTCCTTCCTATAAGGAACAGAGCACAAACTTCATTCAGATGGCCAAGCAGTGTAGGGACCTAGATGATGCTAGAGCTTGTGGATTCAAATCCTCATGTGGCTGGGTTCAAAAGGTAATTTTCTTGCCAGATTATAACAACTTTATTGAGATCCCCTTGTATTTTGCAGTGGAAGAATAAGAGTCAAGATCTCTCAGCATCCTGGACCTTACTGCTTATTTAAAAACACTTATCTTGATGATATTACATTTCCCCACACTAAATTACTGACAGAGTTTAACTCCTTTACTACTTAAGACTACTTGCAGAGGCTGAGGTTTCTGAATAAACAGAACTAAATGTTATAATGAACTGCTCAAAGAAAGACACCTATGTATTTGTTACTCCTGAGGGCACTCTGCGCCAAAAATTTAAAAATTCTGCACACAATATTTTTAAATTCTGCAAACTTTATTTGTCAAATAAATGCAGATGCTCCAGCATGGCATTAGGGAGCACAGGCCACTGGCTGCACAGAGGTGAGAGACGGTTGTGCAGCTCCCATCCCAGGACATCGACTCAGCAGTGAGGTTGTATCCAACCGTGACACAGTGCAAGGACCAGGCCTGCCCCAGAAATACCACAGGGCCCTGCCTCTCCATACCAGGTACAAATGGGGAGGGGCTTAGTGTGGGGGGATCCAAGCGTGGGTTGAGAAGGTTCTGTGTGGGCCAATGTGTGTGTGGGTGGCTCAGTGGAGGATCCGGATGTGGGCGGAGGGGAGAATCTGGATGCACAGGGGCTTGTTGGGGGGTTCTGGGTGCAACAGTAATGGAACTCTGCAGGGGGTCCAGGTGAAAGTCGCTGGGGTTCAGCAGAGGATGGGGAAGGGTCTGGGGGGGGCTCAGTAGGGGGTCCAGATGCTGGGGGAGGGGGCTTAGTGGAGTGGCGACCCAGATACAGCTGGCTGGGGCTCCGTGGGGTGGGGATCTGGGTGCAGGTGGCTCGTTGGGGTGGTGCAGGAGGTGTGGGATTCTGAGTGCAAGGAGGTGTGAGGCTCAGTGGGAGGGTCTGACTATGAGAGGGTCTGGATACATGGGAGCTGGGTGAGGGGGAGCAGCTCCCTGCCCAGGGATCCCCCCCTGCAGCTGAGAAATGATGGGTACAGAGAGTGGGTGGGGGGAGTCTGCAGAGCTTCCTGCACCTGGGGGAGAAATCTGGGGGTAGGTCTGATCCAGCCCCAGATGCCATGCAGGGGAAGAGGAAGTCCCGTCCTCCCCAGCCCAGCCAGGACTAGCAGCTGATACTGGCACAGGGTAGGAGCCACTAGCCAGGTCTTCCCCAGTACTGCCCTCTGCCGGCTGCCCTGAGCACCTGAAACAAACTGTTGGGCAGGGTCGCATGACTGCTCTTGTGGCTTCCTTTTGCTTCCCCATCAGAAAGCCACAGAAGCAAAGAAATCTGCCGGGGACAAAAATTCTGCACATGAGCAGTGGCGCAGAATCCCCCCAGGAATAATTTGTGGAGTGTTTTCTCATCTCAATTATCTTGTCTGTCTACATAGTTTTTGTGCCCATCACTATAATATCTGGAAGCTGAGTCTTAGATTGCTTCTATCCTTTGCTAAGTAGCCTGAAAAAAGCACTACAGACCCTTCAAAATGCAAGGAAATCTTGTCCAGTTAGGCAACACTTTTTAAATTAGCCAATACTGCCAAGAACTACTGATTTGATATCACTAGTTTCCATTTCACACAAAAACTCTTTGTTACAAAGAGAAAATGTGTTCTACAAAAAGTTGAAATAACATTTTAAAATTCATATACTACAAATATCCATTAAGTTCTCACCAAAAGATGTGTTTGGTTTCCTGATAAAGTTTTCTGCTATTAATATTTAGCAATAATAGATGGGTAATTATACCCTCTTAACTAGAGCTTCCACTGCAAACATCAGTTACTTTAGTCTTCTACATAAAAGTAGTATTACTGATCAAAGGTATTTTTGTTTAAATATAACAGTTATAATACATTTTATGTCTCCACCCAGGACAGGAGGGTCTGCGATTCTCTACAGCTGCCCGTGCGGCTTCTACCATGGCTGGGCTGCAGTCCCTCAGCTGGAACTGGGTCCAGGTAAGAGCTGTGTGTGAGTAGCTTTGGGGAGTCGGGGATCCTCCTGCCCTGGGTGGTTATGGGGGGTGGCCCATGGGCTGCTCTTGACCCCTCCCAAATCCTGGACAGGTGGACGGTCCACTGCACAGGCGCCAACTTTCCTTGGAGCCGGTGGGAGCTCATGCTCCCCTGGCTCAACTCCGTCACTCCCTGACCCTATTGGACCCCTCCCCAAATCCATGCTCTGGCCTCACCTCTTCCCTGAGCACACTGCATTCTCCCTCTTCCAGCTCTTTCACACAGCACAAGTGCTGGGAGAGAGGTGGGAGAAGCAAGACATGACAGCACGCTCAAGGGAGGAGGGCAGGAGGCAAAGGTGAGCGGGGGGGAGGGAGCTGCCAATGGGTGCAGAGCACCCACCAATTTTTCCCAGGGGATTCTCCAGCCCCAGAGCACCCATGGAATCAGTGCCTATGGTCCTCAGTGACCCACAACTGCCTGGGCTCCCCTGGCCTGACTCCAGCAGCCAACCGGGCCAGGGGTGGGTGGCCAGCCAGGGCCTTCAGGAAGAAGAGGAGAGGAAGGGGGTGGGGCCTCTGTGGAAAAGTGGAAGGGCCCTGGCCCCATTATTCTCCATCTCTCCACTGCTTCACACTTATCTGTTCCCCACCTCCTCCTCCAGCTCACCTCCTCACACTAGTCAAGACAAAACAGTCATACTTTAGAACCAAAACTTGACCAGGTTAGCACATTCAAAAGTACAACTGGTTTGTCTTTTAGGTCATGTCCACACTAGCACTTATGTCGGCAAAACTTCTGTTGCTCAGAGGTGTGAAAAAACACCCCTGAGTGACATAACTTTTGTCAGCTTAAGTGTTTGTGGGCACAGCGCTATGTCGAAGGGGCACGCTCTCCCACCGACATTCATTGAGATGATTTTATTATGTCAACAGGAGAGCTATCATCTGTTGGCATAACGTAGCTATATCACCGTAAGCTTGTAATTGTACACATGGCCTAAGAGGATTTTACTGAGATAGGGCTAGGAAACATATCTAGTCTGGGATTTAAAGGAGTGATGTCATATCAAGGTCACAGGATTTGTCTATGCAGAAAAGTAAACTTGAATGTAGGTAGGGAGTGAATTTAAACAAAAGGTCAGAGGATTTGTCTAGGCAGGAAAGTAAATTTGAATGTAGGTAGGGAGTGAATTTAAACAGAAAAACTATTCTTGATTAATTCCCTATGTGGGCATTCTTATTCTGAAATAGTTTTACTAGTCTTAACCAGGAATAGCTATTCCAGATTAACTCCTCATGTAGAGGAACCCTTAAACCAGTGTAAAAGGCTGTATGGACACTCTTATTTTGGTTTAAACTAGTTTTATTTCAGTTTAGCGTAAACTGATTTAGGGTATGTCTTCACTAGCAGCGCTTTAATGTGGCCGTGTAGTTGTGGCACCAGTGCTGGAAGAGGGCTCTCCCAGTACTGTAAAAAAACCACCCCCACGAAGGGAGTGGCTCCCATCACTGGTGCACTCTCTACACTGTTACTTTACAGCGCTGAAACTTGCAGCACTCAGACGGGTGTTTTTACACACCCAAGTGAGAAAGCTGCAGCACTATAAAGTGGCAGTGTAGACAAGGCCTTAGATTATGCTAAATCAAAATAAACCATTCTTAGGCAGGTCTAAACTACCAGTGCTTTACCAATCAGGGGCGTGTGCAGGAATTTAAACTTGACCCCTTTTGGTGGGGGCACAGAAGCTCCCTGTTCCTCCTCCCCAGCCAGGAAGGAGCTCAGTCTTCTCTCCCTCCATCCCCAACCCCAGCAGGAGTTCAGTCTACCCTCCCTCCATCCGGCCCCAACCCTGGCAGGAGCTCATCGCTCGATCTTCCTTGTCTCCACGGCCCTAGGGGCAGAGAAGCTCTATGCCCCCGCTTGCCCACGTCCCTGTTGCAAATACAGGTATACCTGCATAGTATACCAGCAAAGCTCTCCTAGCATGGATGCGCTTTATACCAGAAAAACTGTCTGATAAAGTAGACCTTGTTTATGCTACAGAGTTTTGTCGACACAAGTTATGCTGACATACAGCCACTGCTGTAATTAAACCATTGTACTGATGCAGCTGGCTGTAAAATTGCTCATGCAGACACTCCCTGCCAATGGGAGAGAGGTCTCCCATCGACATAATTAAACTACCTCCAACGAGTGGCCGTAGCTCTGTTGGAGGGAAAGCATCTCCTGCCAACACAGCACTGTCCACACTGGCGCTTCTATCGGTGTAACTTATGTGGCTCAAAGGGGTGGTTTTTTCCACACCCCTGAGCAAAGTTAAGTTATAACCACAAAAGTACTAGGGACATGGCCTAACTGCCACCAAGGGAAATTGACCAGCATAGCTATAATGGAATAACAGTTGGTCAATCTCCCAATTTAGACTAGCGCTAAAACATAAAGCCAAATTCTCTATAAGATTAACATCAGAACAGTAGAAAATAATAGGTAGAGAAAATAAGCCAAAAACAAACAAGAATACGCAGCAGTTTTAGAATCTCATCACAATTTTTGCTGCTTTCTACAAATGTGAAGTGTTTTTTAATTTAGTCATCTTTCCTATTGTGAAAATACAGCTGCCACGTGAAATGACAAAGAAACCAATCTCCAACCAAATACTGGGAAGTGGGAACTTGCCACCCTCTCACCCCATTCATTGTAATGAGGTATGACCAGCAGAGACTAACAATTTAAATGTTAATATTATGAAGCAGTAGATATTTCTGCTGGCTATTTTTTACTTTGATTTTAATTTTTTCTTTTTAAATGCAGCAAGACAAGGCCAATTCAACATTAAAATTCTGCAGTTAAATTATTAAAAAGTCATGGAATGAAAAAGGTTAACTTATCAGCAGTCTCATGGTTTCTTCACAGGCTATGTCTTCACTGGCAAAAAGGTGTATTTTTACAGCAAGATAAATAATGTATATTAGTTCTCTCATTGTAAAAAACCACACCAGAAGAGACAGCCACAAAGGGCTTGATTACACACAGAAGGTACAGTTTAACTTCAACTGGTTCATAAACTACTTTAGTTAAGCAGAGGCAAATCTCTGTGTGGACACTCCTAATACTTTGTCTTGCACCAAATTTATCTTATCCTACAGGTGATAACTGTTCACAAAAGCCTGTTCAGTTCAGCCTCACTTGTGTTAACAACACTGGGAATCCTAGTGAAGACAGGGCATTGACTCTGGCCACTGTTTTAAGTGCTACAGACCTGATCTCAGCAGGGTTAGATGACAGTGCTTAAAAAGTGGGCACTCCATATACACCAGGGCCAGGTTTTTTTTAAAAGGTACATTATTTAGGTCCTGAACTTAAAAATCCTGGCCCTACAGCTCTCCAAAAGCTGAACTGTTAGCAGCAATGAAAAGAAACAAAAATTAGGAAAATTCGCTAGTGAAGACCAGACCTAACACTACCATTATCTCAGGTGTAGAATCATGTTGCCTCATCCAAACTCCCAATTTTATATTATATATATATATTATATAAAATAAAAAAATTAAAAAAAACCATGGATGGCCTGAGACAGGGTTTCAAAATCCAGTTCAAAATCCATAGGGCAGTCAGATACTACAGGGATGGAGATTTTCAGTTCTCCAGAATTCTGCAGCCTGCCCTGGCTTCCTGTCAGGATAACCAATGCATATTGTAGAGATTCTTTAAATTATTCATGCTCATTAGACCAATTTTTGTAGAAAGGGCAAATTTCATGTTCCCTGTTTATTTTTAGTGAAGTTATGATTAAGCATTTGTGGGACATGCTGATATCTTTTCTTTTTTAATCCCTTTTTGCCATTCCAAATTTAAGATGACTTCCAAGGGAAACCAGGCTTGGTGAGCAGGGAAGATCACAAGAAGCTGACACATCTTGAGAGTCTGGATCAAATTTTGATTACTGGAAGATCATAAGTCAAAAGGAAATTGATGTTCTCAGACACAATGTATTCAGAATATTATACCTGATAAAACCAGGGGATAATCCATAGCCCAATTCAAATACAATATTAAAAAAATCTCAAAGAATTAGATAAAAGAGATTTTTCCATTAATTAAGCCAATATGCATTTAAGAATTCATGTTTTCAGATTAGTTAGTTGCATTACAGATCACAGATTGCACTGTTGATTTTATAAGAAGAATTCCAATTCCCTCCTGTGCTCTGGAATACAGATAAAGTACACTTTTCCTTACTCACCTTTGGATCGAGTGGAGATATCCATTCCCTCCACCACCTCCTGCTCTGCCTTTATTTCCTCTTCAGCCAAGCTGCAGGAGTTAGAAAGAAATTTAGAATATATTATTTTCATATTTAGGTTCATGCATAAAAGCTTGAAGTGACACTGTCAAATACTTATGGCCAGAAATTTAACATAACTTTAAAGGTCCATTCTCAAGTGGAGTATACACTATCTGAACACAGAGGAATTTATCTTGCCTCTGATACACAGGGTATATACCCGAATTTCATTCATTAATTTTAATGTGTGCGTTAGTCTTCCATTATCTATGGGAGATTCTTTATATAGCATCATAAATGTGAATGATACTTGATAGACAAGTAGGTGATAGGGCTCCTGTCTCAAGCAGTTTATAATCTAAGGTCCAAATCCTATAAACTGTATGGACAGACTCCTGCATATGTTAGCACCTCACTAACTTCACAGAGTGAAGAAATCTTTCTCTGCAGAACATCTTGCAGGATTAGGGCCTAACATGTAATTTTACAGACAAGGATTAAAATTTAAGATTTTAAATTAGGCTCTACAATCTGAAAAAAATCAATTGTGTAATTCACCTCCATGCAACTCTATCAATAATAGCAATGGAAGGAAATATAGTGTAGACAGAATACAGGTGTTTTTACCACCATTTCATTCATCCCTACCCAGGCACTTCTACAGTATTCAGAGTAAGATTAGATGACAAGGCATGACAAAGTAGTACAAACACCTCTGACCTGCCAGCATTATAACTTCCACACTGGTATCACTAATGGAGAAATATGAATCTAAATTTTGCCAGTTTAGATGAAGCTGTGGAAGGAAGGTAATTAATAAGACCACCCAGTTGCACAAAACCTCCAGTTTTGAGATTTGGCTGTTGTGTACAGACAAAGCAAGGAAAAATCCTAATAAATACATTTTCAAGATATTGCTGTGCAGCTGGAAGTCAGCAGACTAAAACACGATCCAAGATTTTGAAAACTGTACTCATTTAAATCCATCTAGCACTGAAAACAATGTTGTATACTACCACCACCAACATGCGTGGTATGTGTGCTTTGCTTTTCTGTAGGAAATGCTGTATTTGTTTTCCTCCCACCCCTCTCTCTTTTTAATAAGATTAATCTTTTAAAGTGCCCCCACCAAACTGGAACAAGAAGCATATTGTGTATAATAATGTGAAGATATAACAACAGGTGCTATTTCTATCACTATTATATTTACATTATTATACACAATATGCTTCTTATTCCAATTTGGTGGTGGCATGCCAGTATGGGAATAAGGTGGTGATCTCTGCTTTCAAAAAGATAGATCCAGGTTCAAATTTGCATTGGGCCATGTGAATCTTTAATAGTCTCAGTCAAATTTCCCATGGGCATTTGTCCAGATCACAAAACTTACATATAATTTGGCATAACAGGAAAAAAGAAAGGCAGTTGGGGGCCACTGTAAGTCAGACCTGTCTCCTGTCCACACTAAAATCTCAGCTTCTCTCTGATTAGTAGCTACAGTATCTAGACATCAGCTCGGGCTTAACGGGGCTAAAACAGAGCACTTAATTTTCACTCCCTCACTTCCAACCTGCTCTGCTATCTTCTTTCTCCATCACTGTGGACACCACCACCATCATGTATGTCACTCAGCCTGTATTCTGCACATTTTATTCAATTCAGGGTATGGCTACACTTGCAGCCGTACAGCACTGCAGGTTCTCCACCTCCTAGTGGGGATTAGTTTATAGTGCTGGGAGCCATGCTCCCAGCGCTGGGGCAGTGTTTACACTGGCACTTTACAGTGCTGCAACTTTCTTGCTCAGGGGTGTGAAAAAACACACCCCTGAGCGCAGAAAGTTACAGCACTGCAAAGCGCCAGTGTAGCCAAGGCCTCAGACCTCTCTGTAGGTCATCGCATCCAGGCTATGTCTTTCAATCTTGACCATTCTTTCTGTCTAATGTTTCTAAGAAAAGGCCTTTCAATTCCATCCACACAACTAAAACTCTCATCCAGGCTCTCATCATCTTGCTTCTGAATTACTTTAATATCCTTTTTTCAGGCCTTGCCAAGCGCAATCTTGCTCATTCATATCCTCAGAACGTCATTGCAAAGATCATTTTCCTAGCTCATCTCTTTGATTGCATCACTCCTCTTTGTTTCACTTCACTTGTCCCTACTTTTCTACCACATCAAACAGAAGCTATTTGTCTTCACTTTCAAGGCCCATCACAGCCTATCCCACTCTACCTATCATCATCTCTTTCAGTACTGAAATGTCAACTGTCGCCTCTGATTGGTCCATAATAGCTTCTATTACCTACATGTTAAATGTTCAAATATGCACCTTCATGCTTTCTCACATGCTGCCCCTCATGACTGGAAGAAGCTTCCCATAAACATCTACAAAGTTACCTCATTATCCTCCTTCAAATCCTTCCTTAAAACAACCTTCTTCCACGATGCCAACAAAAAAACTTGACAATGGTTAGACCATAGTTGTACTGAGGTCACTGCCTACCATGTTGACAAATACTGTCTCTTTGTTCCATTGTACTCTCCCATCAGTCTGTCTGCATCCATCTATTGCAGAGGTGGGCAAACTATGGCCTGCGGGCCACAAACAGCCACAGGACCATCTTGCCCGGCTCTTGAGCTCCCGGTCGGGGAAGCTAGCCCCCGGCCCCTCCCCTCCTGTCCTCCCTTCCCTGCAGCTTCAGTTCGCCGTGCCACCAGCAATCTGGGCGGTGAGGCTGTCTCTGGCCGTGTGGCGCAGCTGCCAGTCCTGCTGCTGCTGACATGGTAGGAGGGCGGGGGGGGTGGATAAGGGGCAGGAGGTCCTGGGGGGTAGTCAGGGAACAGGAAGCAGGGGGTGGTTGGATGGGGCAGAGGTTCTGGGGGGGGGGGTGTCAGAGGACAAAGAACGGAGGGTTTTATAGGCGTGGGAGTCCTCGGGGGCCTGTCAGGGGGGCAGGGGTATGGATAGGGGACAGAGAGTGGGGGGGGGTTGGATGGAGGTGAGGTCCTGGGGGGGTTAGGGGTCCAGGGAGGGGGCATTCAGGGGACAAGGAGAATGGATGTTGGATGGGTTGGAGGTTCTGAGGGGGGCAGTCAGGGGGTGGGAAGTGGGGGGAAGCAGATAGAGGGCAGGAGCCAGACTGTTTGGGGAGGCACAGCCTTCCCTACCCAGCCCTCCATACGGTTTCAGAACCCTTGATCTATTGTCTTAGACTGTAAGTGGCTTGGGGCAGGGACTGTCTTTTTGTTCTGTTTGTACTAGGGTGACCAGATGAGAGGAAGAAAATATCAGGGCATATGGGGGGGGCAGGGGTGGAACAAAAAAACAGTGCTGCCAGGGGAGCGAAATATTGAGACAAATTGTGGCCCGACCAAAGATCAGTCGGGACATGGGACAAACACCTAAATATCAGGACATCTGGTCACGCTAGTTTGTACAGCCCTTAGCATAATAGGGTTCTGGTCCAAGCCTAGGGCTCCTAGGTGCCATGATAATACAAATAATAATAAAGAATGTAGAGGAACTGTGTATGAGTCAGAACTAGAAAAACTGATGTTGGAGGTCAATAAAAAGGTATACTAGCAAAGGCTTCCTAGGGATATCCCTGACTGTCCATTAGAATTGAGATGTA